>NC_081419.1:35653205-36001539 GCF_949786415.1 Peromyscus eremicus
TCCTCTGTACTAATTTTCAGAATGGCTTCATCAGTTTGCATTCCCACCAAGAGTGAATGAGGGTTCCCCTTTCTCCACAACCTTATCAGCATTTGTTGACACTTGTTTCATTGATCTTAGCCACTCTTTCCGGGGTAGAGATGAAATCTCAAAGTTGTTTTAATTTTCATTCCCCCAATTGCTGGATGACAAATACTTTTTGAGGTATTTCTTAGCCATATTTCTTTCTTCTAGTGGCAACTCTCTGTTTAGATCGCTGGTCCATTTTTCATTGGGTCATTTGTTTCCTTGACTTGTTTAATTTTCAGTTCTTTGAATATTCTGGATATTGGTCCTCTGTCAGATGTGTGGCTGGCAAAGATTCTTTCCCATTTTGTGAGTTTCTTCTTCACTCAATTGGATGTTTCCTTAGCTATGTAGAAGCTTTTTAGTCTTATGAGGTCCCAGTAGTCAATTGTTGCCCTTAATTTCTGGGCAAATGGAGTCCTATTCAGAAAGTCCTTTTCTACATCTACATCTTGTGCAGTACTGTCTAGGCTAGTAGTTTTAGCATTTCAAATTTAAAATTGAGTTATTTGATCCACTTGGAAATCATTTTTGTGCAGGATGATAAATATGGGTCTCATTCATTCTTCTACATGTTGACATGCAGTTTGCCTGCTACCATTTGTTGAAGATGTTGCCTTTTCTCCAATGTGTGCATTTCTGCTTCTTTGTCAAATATCAGATGGCAGTAGTTATAAGTATTCATCCACAAACCTATTATAAACATGCACATGCACACAAACACATGCATAATAAAAATAATAATAATAATAGTAATAAATTATTTGTGGTTAATAAAAACATAATAAGTATATACACTAGTGAGGACACAATTTGGTGCTTTGGTTAATGCCAATGCTGTACAATATTTATATTAAATAAAGCATATCTATTAAGGAGCAGGAAGTTCTTCCCAGCCAATTTTTCTGATATAGCTCAGGAAAGTTAGCATTTTATTATACTAGAGCAGTATAAATAGATAACAACAAACACTGGGAACAGGGTAAGATGCACACTATACTCACCAATAAGATGTCACTTCAGGCACACCAACAACAAAAAGGCAAATTTGCCCTTGTACTCTCTGTCTCTTTGGCAATTAGTTTAAAAACAATTTTAAAAGTTTTTCATGAATATTTGAGTGCTCTAGATGCACTGAAGCAAAGTCAGGCTTTGAAGACCCCATCTGGATAGTAGTTTGATTCTGGAGTTTTGTTTCACATGAATATGTAGATCACAAATGGGTTTCTTTAATTACCACCTGTATCGCGTTTTTAATCATTTCATAAAAATCATCATGTTCAAAAATGACACCAGGCTATTACTTCTATTTAGGCGCATAAACCTGCTATGTCCATCTAACAGCCCTACCTAATAGTCCAAATTAATTTTTTAAAATGCACATTTATGCATCTCATATTATTTTCATGAAACATTTCATCAAAAGGAAGACAAAACCAAGGGCACCCAGCCGAGTGGCAGTGACGGATAGTGGGTATTAGAGAGGCATATAGAAAATCTCTTTCATTGCAAACACTCTGAATGACATCCAAATCAAGATAAATATCAGACGGCTCTGAATTTTTTAAAAAAGGTCTGAAATCCATTAAGTGAACAGAAATGTTTTCTTGCAGTAGATAAAACAAGAGAGCGAGAGAAAGAGACATATATAGAGAACAATACGGATGAAGAATAGTGTAATAAGGTGGGCTAGAAATTCTTGGGCTCAGTATTTCATTGTGAGCACAATTAGTGCTTCTGCCTACTTAATACAAACACTGATTGGGAAATCTCAGCAAGACTACGGCCAAACAATTCTCAACTACTCTCATTCATGAAGTAACATAAAGACTCCTGTCCACAATGAGTGATGTAAAGGAGTGATGTGCTGGAGAGGTTCTCTGCACATGGCTCGTTACTGATTTCTGATGAAGAATCAATCTGGCCAACCTAAACCTGATTATGTTCTTTGATCATCCTCATGTCATGGATAATTGTAGGCAGAAGTTTCTCCGTCCCACCCAGCCCCTTGGTCCAGACAAATCTCTCCCACCCGCAGTCCCGCAGCTGCTTATAAAATAATCACTCAGAGGCTTATATTAATTACAAACTGTTTGGCCTATGGCTTCAGCTTATATTAGCTAGCTCTTTCAACTTCATTCAACCCATTCCTATTAATCTACGTCTTGCCACGTGACTTTGTGGCTTACCTGTACTTTCACATCTTCCTTCTTCGGTGGCTGGACCACGTCTCCCCCTACTCGGCCCTCTTCTTTCTGTATCTCTCTTGGAGTTCCCACCTGGCTGTAAGCTTTCTTGCCATAGACCAAAACAGCTTCTTTATCATCCAGTAAGAGCAAAACACATTCAAAGTGTACAGGAAGACATCCCACAGCAGATAATAAACAATCAGAAATCTATTTTACATTGTACATAGTTTATAGTCACATATTTTTAATGTTTTAATTACATGTATTCATTTTATTTTATGTGAGTGTTTTGCCTACATGTATGTATGTGCACCACATGTAAGAATGATGCCCAAGGAAGTTAGAAGAGAGTGTCACGTCCCCTGGATCTGGAGTTACAAGTGGTTATAAACCCACATATGGATGACTGGAATCAAATGCTATCCTCTACAAGAACAACACATACTCTTCAACACTGAGCCATCTCTCCAGTCCCCATAAGTCATATATTTTAACATTTTTTTAAAATACTATCTACTGAAGTAATGCATTAAAAACTGCCAAAATCGTAAGTGTAGACTCCCCTGAATGTTCAACTATTAACTTTAACTCAAATAAACAAAGAGAATATTAACTATCACAAATCCCTGTTTTACAAGGTAATCATCATTGACTTCAAGACCCAGACACTGGTTATTTTCTAGGGTTTTTAAACTTCTTATAAATGGAACTCACACTATCTTCTGTGTGTGACTTCTTTTATACAATGTTGTATTTATGATATTTACTCACCATGTTGCCTATAGTTGTAGGTCACTCACCTTCACTACTATGTACTGTTAATTAATATGTCATAATTCATGCACCCATTCAATGGTTGATAGGCACCCTTGGTGGTCTTATTCATTGTGTCATTTTGAGTTCTGTTGCAATGAACACTCTATAGTTGTCTTTGATAAGCAAGTCTGCACATGCATTTTGGCCATTTGCCTAACACAGGAACTATTTGTGTCAGACATTCAGCTTCCCTAAATACCAACCTAGAGTTTTCCAAAATAGCCAGACCTCTTCACATCCTTGCCTTCAGTGTATCCATTCTAAGTATTCTATGACCTAGTAATGCCTGTGATCAGGTATTAGTTTGTTTTCAAATTTAAGTACCCTGTTGGGTATAATGTGGTTTATTTCCTGAAAGTTGAGTAGTAAGGATGGCAGAAGGACAACATCTTTTATGGCATACCTTATAGTTAAATTGTTGCCATTTTTCTATTGCATTTTTAGTCTTTTACTCATTGATTTATAGGCGTTTGGCAAGTATTTTAAATTTTGGTCCTTGGTTGAATAAATATCTACTTTCCTTCTATGACTTGTTTTTTTTAATACCTTTCAGACCTGAGGTTTTAACGTTTACATCTAAACCCTGTGTGTGTGTGTGTGTGTGTGTGTGTGTGTGTGTGTGTGTGTGTGTGTGTGCTCACACATAAATACACATGAAAAGTTTATTTAATTGGACACTACCAAGTTGAATAAGATATAGAAGAGATGTCATGTGTAACTGGCAAAGGTCTCTCTTCTAGGAAGGATTATCTTTCTAATAATAAAAATTTCATTCATTATCACTGGAAAAAAAAAGTTTGAAAGATTTTTAATTAAAATGAAAGCATGGCCCAGTGAGATGGCTCTGCAGAAAGGACATTTACTGCCAAGCCCGATGACTTGAGCTCAGTTCCTGCAACTCACATAGTGGAACGGAAGAACCAACTCGGACAATTGTCCTCTATCCCTCAGAAACATGCTGTGATACATACGTGTCTCCAAGCACACACAGAATTAAATAGATAAATAAATAAATAAATAATGAATGAATGAGTGAGTGAATGAATAAATAAATGCTAGTTTAAAAATAAAACTGGAAGACGTTTTAAAATGTCTACCACTTTGTCCAGAAAATGTACTTTAAAAATTCGCAAATGACAACCACCAGGTGTGGTGGTCAATACCTTTAATCTCAGCCCTTGAACTCAGGAAGCAGAGGCAGGAAGAGTTCTGTGAGTATGAGGCCAGCCTGGTCTGCATACCAAGTTCCAGAACAACCACGGACACACATTAAGATACTGTCTCCAAAACAAACAAAAAATGATGACAACAAGAGAATTTTTTAAAGTTCAAAAATAATTTTCTTAGGAGTAATGATAAAATAATAATGATGAAAAGGGCAAGCAATACCTAGTAATATTTAATATATAAGGTAAATATTAAGGACTCCCATGACTAAAGCAAATAACTGTTCTCACTATGAAAAGCATCTGTTTGTAGAAGCTGTGTAAGACTACCTCTCTAGTTCATGCTGCCGTGTGTGCATCTGAACAAACAGGGTAGATACAATTTGCATTAGAGAATTATAAATCACACATAAAACATCCTTTGGAAATGCAAGTTCTTTTTACTTTAAAATTACCGTGATTAACAGTGATGCACTGCATACAAATGACTCAGCAGAACGATAGATAACAATACCAGCATCCAGCTGACAGGGCTTGGAGCAGACAGGGATTATTCTTAGAATGAGGTCTAGTCCATTTCTGTAGAAAACCGAAATGTTTTTCTATCTCTTCTGAAGAGTTATGAACACGTTCTATCACTCCACCTTCAGTAAAAGTATACATTCCCAAAAAGAAAAATAACAGAATCAATATTCAAGATGGTAAACCAGAACTATGGAAGAAATTGGAGACATCCTGGTTTGCTAAAGCTTTGGGTATGTAAAAAAAAACAGTACAAGGGCACACACAGAGAAGCAACCAGGCTGAAGCTGCCTGTTACCGAGGACAAGTACCAGGGCAACTGTCTCAGTAAGAGAATCTCTGCTGTCAATAATGATGTACCTAGACTTCTCAAGAGTGAGGGCACCATGTTTGGGGCGATGGCTCGTTGCTGAAAGTGGTATGGGAAGTTTTGTGAATTGGCTTTTGACAAATGGAATTGAAGATGGCTCGACCACTAAGAGCTAGTACTGCCCTTGCCGAGGACCCAGCTTCAGTTCCCAGCACCCACATCAGGTGACTCACAACAGTCTGTAACTCCAACTCCAGGGGTTCCAATGCCTTTGGCTTCCAGCTGTACCTGCACATAGATGTGCATACCCAGAAAGGGACACGCAATTAAATATAAAATAAATCTTGACAAGAAAAACACACTTCCTCTCTTTTCCATCATGCTCATCACTGAGAGCTGGCCCATCTGACTAGAGCTGTTCTCCCCCAGCCCCTCTGTATTGAGAATAGAGACAACAGAAAGAAGACTGAATCCTGACTCCGAGGCAAATAGGACTATCCTACACGTTCCTACATTCATGAAAGACAGACAGACATTTCTACTCATTCTTGTGGTTTTCTATCACTGTCCATTGAGCCTAATCCTTATATGAACATCTTACACATTGCATTAGGTCCCTTAAATTTATATGTTAAAACATAAATCGCCACAATGATCATGTTTGGAAACAAGACCTTTCAAAAGGGAAGTAAAGTTAGGTGAGCCTGTAAGGGTAAATCCTACATCATAGGACATTTGTCCTTATCAAAAAAAAAAAAAAAAAAAAGGATGAAATATGTGGTTCATTCCCATCCACCCCCGACATACACAGAGGGAAGACCATGTGAAATGCCTTGAAAGGTGACCATCTACAAACCAAAGAAGGCTTACCAAGAACCAGCCAACTTGGTAAAATTGAAACTTTCAGCCTCCAGAACTACAACAAAATAAATGTTTTATAGCTTAGGCAGAAAATCCATGGACTGTTTCTATCATAGCTTACCCAACAAATAGAGTATTGATAACATAAAGTACGGTATCAGGGCTTTGCATGTTGTATTGTGGAGCTTAGATGTTGCTAATAGATATGGGATAGGAAATACAGACAAAATTTGAGTATGATGAATAAGTGATCAAACTATTAGCATTTATGATATTTAAATTATTACTTCTAAAGAGAAAATATGTATTGGTTAGTTCTAATTTTTAAATATTTACATATTCTATCTTATTTAGTCTTCATCATATTGATATCAGGAAATATTTTTACAGCCATTTTGTAGATCAGAAATTAAAGTTCAAAATAGTTACACAAGCTTCCTAGAATGTATAGGTCAGGTCTAGCCAAGCCAGAATCCATCTTCAAAGAGACTCCAAAATCTTCTAATTTCCCATATGAGAGCTTGTATAAATCACAACAAATATGCAAAACATAATAGATATATAAGAAAAAGACACTTTTATTTATTTTTAGAATGTAGAGTAAAATTGTCTATAATTTTATACAAATAAGTTACTATTCCAAATAATTAAAACTAATGATCAGATTTAGCTAGTATTTTTATTTAATTCTGCTTCATTTTTCTTACATAGATTAAACCAAAGTTCATAAGCTAAAACTTCCTGCTCTATGTTGTTCACGTCTGTAGTTACAGGGAACTGGCTCTAGAATCTCCCTTTGGCCAGGCATGGAGGTACACACCTTAAATCTCAGCAGTCAGTGGGTAGAGGTAGGCTGAACTGAGTCTCAAACCAGCCACATCTACACAAAGAAAGCCTGTCTCAAAAGAAAGATAGAAAGGAAGGGAGAGAGGAAGGGAGGGAGAGAGAGAGAGAAGGAGGGAGGGAGGCAGGGAGGGAGAGAAGGAGGAAGATACATCTACTCTGGAAGGATTTATCTTTCCTCAGACTTTTGTAGGCTGAACTGAGTCCCAAACCAGCCAGTCTACACAGAGAAAGCCTGTCTCAAAAGAAAGATAGAAAGGGAGGGAGGGAGGAAGATACATCTACTCTGGAAGGATTTATCTTTCCTCAGACTTTTGTTAACATATAGTTTTGCAAATCTAAAAATAGTAAGTAAATAAAGAACAAATTATCTTAAAATAAGCTCAAACCCTAGGATCTTAAAAGTGCTAAAAGTGTTTTATTACTTTTTTTAAAGTATAATAAATTTTAAATATTTTCCTTAATTTTATCTGCACCCTATATCAAATTAATTTATTTTTACATAAATCACATGTAAATAAATGGCCTTTATATTATGAGGTAAATAGTAGTTATCTGATATCTTTCACTTAACGTTCTTCTAAGAAACTGGTATAAGACTGAACTCCATTATATATTCTACTATCATATTTTTCAAAATAAAACACTGATAAAATTTAAATTCAGGAAAATATACATGTAAAAGAAAAGCAAAGAGACAGAAAAATCATATTCCTTTTTAACCATTTAAAACAGGTAATTTAGCAAATTTGTTTTTATTTTACTTTATTATTTTTGGCAAAATTTTTAAATTTATTTCAAAAAGTAATTTGTTCACTTTAGAATGTTCAAAGAGCAAAGAACTAAATTAAATAAAATATGAAAGTCAACATTTCACACCTTTCCTTTGACAGGCATCACACCATGCAGAGACTTACCTGCAAGTGCCTTTTCAAGATGGCACCAATCATTTTGAAAATGAAGACACACACACGTGTGTAATGAAGAATTTTGCTGTGGGCTGGAGAGATGACTCAGTGGTTAGGAGCGCCAGTTGCTTTTCTAGCAGACTTGGGTTGGGTTCTCAGCACCCACATGGACACTCCTAACCATTTTACCCCTATTCCAGGAGATCGGGCTCCTTCTTCTGACCTCAATGGGCACTGAATGACATGATACACAGATACACATGCAGTCAAAACACTCATAAAGATAAAATAAAAATAAACCTTTAATTTTAAAAAAAGACTTTCACACTCAGTAATTTTTTAAAAATAGAATAAAATCTTATCAAAGGAACAATAGAGGCAGGATTGCCTGAATGGCCGTGAGAACATCAGCAACTTTTTTTTCCTCCACAAAAACCCAATAGCCTAGGGAATGTTTTTTCAGGAAAATATTAAGCTTCACAACCACAACTTCTGATATGTAAATCAGAAGTCTTTCAAGCCAGTAGAGAAGGCAGAACAAATTCAGCACTCATCCAAGAAGAGTCACTAGCGCTTTGTCTAAGGTCCATAGAAAATCCTCGTTCACAGATCACGGCATTACCTAAAGTGACCTCTGAAAAGACATCAGTTCCCAGGGCATGTGCTCAAAACAGCCAGTGGCAAACAGTTGCCTAAGTTCTGATAGAGGTTGGGGAAAGAAGAACTTGGCCAACACATTCAGGAAGATCTGGAGAGTGAGCAGTCCATGGGTGTCTTTGAAAGTCTACAAAATATTCCAGAAATGGACAAGGTCACAGTGGTGTACACATCTACATGTGTGCAGTTATGCAGACTCCGAAAAAGTATGAGAAGACCACTGTGTTGTTTAGGGTTTTCCAGTGAAACAAGGTCAATACCACAAATACATAGAGATTATTTAGAATGGAGTATGAACATGGAGAGTCTCACACAATTGTGGTGGCTGATAAATTATAGTTTTGAATGATAATTCTGCAAAGTAAGCACCTGAAGCAGAGCTGATGTGGCAACCTCCACTTCAATCTGTAGGAAAATTTGTTCCATTAAGAAAATCTCAGTCTCCTCCCCTCCCCTCATAGTCTTCAACTGATTGGATGAGGTCCATCCTGCTAAGGAGGACATCGGCTTTGCTCACACTCTGGTAATCTTTAACCACATCTGAAAGCAAAGTGTCAGGTGACACTAGCACTTGATATTTTACATGGATGCCACAGCCTAGCGAAGATTAGCCATCTACAGTTGTGGTCTCTAGCTTTTGTTGATTGGAGAAGGTATGGAACGAGAGGCCAAACCTAAAGCAGACGAGGGGCCGTCAGTCAGAACAGAGGATTATTTATTATCCTAAGGCATCCAAGAAAATCACTGACAAATAACTACCTAACCACAAATTTAATTGAGCTCAGAGTTCAGCAGCCGTGCACTAAATAAAGACTTAACAAGAGTAGCCCAGGAAAGGAAACAAAACCAATGTTAAAAGAATAAAAATAGCTCCAAGGTGAAAAGAATGCAAATAGCCATGAGGTAGTGACTCACACCTTTAATCCTAGCACTTGGGAAGCAGAGGCAGGTGGATCTCTGTGAGTTCAAGGCCAGCTGCTCTACAGAGTGAGTTCCAGAACAGCCAAGGCTACACAGAGAAATCATGCCTTGGGAAAAAAAAAAGAATAAAAAGAATAAAAAGAAAACCAGTGCAAGTCCTCCAGATCAAAGGGAGAGCAGTCTGAGTTCAAGAATTCTCTTGCTACGCTACCCTGAGTGTTTAGCTTTAAACTTTAAAAGTAATGGAAAGCACTAGAGACAAATAGAACAGGCCTAAAGTGGGAAACCGACTTTTCAGTACAAACCATCCTTGTGCAGCTTCAGATTCTGAGTTGACTAGAAAAATTCTTTAAGGAAGCTATTAAAGACTTGGGCCAAGAACTATGAGAAATTCATCCAAAGACTTGAAGTCATTCATAACCAATTTGCTTCACTAAAAAGAAAAGTGGGCAAAGAAATGAAAACCAGTAGAGCAGAAATGGACAGATGAAGGGTTATACATTATTTCTTAAAGTATATAGCAAAAGAGAAAATATAAATGCTTGAGGAATGACACCAAGTGAAAATAAATATACTGTGTAAAAGACAGAGGTGTGTGTGTGTGTGTGTGTCTTTCTGTCTGTCTGTCTGTCTGTCTGAGTGTGTCTATATGAATGTATGTGTATACATACCAGTGCATACACCTGTGGACATTTGCAAAGGCCAGAAGAGAGTACCCCTTATCACTCTCTGCCTGCACTGATGCAAGGTCCTCTTTCTGAATCTAGCACTGACATTTTCTTGGCTAGGCTGAAAAGCAGCAAAGCACAACAATCCTCCTATCTCCACTCCCACGGGAGCTGACGCCACAGAAGCGCACAGGAGTCGCAGCTGGTTGTGTGAGTTCAGGAATACGAACTCTGCTTTTTGTCAGTGCACAACAAGAGAACCACTTAGTGTGTAGGTAAATGGATGGAGCTAGAAAACAGTCATCCTGAGTGAGGTAACCCAGGCCCAAAGAGAGAGAGATTGCATTGTTTATTTTACATGTGCATGCTAGCTTTTATGTTTTAGATATGCATTTCATTCAAAATAGCCACAGAGATAAGATAATCAGTAAGGGACCAGAGGGAGGAGAGGATCTCCCAAGGAAGGGGAAAATATGATATAATGTTATACAGGGATAAAAGCAAAATTTAAAAAGGGAGGGATAAAGGGATAGGGGATGAGAGGATAGGGTGGAGGAAAGAATATGGGAAAGATATTTTAAAAGCTGTTTTAAAAAACGGCTTTTTAAAAGCCATGTGGAAAATTACTAGTATAGGAGCTTTCTAAAATATATGCATACATAAAAGGAGTTTGAAATGGAGTTACCATATAATGGCAGGACAATACCCCTACTAGGTATCATATCATATGCTCCTAAATAAAACCCCCAGTACCAAAAATAGCTTTTTAGTTGTTGACCAGTGAGGTCACATAGACCCTCTCCCAAAGATCTCGGGCTGTCACCAATGCTATGGATTACCCTCTACAACTTGACAGTAAGATCATATTGCTGAAGATACAGCATACTTATGCCATAGGAACATGAAGATATCTAGCTGCAATTCAACTGGAAGCATCACTCCTACTGGCCAGCATTCATAATGCTGAATGGTGCCATACATCCTACCCGAGGAAAAAAGTAATCATCATTCTCACCCAGCCATGAATCCTGCAAGCCACATTAGTGACCTGTCTGCAACATACGCCAATGGTACAGTGGTGCCATAAACATTTCCCCCCATTGTCCTCATTTATTCCCCTCTCCCTCCTGACATGCCCCGTCTTTTTCCACCAACTCCCTTGCCTACATTCATGACTTAGAGAGGGAGCACAGCATTTAATTAGCATTGCTTGAACGATCATGGGTAAGTGTTATTTACCTGAACAAGGACAACTTAACCCTGACTACACCACTGAAGAATACAACTTCCCCTCCATCAGTAAACAATTATTGTCTAACTCTGCCATTAATTCTTGTGTGACTTGGTTACACCAATTGTCTCAATGGCCTCATGGTTAAGATAAGGATAACTGAGTGCCTACTTATAGATCTGTCTTATGCATCAAATAAACAGTGCTGAATGAAATAACCACTTTGTGGTATGATGAGTTTTTTTGTTGTTTGTTTGTTTGTTTTCAATCTTCTTCCCATAGGTATCCTTTGCTCTGCTGGAATTTTCTCCCATTTCACCTTTCACTTCTGCTTTCTCTGGTTTTCACTCTAAGCTGTCAAATTCTGTTTCACCCACATCTGATGAAGAAATCTGTTAAATGCTGTCTGAAATTGTTTGTAAGCTGTGGCCTGATTGTCTAATACAGCAGTACATAGTGACAGTGCACGGGTAAAACTATCCCTGAGAATTACAGGGAGACACTAGGAAAGGAGATCGCAATTTAATGAGTGCATAGTAGCACCCATACTGACTACATCTTCCATACTTGCCTAGTTTAAGCTCAATAGAACTAATATAGTTTTTCACATATGTCTTGTAAAAAGATCTAGTATGTACTAGAACTCCAGTTCGGTCCCACTGAGCTACAATTAATGTTTGGGGAGAGATCTGGTCCTTACGCAGTCTCTTAGAAGAGTCCATCCCTTGATCCTTTCAGTTGCTAGGGGCTACCCATGTTATTTGACTTATGACCTTCTTCCTCCATCTTCAAAGGCAGGAATAGCAAGTTAAAATTTTCCTCACCACGCCAATCTTCTGGCTCTTTTACTGTTTCTCTGAACCACATATAAAGATCCTAAGGATTACACTGGACCCACTGAAAATCTCAAATAATCTCCAAGTTTTAAGACAGCAGATTTCTTATCCTATCTTCACTCTTTAGGTCCCCTTTACCATGTAAAGCAACATATTCAGAAATTATAAATGCTTGTATATGGACATCTTTTGGGAGCCATGATTCTGTCTATTACAGTTCCTTAAAACATCTCATCTTTCTACTTTACAAGTGTGTTAGGGCCTAGGGTCTGGGTCCAGGGCCCTGCCGACACCAGGGTCTGTGTTGATGTCCATGACCTATGTTGCTACTGAGGACCATGTGGTTGTCCATAATCTGTGCTGCAGCGTGAAACCATGTTGATGTCCTTGAGCCAGATTGATGTGAGTGTCCTGTGCTGCCAGCTGAGGCCATGGTGATGTCCGGGTCTGTGCTGCCACCGAGGGCCCCATCTGAGTCAATCGTCCTGCTGCAGCCAGGGTCTGCATTGATATCTGTGGGCCTTGTTACCACCAAAGACCATGATGATGTCTGTGGTCTGTGCTGAATTGTGAAACAATGTTGATGTTCGTGGACTGTGCTACTGCAGGTAGCTAGGTGTATGGTTCTACTGCAGCAGGGGCCATGTTTATGGTCTGTGTTGTCACCAGAAACCATGTGGAGGCCCGTAATCCAGTGGAGGCTAATTTTGCAATAAGATCAATGACTCCAGCCCCACAGTTGGCTGGGGGTATTGGGGGTAGGGAAGGCTTCTGTGGCAACTCCTACTCACACCCCAACCTTCTCTTTAAAAAAAAAGTAACAACTTAGACAGGAAGCCATTGAAGAGAACTTTTTTTTTTTTTTTTTTTTTTTTTTTTGGCTTTTGGAGACAGGGTTTCTCTGTGTAGCTTTGCACCTTTCCTTGATCTCACTTTGTAAACCAGGCTGGCCTCGAACTCACAGAGATCCGCCTAGCTGTGCCTCCCGAGTGCTGGGATTAAAGGCATACGCCACCACCGCCCGGTTGAAGAGAACTCTTAAAAATTATATGATGGTGATGCTGACATGTAGCTTCTTGTGGGGGTGTGGGAGGGGAAGGACTCAGTTCTATTAAAGGGACAGGCCACTGAGAATTTGACCACATTCCAGTAAGTATGTAGATAACACAAACTGGACTTGGGTTTTTTTTTCTTATTTTTATTTTTATTTTTTGGGAGGGATGTCATAGGAGGGGGGGGCAGATATGGAAGGATTAGGAAATGAATGTGATCAGGGTTTATGATGTGAAATTCCCAAAGAATCAATAAAATGTTATGCTGAACCCACAGCTCCAGAGAGGCTAGCTAACAGGGAAAGACCCTAGGAGGGACACATGAATGGCCCAGCAAAGAAGAAGTAGATGAGATCTACATGAGCAGAATGGGGGGGGGGGCAGAAGGCAAGGAGTGGAGGATGAGAACATAGGGAAATGGGAGGGTCGAGCTGGAATAGGAACAGAATGGGAGGGCAGGGAAGGAGATACCATGATAGATGAGGACATAATGGGAATAGGAAGAGGCAGGGTGCTGGGGAGGATCTCAGGAATCCACAAGGATGACCCCACCTTGGACTGCTGGCAGTGGTATAGAGGGTGCCTGGACTGATCTACTCTGGTGACTGGTCTATCGAATACCCTAACCACCATCATAGAGCCTTTGTCCAGTGATTGATGGAGGCAGATGCAGAGATCCATGGCCAGGCACCAGGCCAAGCTCTGGGAATCCAATCGATGAGAGAGAGGAGGGATTCTGCAGGCAAGGGATGTCGAGATCATGATGGGGGGACATGTAGAGATGACGGGCCACACTAGTGGAAGCCCATGAGCTCTGGACTGGTGGCTGTGGAGCCCCCATGGGACTGGACTAGGCCCTATGGATATGGAAGACGATTGTTTGACTCGAACTTTGGGGGGGGGGGACACCCAGGCAGGAGGATTGGGATCCATCCCTGGTGCATGGGCAGGCTTTTGGGATCCCAGTGCTGGTGGTGTGACGCCTTGCGCAGCCTTGGTGCAGTGGGAAGAGGCTTGGACCTGCCTAGGCTCAGTGTGCCGGGCTCTGCTGACTCCCCATGGGAGACCTTGATTTGGGGGTTTGGGGGTGTGGGGTGGCTTGGGAGGGAGGGCTGGGGGATGGGAGGAGATGGGATCTGTGGGTGGTATGTAGGGTAAGTAGAAAATTTCTTAGTAAAGAAAAATGAAAAAAATATTATGCTGAAAAATAAATTAAATAAATAAATAAAAGTCCATTTGGGGCTAAGGATACAGCTCAGTGGGAGAACATTGACCTAGAATGTTCAAGGATCTGAGTTTGATCCCCCAAACATACTAAATAAATACATAAATATGAAAAAAAAAAAGCTGTATTAGGGGCCTAGAGGGAAGGCTCAGCAATTCAAAGCACTAGCTGCTCTTCCAGGTGACCTGAGTTCAGCTCCCAGCACCCACGTGGTGGCTCACAACTGCCTGTAACCCCAGTTATGGGGGATCTGAGAGAACCAGGTACATGCGGGGGACAAAGACACACATACAAGCAAAACACCCAGGTACTTTGAGTTTGTTTTCAAGTAGCTACTTTTTATCACTGTCATCTAACACTAGAAAATACATGATTGTCGTGTAAGTCTTCTAATTCCATTTTACTCTTAACCATCTTTGGATGGAAGTTTAAATAATATTCTCAGTTTGTTACTTGGTTAAATTCTCATTTCTCTTATGCAGTAAAATACACGATAATTCATAGCAAATACTCTCCAGGCCTCCCCTGTCAGACTTAAACTTTAGACAAGACAGTAACAAAGAAGTAGCAGACAAAGGTGAGTACTCTGTTTTTATCAAAATTCAGAATTTTTAATTCCCTAAGTTATCATAAACGTGTCTATGCTCTTGGAAAGCTCATTAAAAATAAGTTCAGCTGGGGGTAGTGGCGCACAGCTTTAATCCCAGCACTTGGAAAGCAGAGGCAGGCAGATCTCCATGAGTTTAAGGCCAGCCTGATCTACATAGTGAGTTCCAAAACAGCCAGGGCTACATAGGGAGACTCTATTTCAACAACAAAACAATTTTGCACAACGTCATGTAAATTGCAAATGCCATGTAAAAGACAGTATAAAGTTTCTTAAAGAAAATTCAAACTCCAGATTTTGGAAAATATAGGAAAAAGAGCTGCAATATCCTTAGGACAATAAAAATAATTTCAATCATATGATTAACCACTACTTTTATTGACTCCAAGGAACAAGATGAAGAAAATGTTGGTAATTGTTGAACGTGGATGAAGGTTAAGTGGGATTTATACTTAATAAATCTCTATTTTTGTACATTTCACAGTTTTCATAATCAGTTGTTTAAACAAAATGGAATAGAATAGACTACAGAAATTGAAATGAAAGGCTCAGGAGAGAGATGCCTACCAGGGATAAAGTGCGGTTCACTGATTCTAACCTGAACCAGTAGATAACTTTTTATCTGCTTAGATTACAGGACACTTAGCTTTGGCAAAAGAACTGATGAATGACAAGAGGAAATAACAGTCAAGCTGGGAAAGTAAATCAATGAAGTATTTGAGGTAGGAAATTTCAACCCCCAAAAAAAGTCTATTATCAGAGTCCTGATAAAAATACTGTCAAGGTTCATCATTGCCCAACTTCAAATATTGCAGAGCTGAATTAGATAAGTATATTCTATGATGAAAGTAAAGACGATGGTAAAAGGAAGAAAAGATCTCATTTAGAATCAGAGCTGGAAACCAGAAGAGTATGAAATGTGATACCAGCAAGGAAGCCATGTTCTACATGAGCACAGGGGTTGATAACAGTGAACAAAACATAAACAAGGACAGGGCTGGCCCCTGAGTAAGCATTTGGGTCTTGGTTCACGTTTCGGCATTTCTAGCATCATTTCAATACCTCCAGCATCTTTCTGGCCTTCCCCCACTGCAAGTGAGCAGAAATTCACCACCAAACCAGGAGCATGAGGGTGCTCTAAGAGCCAAGAGAGTTTGGAAGCACACAGATTCGAGAACCAGATCTACTCACTGCCTATATGACTTCTCATCTGTGAGGTGCAGAAGAGAGCAGTATTTGCTTATTATTTCAGTTTAATAAAATGAATACGTGATGGCTGACCAATCTTCAGTCAGTTAGATAATCACAAAATGAAAAATTGCTGATTTTTAACTACTTGAAGTTTAAATTTGGTCTACAATCCTTTCTTCCTATATTTTGTGTATTTTTTTTCTGGTTTTGGCAGGGCCTGGCTATGTAGCCCAGACTGCTCTCTAACTCCTGGGCTTACACAGCATCCCATCTCAGCCTATCAAGCAGCTAGGACCATTGGCCCCCATCACTATGCCCAACTATAACTCTCAAGAGTCATAAATACAAAGCAAGATTTCCATGCCAAGCAAAAGCTAGGGCATGGTAGCTGCTTACTGTCACCATGTCCCGTATTTCAAATAAGCATGGTATTTTAAAGTTTGAAAAAAATGAAGCTTGAGACTCCACCTAGCTCCAGAAAGAATATCATCACGTAAACAAATAACAAATGCCGGTGAGGGTGTAAGGGAAATCAAACTTCTACATCCTTCTGATGGAAATACAAATTAGTCTCACCAATATGCAAATCAGTGCAGAGGTTCCTCAAAAAAAAATTGAAAATGGAATTATCATAGCTCTACCAATTCTGGTATATGTTCAAAGGACTATAAGTCAGCATAACACAGGTACATACACAACCACATTTATCACAGCATGATTAAGAACAGCAAGCTATGGAATCAGCTGGTGTCCGTCAACAGATGAAAGGATATTCTATTCAGCCAGAAAACAGAAGGAAATTTTGTCATTTTCTAGAAAATAGGTACAACTGGAGATAATTATATTGAACAAAATAAGTCAAACTCAAATAAATGCATATTTTCTCTCATTTGTGAATCCTAGACTTTATATAGCTACATAAAAATATTTATATATATATATATATATATATATATATATATATATATATGATGTGATAGCAAAAGAGAGATGGGAGAGGGAGTAAGGACAGAGTAGAGGAGTGAATAAGGCCAAAGTACTCAATAGAGTTGAAAGAAAATGCCTTTACGGAACCTTTCACTATGTACATTAAATATTTTCAATTAAAAAAAGGACAAAAGAAAATTACAAATTGATTGTCACACAAAGTATATATCTTTTAACCTGACTATGGTATGTGCTATTTGTTATGGTTTTAAGTTTTGAATGTTTTCCATGCCTAAAATCACCACACTAGTAAACCAGTAAAATGATAATAAATGATATGTATTTACCTACATATCCACAAATGTTTGCCGAGTGATTTGATGAAATAGTGTATAAAGAATTACTGTTTTAAGTAGACAGTTAGATTAAATAGATCCGAAATACATATCCTTTGCATGAGAATTGCCTGTAAAAACACAGTGTACAAAGAATACCTCCCTCCAGAAAGTCAGCTGTGGCAAATCTTTACTTGTTAAAAGCTCCCCCAAAGTTATTCATGACCAGGTCTGAAAGTTACTGCCCTCCATTACTTTTGTAGTCTTTTCTTCTGTGGCTCTATTACCACCTCCATGCCCATGGCTATAGAAACAGCTTACTACAATTCACTTCTCCCACAAACCTCATGTGTTTTTATGCTGCTATCAAGGGAGCTCGGTTTCTGTTAGCAAATATCCCCAGTTCTGTTTTCAAAGAGAGGCTGAACTTAGATAAGTTCTTCATGTTGCATTCTCCCACTTGTTAAGTCTTTGATTACAGATAAGATCATTTGACCAATTACAAATATAAGCATGGATCAACATCGCTTTGAGACGACAGAACACCGAAAGAGTTGCTCAATAAATCAGGGCTGTGACCTTATATGTGTGCTGCTTTTTCTTCTCGTGTTCTCTTGGTTTGCTGTGAATGGAAAAGGACTAGAGAGGAAACTGTGGCTCTGCTACACATGGCTGGATAAAGAAATAAACATTTCTACTCTTAGTCTAAGTCCTTTAGAGATTGTAAGGTTGAATGCAATCCTCGCCTGAGACAAAGCATTCATGGCTATATTTAACTCCTGTTGTACTAGAGGATATTAATAGAGCTTTCATAACTTAAAACAACATTTGTTATCTTATAGTTGTTCAGCTTAGAAATTCACCATGGAGCTCATTGAGTCTAACTCAAGTAGCCAACAGGACTTCATCCCTTTTGAGGCTATCGGGTATGTTTCCATCTTTTCAAGAAGCTAATTGCGTTCCTCGTCTTGACCCCATCTCACTCCATCTTCTAATATATCTCCCAGTAGTCTTTCTTCTGGCCGTTCAGTCACAGTCACCTTTCCTTCCAACCACAGGCAGGTTTTTATGTTATGTTGTTGAAGACACATTGCATTAGTGTAACCTGCATAATCCTGAATAGTGTCCCAGTTTGTAGTCTTTATCTTACTAACATCTACAAAGTCCACTTCGGTGTGAAATATAACAGAGTCACAGTTTCTAGAAATTTAGAAATAAGGGGGGTTTTTTTTTGGATTTTTTTTTTAGGGCATCAGAACTCTGCTTACTTACTGCAACGCCCAACTGGGAGACACACATCTACATTTCTCTAAATCCACACTGTGTGGTGCGTACCTCATATTTCTAGAAGAAACGAACATTTGAACTGGTGTAAAGTACATATAAACTTTGTTGAATGATTCTTATACTGTCTAGATTGCTGCTCGACATCTTTTTTTCACTTATTTTGTATTTTGGACCACATTACTAAGAGGTTGATTCAACAGCTAAGGGAAGATACAAATATGCAGGACACTGCTATGCCTTCAAGCAGCTGAGCAAGTCAACCTCCAGGGTATGGATACTTACAGTTGTGCAGGCATTTAGAGCATAAGCCCCACCACTGTAAGTACATGTGAACCATATTTTAGATGCATGGACATCCTGCTCTGTTTTCCCAAAATTAAACTGGAAAAAAATGGTCAGTTAGCATTGATTTATTTTGGTATATGCCCTTGGCTTTTTTTCTTTATCAATATAGCCTGTATCAACATAGACTAACTGGTTCTATCTAAGCCCACTTTACTTTCTTGTCATACCTCTGAATTCCATGGTGCCATATGATACTGATTGCAAATTCATGTTATAAGTTAATTTCTCAATGCAAAAGATTATCAGCATCATGCCAATATTAGTCTCTACTCCCCTCACTTCTTTTGCCGTTTTTGAGAAGAATGATTTTGAATTAAAATGTCTTCATTAAAAACTACATCTGGTCTATGAAACAGCTGCCAATTTCTACTTTGGTGTAAATCACAAGTACTAAATTTGAAATCATCTTAAAATTCGAAATATAGAATGAGATATTGCCAAGTGATTCCCTAAATAATAACCCTGGATATTTTCCCAAGCTCATTAATTGCCATAGGCTTTTCTTTCTGATTTACCCAAGTTCATTCAAACCTACCCCGTATACCTCCAAGATTTCACTCTAATATTAGTCAGACATTATGAAAAGTCAGGCAGCCTCTTTTAAAAGCCAGGTTGAAAAGACAGACAATGGTGATATTACTTCATAAGTTCAAACAGCCCTAGAAAAAAAATCTGCCTGTTTGATCTGTTTAACTGTGTCATCAGTTCCAAATCATCCAGCACTAAGAAAGCTTTCGAGATGTGGGGAGTCCCAACTACTGTAGCTAACCTCTGTTTCTTTCCTGTCTTTCCTGCCTTGCTGCTTCCCCACATCCTTCTTCCTCTTCTTTTCAGTGACTAGTGGTTTGTTGCCCACTTTCCTATCCCCTCTCACCTGCATGCTCTCTTCCTGCTCATCTACTAATTGGTTCAGTAATAGGTAAAAGAATAAATAAGAATATTAAGAATCTCCATTTGCTGTAGAGGGAACTAAAGTCTGAATCCAAGTCTGTCTAAACACTCTCCCTAGTGAATGAATCAGAGCCCCACTCTGTCTGAGTCTAAGAGCTACGATCTATCTATCGCTGTACTCTTTTGTTTCTGATTATAAGTCTTACATCGAGAAGTGTTTTCTATATGGACATGTATAAATCAATTTTTTAATTTAATTTAATTTAATTTTACAATATAATTTAATTCTACATATCAGCCATGGATTCCCTTGTTCTCTCCCCTCCCGCTCCCCTCCCCTTCCCCCCAGCCCACTCCCCATTCCCATCTCCTCCAGGGCAAAGACTCCCCCGAGGATTGATCAACCTGGTAGACTCAGTCCAGGCAGGTCCAGTCCCCTCCTCCCAGGCTGAGCCAAGTGTCCCTGCATAAGCCCCAGGTTTCAAACAGCCAACTCATGCACTGAGCACAGGACCCAGTCCCACTGCCTGGATGCCTCCCAAACAGATCAAGCCAATCAACTGTCTCACCTATTCAGAGGGCCTGATCCAATTGGGAGCCCCTCAGCCATTGGTTCATAGTTCATGTGTTTCCATTCGTTTGGCTATTTGTCCCTGTGCTTTATCCAACCTTTTAAAAATCACTCACGAAACTGAATTAAAGAGAGTATGAAAGCTTGGCAAACTACTGCATAAGCTGGTATCACGTATGCCTCTTAACATATTATAGATAAGGAAAAGCACTTCACTACTTAATAGAGTATTCATATATTTAATAATTTAGAAACATACTGACCCAATTTTGACACTAAACATGATAGTGGGTTTGGACTTTTCAAAATTTTTCATCCTATGAAAGACCAAAAATGGTAGAGGACTCTTCTAAATCAGAGACTAGACCAAACCATGACCACTACATGCATTTGTTCCTACCACAGCTCAGTGTGGTTCTCACACTGTAAAACTGCTAGGGGGAGATCAAAAGAAAAATAATATTTTGAACCATGGATTTTATATGAAATTCAAATTTCAGAGTCCATAAATAAAGTTTTATTGGCTCACAGTCATGCTCATTCATTTAACATATTTTCTGTGGTTCCTTTTGCTCCACAATAGCAGCACTGAGTATTTACAACAGGCACCATATGTGGGCCACAGAGACTGAAATGTTTACTTGCTTATCCGAGCTTTACAGCAGAGTTTGCCAACCCTTTCTCAGTTTAAAGGGACAAGAGAAACATGACTTGATACTTGATTGGTTCAACAGTGAGGTGGGAAAGGATAGCATTTGGACAGCTGAGAACCATTCAGTATGGGCTGTATATTAGATCAGTGTCATTATAGCAATGTTAAATTTCTCTGATCTTGTACTTACACGGAAAAATTTCCTTGCTCCCATTAAATATATGCTGAAATATTAGAGGCATGGCTCATGATGTAGACAACACATTTTCAAATGCTTTAGAACAAAGTTTTATCCATTTATGTCAATATATGGAGGACAAGGTAAATATGGTAAATACTAGCCTCTGGGGCCTGCAAGGACCTGTAAAGGTATTTAGTTTCTCATTGTGCCATTTTGTTTTAACTTCTTGTTGATGTTAACATTTTTTTCAGAGCAAAAAGTTGGGGGTGGTGGGGTATATAGTACTTTCAAAAAGCAAAAGCTACAACATACTTTTAAAGATCATATTCATTTGTGCTTGTAGGAAATTGTAGTAAATATTAATTTATTTCGCAAAATGCATCAGTTCATGTCCTTTCTTTAAATTTTTTATAGTATTTTTATTTTATAATTAACTTAATTTCACATATCAGCCATGGACTCCCCCGTCTTCCCTCCTCCCACCCCCCAGTTCTCCGCCCCAATCCACCCCCCATTCCTACCTCCTCCAAGGCAAGGTCTCCCCTGGGGAGTCAGCCCAGCCTGGTAGACTCAGCCAAAGCAGGTCCAGTCCCCTCTTCCCTACACCAAGGCTGAGCAAAGTGTCCCTGCATAGGCCCCAGGCTCCAAAAAGCCAGCCCATGTACCAAGGACAGGTCTTGGCTCCACTGCCTGGGGGCCTCCCAAACAGTTCAAGCTAATCAACTGTCTCACTTATCCAGAGGGCCTGATCCAGTTCCATGGGGGCTCCTCAGCCATTGATTCACAGTTCATGCATTTCCACTAGTTTGGCTATTTGTCCCTCTGCTTTTTCCAATCATGGTCTCAATATCTCTCGATCATACAATCCCTCCTCTTTCTCGCTGATTAGACTCCTGGAGCTCCACCTGAGGCTCAGCCGTGGATCTCTGCATCTGCTTCCATCAGAAACTGGATGAGAGTTCTATCATGACATCCAGGGTGTTCGGCCATCTGATCACCAGAACAGGTCAGCTCAGGTACTCTCTCGATCATTGCCAGTAGTCTACAGTGGAGGTAACTTTGTGGATTTCTGGGGACGTCTCTAGCACTCTGATTTGTAATAGCCAGAACCTGGAAACAACCTAGATGCCTTTCAACTGAAGAATGAATAAACAAAATGTGGTACATGTACACAATGGAATACTACTCATCAGAGAAAAACAATGACATCATGAGGTTTGTGGGCAAATAGATGGAACTGGAAAGAATCATCCTGAGTAAGGTAACCCAGACTCAGAAAGACAAACATGGTATGTACTCACTCATAAGTGGATACTAAATGTAAAACAAAGGATAACCTTTCTTTAAATTTTTAATAAAGTAGATTTCTTCAGCACATTCAAGGCACCCAAGGCTTCCTTTAAGTCATTACTTTCCCTATTATGTCAAATCTACTCAGAATCTCTTTAAAACCTGATTCCTTTCCATTGTCACCCCTAGTTCAACCCAATGCCATCCTTCATCGATGCTACAGTAGGCCCATTGTTGCTTTCTCTCTTCACTGAGTAGTTTTTTTTTCCATGATCACTTAATTCTGTATATGAAATCATCTAACTTCTCTCACATTTAAACAAAATACAGGAGTCTATGATAACCTATGCTCATTTTCTAATGCTCTGCATCAGACACATATGTTTTCTCATTTCAGAACCTCTATACAACATTATTCCTGTCTGTTGCCAAATTTTTATAGTGATTTACTTTTAATTTTATTCATGTATGTGATGTATATGCCACATGAATGTATGTATGCACTTGGGTAGGCCAAAAGAGGATATTGGATCCCCTGGAGCTGGATTTACAGACAGTTGTGAACCTCCTCATATGGATGATAAGACTCAAACTCAGATTCTCTAGAAGAGCAGCAAATGATTTTAACCACTGAGCCATCTCTGTTCATATACAGTTGATTGGCTAGATAGACCTAAAGACTAGTAATCTACATAATAAAGCACCTAACCCCATGTGTTTATCCACCTCTGATGTCCACTGAGCTCTAAACAAATGTGAATCTTAGGGTCCATCTTTAGTCCTGCCACAAATCTCAGGATATTTGATAATCAACATTTTAGAGAAATTAGTTAATAGAATACACATTTTTAGGAAAAGTTATGTTGATCACACAATCAGAAGTATACAATAGACGTCCTGATTTTCATCAGTAGAACGATAAATACTATATAAAAGGGCCAACATAATCATCTGTCAATGAATGCATTTAATTAACTATAAAAACTGAATGCTTTTCTTTTTCTTTTTGCTGCTTAGTCAATAAGTTTACTATCTTTATGAAAAAATCTCCATAGAAAATTGCTTTAGCTCTGAGCATCCCATTCCTGAGCTCTGAGGAAGCTTGCCTTCTTTTGAGTAACTCAAAAATCTTTCTTCTGGGCAAGAGACATTTTGGGTCGGTTCCACCTCTTCTTCTTCACTTCTCTCTTGGACTTCTTCTCATCGGCTGCATTCTCTCTTGTAGCAGCATAAGCTTTCTTCTACATCTCCATCATGTCTGGAGTAAGGTTATTCTTTACGTACTGAGAGAATTGTTTCTTATAAGCTTCTTCATCTTCTTCCATTAGATAGCACTTGTAGTCTGCGACATTCTGACCCATGATATGCTTACAATATACTTCTGCATTGAAATCCTTGCTTTCAGAATCATAACCAGGGAATTGTTTAGTACTATGAGGAATAGACAAACCCCCATCCACCGCTCCCTTGAGGGCCCCAAAAACTTTATTGCCTGCTGTAGTTCAGGCAAGACCTGTATCCAAATAGCAAGTGAAGGCACCAGGCTGACCATCAGTGTTTTCCACATTGTATTCAATTCCGGTCACCTCCACTTGGCTTACATAGATCTTGTCCATGCCAAACCTACTGAGAAGCCTGCGGGCCAGCAGCAGGCCAATACAATAGGCTGCAGCATAATTCATCAGGCCAACTTTCACACCTTATTTTGGCAGTTCGTGTGCTTATGCTGTGCACACTATCATCACCCCTTCTATACGGGCACATGCAATCTTGCAGATGATATCTCTGTTAGTTACATGAACTATCATCCTGTATTTGGGTGTGTTGTACTTATTTTTGCCTTGGATCATCAATTGTTCCCAAGCATGGTTGGTAGTCATTTTACCTTCTTGCCATCTTATAAATCTCACTTGGTATCTCTTAAAGTAGGCCTTATCTTGACAACTTTTGCAAACCCCATCCTGTGGAACAGAAACCCACAATCGCAGCTCCACACAGACCTGCAGACCTGGCAGCACTAGGCGGAAAAAGATCAGAGTCTGAATGTTTTTCTAACGAGAAAGTTTATTTTGGATCAAGGCAAGTAATAAATAAAAACCAATTTTCTTATTTTGCTTTTCATTTGCAGTAGCCTGAAATGTACTCCATGTAACAATCACTCAAAAAACTCCACCAGTTTTATTAGCATTCTCTACTACCTAATTTTCAGAACATTTTATCTATCATTAGTGTGTGTGTGTGTGTGTGTGTGTGTGTGTGTGTGTGTGATGTTATATGTGTGAGTGTGGGTGTGAACATGCACATGTGGAGGCCAGAGGACAGCATTATATAATCCTTCCATCATGGGTTCCAGGGGTCAAAATCAGATTACCAGACTTGTGTAGCAAGTGCCTTTACCCTCTGAGCCATCTCACTGTCCCAATAACATTTTTATTATTTTTTTATTGATTAAAAAGTGCACTATAAGCTGGGCGGTGGTGGCGCACGCCTTTAATCCCAGCACTCGGGAGGCAGAGCCAGGCGGATCTCTGTGAGTTTGAGGCCAGCCTGGGGTACCAAGTGAGTCCCAGGAAAGGCGCAAAGCTACACAGAGAAACCCTGTCTCGAAAAACAAAAAAAACAAAACAAAAAAAAAAAAGTGCACTATAGGCCTGGAATTAAAGAAAGTGCTTTACATATGTTGTCTTTGTTAATTCACACACAACAATACCAGGAAAAATTTCACTTAGCAGATATGAGACCACCACCTTCTAAATAAATTCTTGAAGCAGGTCATAACTTGCTTTCCATCTTGCAATAAACACTGTGACTAAAAGCAGCTTGTGGGGGGAAAGGGTTTATTTCATCTTAACACTTCCATGTCACAGCTCATCACGGAGGAAATTCAAGGCAGAAACTTAGAGGCAAGAACTTAAGCAGAGACTATGGGGTAATGTTGCTAACTGATTTGCTTTCCATGACTTTTTCAGTTTTGCTTTTTTATATAACTCAGCCTACTAGCACAGGGGTGGCACCACCCACAGTGGTCTGAACCTTCCTACATGAATTCAATCATTAATGGAGACATTTTCTCAACTGGTTTCCTCTTCCCAGATTACTCGAGCTTGTGTCAAATTGACAAAAACTAACCTGCACAAGAAAGAATGATAAGCTTAAGTCTGGAGTGAAATTGTACAGCATTTACAATGTTTTATCATTTAAAGTTCCAAAATTTTAATTTTCTATTAGAAAGAAAAACGATGCCAGTGTACATACACTCACAAACACATATTTATTTATTTTATACATGTGTGTGATTGTGTATGCAATGTTCTTATATAAATTAGAAAATCTAGGTAGACCTATCTTATTCCTGTAAATATGGTCAATATTTCTCCTACAATATGAGCATATGATTGGTTCACAGTTCTAATAAATGTTCCTTCTTTCTTTGCTTTACTCCACTTTTAAAAAAAAAGTGAAATATGCTAAAGAATATTTTCATAATGAAAGAATTTACATGACAAATGCCTGCATTTAATCAACAAATATCTGCATCCTTCAACTCTATCAGTATGAACCAATATGTATTTTATACTGTGAATTCTGAGCCTTTTCATACATATTAAAGTTGTCTATAGTTTTTGATATGATTCATTTCTCATTTCTCATCTCAAAAAACCTAATTTTTATTTGTCATATTTCCATTTTCTTGACCTTTATGGTTTTATATTGGATACTGCAAAACCTTAGTCCCCAGGCTTGCCGTTCTGCATAATTTTGTAGTTTTGATCCCTTAACTTTTGTTTTGCCCTTGAAATTATGCCTAACTTTGAACAGTTTTAATAATCTTACGAGATGTGGAACGCTGTGAGTGAATCTGTGATTGGCTGTCCCACCCACAGTCAAACGTGGAAACTGATTTTCTAATTATAGCATCCATCAGCAATATCACAAGCTAAAATCAATCAGGTTATCCACCACTTTCCTCTTTTTAAAAATGAATTTGAGAATTTGCTTTGCTTGGTAAAATACCTGTGCTATTTAATTGTCCCAAGTCCTAAGGGACAAGACGCCCTGCTGAGCAACAATAGCTGTTCACTGATGCTCCACGGCTGCATTAGAATCAATTGTGTATACAATATGTTTAATTTTTTTCTTCACTAGCTACCTGGCCATTTTAAGCTTTTCTCATTTACCTAGTTCTTTAATTTTCCATATTCTTTCTTTTTTATGATCTTCAGAGACAGGGTTAATATATTTTTAAATTATTATATCCAATTAAATAAAAGAAGGAATACATTCATTTATTTTTTAATGGTGCACAAAGCTTGCTTTCCTCTTGGGCTAACCAGTGAATATTCTATCCTGCTCTTTCCTGATGGAGAGGGAGAGTGGATCTAGAGGAGAAGGGAGATGTGGGGGATGGGAGGAGTGAAGAGAGGGGAAACTGTGATCAGGATGTATTGTAGGAGAGAAGGCTCTACTTCCAATAAAAATGCAAAAAAAAATTATAATCCAATTAAATAAAAGAAGGAATATATTCATTTATTTTTTTAATGGTGCACAAAACTTGCTATCCTCTTGGGCTAACCAGTGCATACTTCATCCTGCACACAACCAGTGAAATAATGGCAGAAGTCTGAACAACTGATCTATGTGTACTTGAGAAATCAAAGGCCAAAAGTCAGCAAAAGGAAAGGTACAAAATGGGGACATTTTCTTGGCAGTATTATGTGGGGTAAAATATTAATAGTAATTTCCATGATAATATGGAAACAGATTCTTTGTAACTGAAAGTCTGACGATTGTACTATTATCTCTCAATTTTTAGGAAGCAATTTTTTGATAAGTTGATTATAATCAAGCATCTTTAATTTTTTCTACATTCTTCAAAGTCAGCAACAGTCTAATCCTTTCAAGCCACTACCTTTCAAATGTCTCCTCAGGTGATTTCCAATCTCATGATGTGATGACTAACACCCATCCCCAGCCTCCAAGATTCATCATACTTGGTTCATTTCCGAGGACTGAAGGCCTGAGTCATTAAAAATTATATGCCCCATTTAAGCAAGCTTTCTGCATACTTTACTCAGGGAAAAATGTAGACTGCATCTTTGCCTGTATAAAACGATGCCTTTCGTGATTTATCAGCATTTAAACCTGGTGGAGAACTAGATGCTTCTTAGCCTCACTAATTAATGACACCTAAATCTTGGAAACAGGAAGCGAAGTGGTAAAGTCATCCCTGAAAACTGCCTCTCTGGCATCCCCAGGCACTTATTCCTGGAGTAGGGAGTATCCTGGAACTTCTAATCCTTCTCTTCTCTATCAATCTATGCATTTTAACTTGCTTTCCTTAAATATAAAAACCAAAATAACCCTCCCTTGGGGTAAATCAAAAGGTTGATCCAAAATAACAATTTATGCTCAAGTCTGCTGCTTTTTTTTTAAGTGTGTGAGTTTTTTTAATTAAAAATTGTGGTCTATAATACGGTTTAAGTGACTGTTTATTTGAAAACAAAAGTTCATTACCTAAGATTGTTTATTGAAGAGGAAGGAGGCCAACCCTACACCAATAGCAATCAAGAAAATCAAATGGAACCAGGAAACGCAATAACATGTCTTCACAGCTACAGACCCAGCCTCAAGTGTCAGAGGCCGGACTCCATCTCCAACCACACTGCTTCCCATAGCTTCTTGTCACTCTGTCTTGGAAGCTCCTGTTTTTATTTCTTTATCACTACACTCACAATGCCATGTTTTCTTTCATATGAGTTTCAAAATAATCACTTTGAAATGGTCCTTACTTATGCTCTGCAATTATAGAACATGTCCTTCCAGGGTAGGCACTTTGGTTTTGCTTGATCGGGTATTCAGTGCCACTTAATTCTTAACCTGGGGCGTGTGCAAAATGGAAATGTGGATAGTTCCAACACTCTGCTCAGCATTTCCCTCTCTACACCCCCATTCTCCCCTCAGTTCCAACAGCTGCCGAAGCTGCTTTCCTAGGGTTTATATATCGAAGTCTGGGAGTACATATGGACGTATTTATCTCAAACACGTTTCACACCTCTAATCCCAGCACGGGGGATGCTAAGGAAGAAGGATCTAGAGTCTGAGGACAATCTAGGCTTCAAAATAAACAAATAATAATTTACCACAAGAAACTATGTGTTACTGTTTGCGTGTTACAGAGAGCTCAAGATAAAAGGGGTAAAAAATAACAAGAATGATGTTTGTTAAAAATTTCTATCTCTCAGAAAAAAAATCATGAAGAAAAACATATTGTTTGGAAAAAAATAAAGATTAAAAGAAAAGTTCCTACAGAGACCACAGGGAACAGCGTCATTGCAGGTGTTCTCCTAAGGTCCAGGGTCTGATCCATATGCTGGCTAGATTTGTTAGATTGTTGTCTGTCAACATTGTCCCAACCAAGGCCTGCTCTTAGTCTTAGCAAGGACCTTAACTATCCTCATAAAATGCTCCCATCTTAGAAACTTGCTATATCATCCAGTAAAATAAGACCCAGTCTTTTCCACTGGGACAGCTTCCAGAGGCTGTCGCCTCTGAAGTGAAGCCCTTGCTGGTATTTCACTCTGGACCAATCAGAAAAGCCCAGAAATTCATCAGCATTTTTTGACTTGCCAGCCTACCGTCCTAGGCGCTTTCTGCCATGACAAACACCGACTAAGACGACCTCAGGAGAAGAGGGTTCACTTGGTTTACAGGATACAGTCCATTGCTGAAGGAAGCCAACGCAGGAACCTAGAGGCAGAAACTGAAGCAGAGGCCCTGGAAGGATGCTGCTTACAGGCTTACTTCCTGTGACTGCTCAGATACATTTCTCAGACAGCCCAGGCCCATCTGCCCAGGGTTGGCACCAGCCAGAGTGGGCTAGGCTCTCCCACAGCAATCACTGATTAAGAAATGCCCCCACAGACATGCCCACCGGACAATCTGATGGGGGCGATTCCTGAAATTGTGGTTCCTTGCTCTAGGTGTGTCAAGTTAACAACTGATGCTATGACAATGATAACAGCCAGATAAAAGTTTGGCAATACTCCTCAAATAAAATATTTTATAGTCATACCCCCGCTCAACTGCAGACCATCCCCTCCTGTGGATCCCACAGATCATTCCTCCTGAGCCCCCTTCCCCAACTCATTACTATTTGCCAGCGCCCATCTCAGGAGGACTCCCCCTTCTCAACCACAGGTAACACCTGCCAAAAAATCAGGTGAGCTGCCTACAGACCTCCTCCACTCTCTCTGTACCCCGAGACCTAATACCTCAATTTCTTCCCTAACACTGCAATAGATCACCAGCTACTCCCTTACTCCCTGTTTACATGTTTACATGTCCTGTGGGTCCCACAGAACATGCCCTTTTGAGACCTACACACACACACACACACACACACACACACACACACACACACATCACTGAATCCCAGCCTCCAACACTAGCTTGCATTACCTGTGAACACACTTGCCAAGCAATCCAGTAAAACAGGTAACACACAGTCATCAAACTCTCTGAAAATCCAGAGAGGAAACAGAAACCAAGGAACAAAACCCCCACTGAACAAAATACAAACCCAGAAATCATCACTCAAACCTATAATCACCCCAAACTCAGATGCCTAGACACCAGCATAAGAACACAATCAATGGCAGCCAGGATAATATGTCTCCACAAGAGCCCAGCTATTCTACCACAGCAGGACCTGAATAATCAACACAGCTGCACCACAAGAAAAAGACCTTAAAACAAATGGTGTGAAGATGGTAGTGGTCCTTAAAGAGGAAATGAATAAATTCCTTAAAGAAATCTAGGAAAATACAAAGGAATAATTGGAAGAAATGAATAAATTCCTTAAAGAAATCTAGGAAAATACAAACGAACAATTGGGAGAAATGAATAAATCCCTTAAAGAAAGGCAAGAAAAAGCAAATAGTTGAAGGAAATGAAGAAAATTGCTCAAGACCTGAAAATGGAAATAGAAGCAATAAAGAAAACACACACTGAGGGGAAATCTGAAAATGAAAAATTTAGGAATTCTGACAAGACTACCAAGGAAAGCTTCACCAACAGAATACAAGAGATGGAAGAATCTCAGGCATTGAAGATATGATAGAAGAAATGGATTCCTCAGTCAAAGAAAATACTAAGCCTAAAACATTCCTGACACAAAACAGCCAAGAAATCTGGGACACCATGAAAAGACCAAATCTAAGAAAAATTGGAATCAATGAAGGGAAAGAATCCCAGCTCAAAGACCTAGAAAATATTTTCAACAAATCATAGAAGAAATTTTTCATAACCTGGAGGAGGAGGTAACTGTCAAGGTACAGGAAGCATACAGAACACCAAATAGATTGGAAAAGAAAAGAAAGTCTCTGGCCACATAATAATCAAAACACTAAACATACAGAACTAAGAAAGAACATTAAAAGCTGCAAAAAAAAAATGCCAAATAACATATGAAGACAGACCTATTAGAATTACACCTGACTTCTCAAAGGAGACTCTAAAATCCAGAAGGCCTGGACAGATGTGCTGCAGAAACTAAGAGACCACAGATGCCAGCTCAGACTACTATACCTAGCAAAACTTTCAATCACCATAGATGGAGAAAATAAGATATTCCATGATAAAGTCAAATTTAAACATTCATCTACAAATCCAGCCCTACAAAAGGTGCTAGGAGGAAAACACCAATCCAAGGAGGTTAAAAACACAGGAAATAAATAATCGCATGCCAGCAAAACCAAAAGAAGGGAAACACACACACACCAAAAAATAAAAAATAGAATAAAAATAGAAATTAAAAAAACAACTGCAGCAGCAGCAAAATATCAGAAATCAACAAAAATTGGTCATTGATAGCTCTCAATATCAATGATCTCAATTCCCTCAATAAAAATACACAGACTAACAGAATGGATGCTAAAACAGGAGCCATCTTCCTGCTGTATCCAAAAAACACACCTCAGCATCAAAGATAGACGTTACCTCAGAGTAGAAGCATAGAAAAAGATTTTTCAAGAAAATGGACCTAAGAAGCAAGCTTGTGTAGCCATTTTCACATCTAACAAATATACTTCAAGCCAAAACTAATCAAAAAAGATAAAGAAGGATACTGCATATCCATCTAAGGAAAAAGCCACCAAGGTGGCATTGCAATTCTTGACATCTATGCCCCAAACACAAAGGAAGGCACCCACTTTTCTTTTGTAAAAGGAACAACATTACAGCTTAAATCACATACAATGATAATGGGAAACTTCAGTACTCCACTCTCACCAATGCACAGGTCATCCAGACAAAAACTAAACAGACAAACACTGGAGCTAACAGATACTATAAACCAAATTAACCTGACAGATGTTTACAGAACATTTCACCCAAACACAAAAAAAAAATATACCTTCTCCTCAGCACCTCATGAAACTTTCTCCAAAACTGACCACATACTCAATCACAAAGCAATTCTCAACAGACACAAAAAAAATTAATAAACCCCTGTAGCCTATCAGAGAACCATGGATTAAAGCTGAGTATCATCAACAACAAAAACAACTGAAAGCTTACAAACTCATAGAAACTGAACAACTCTCTACTAAATGAAAAAATGGGTCAAGAGAGTAATTTAAAAAAGAAATTAAAGACTTTCTATAAATCAGTGAAAATGAACACAGAGAATACCCAAACTTATGTAACATGATGAAAGTACATAGCACTGAGAGCCTTTAGAAAGAAACTGGAGAGGTCTCATATACCAGCAACTTAACAGCACACCTAAAAGCTCTAGAATAAAAAAGAAGTAAGCACAATCAAAAGGAATAGACTGCAAGAAATAATCAAAATGAGGGCTGACATCAATAAATAGAAACAAAGAGAACAACGAAAAATATCAATGAAACAAAGTATTAGTTCTTGGAGAAAAATCAGCAAGGTAGACAAACCCGTGCCCAAACTAACTGAAAGACAGAGAGAGAATATGCAAATTAACAAATTCATAAACAAAAAGGGGGACATAACAACAGACATCAAGTCCAAAGAATCATTATGTCATGCTTTAAAAACCTGTACTTGACTAAATTAAAAAATCTAAAAGAAATAGATTTTTTTTCTCAATAGACACCACTTACCAAAGTGAAATCAAGATGAGATAAACAATTTAAACAGACCTATTACCCCTAGTGAAATAGCAGCAGTCATCAAAAGTCTCCCAACCAAAAAAATCCCAGGGCCAGATGGTTTTAGCTCAAAGTTCTACCAGATTTTCAAAGAAGAGTTAAAGCCAATACTTCTCAAATTATTCCACAAAGTAGAAACAGAAGGAACATTGCCCAATTCATTTTGTAAGACCACAGTTAACCTGATACCCAAACCACATAAAGACTCAACAAAGAATGAAAATTACAGACCAATTTGCCTGATGAATATAGATGTAAAAATATTCAGTAAAATACTTGCAAACCAAATTCAAGAACACATCAAAAAGATCATCCACCAAGATTAAGTAGGCTTCATCCCAGAGATATAGGGATGTTTCAACATACAAAATCTGCCAATGTTAACCACCATGTAAACAAACTGAAAGGAAAAAAAAAAACTCATGATCTTCTCTTTAGATGCAGAAAAGGCCTTTGACAATATCCAACACCGCTTCATGATAAAAGTTCTGGAGATATTAGGAATACAAGGGGTATACATAAACATAATAAAGGCAATTAGCAGCAAGCCTATAGCCAACATCAAATTAAATGGAGAAGAAACTCAAAGGAATTCCACTAAAATCAGGAACAAGACAAGGTTGTCCATTCTCTCCCTATCTATTCAATAGAGCACTTGAAGTTTTAGCTAGAACAATAAGAAAACTGAAGGAGATCAAGGGCATGCAAATTGGAAAAGATGAAGTAAAAGCATCCTTTATTTGCAGGTGATATGATAGTATGCATTAGTGACCCTAAAAAATTCTACCAGGGAACTCCTACAGCTGAGGAGCACTTTAAGCACATTGGCTGGATACAAGATTAACTCAAAGACTCAGTAGCCCTCCTAAATACAAATGATAAAAGGGCAGAGAATGAAATCAGGGAAACCGTTCCTTTCACAAAAGCCTCAAATAATACAAAATATGTTGGAGTAACTTTAGCCAAACAAGTGAAAGACTTGTATGATAAAAAACTTCAAATCGAAGGTATCAGAAGATAGAAACATCTCCCATGCTCATGGATCAGTAGGGTTAACATAGTAAAAATGGCCACCCTACCAAAAGCAATCTACAGATTCAATGCAATCCCCATCAAAATTCCAGCACATTTCTTCACAGATATGAAAGGACAAGTCTCAACTTCATGTAGAAAAAAAATAAAAAATAAAAAATAAATAAATGCAGGATAGCTAAACCAATCCTGAACAATAAAAGAACTACTGGAGGTATCATCATACCTGATTTCAAGTTGTACTACAGAGCTATAGTAATAGAAACCTCATGGTATTGGCATAAAATTAATGTTGATCAATGGAATCAAATTGAAGACACAGACAGTAGTCCACAAACCTATGGACACCTGATGTATTTTATATGAAAGCCAGAAATACACAATGGGAAAAAAAAGACAACATCTCCAACAAATGATGCTGATCAAACTGGATGTCTTGTAGAAGAATGAAAATAAATCCATATCTATCACACTACACAAAACTCAAGTCCAGCAAATCAAAGACCTTAACATAAAACCAGATATACTGAACCTGACAGAAGAGAAAGTATGGAATAGCCTTGAACATATTGGCACAGGAGACAACTTCCTGAACAGAACACCAATAGCACAAGCACTAAGATAAACAATTAATAAATGGAACCTCACAAAACTGAAAAATTTCTGTAAGGCGAAGGACACCATCAATTGGACAAAGCAGTAGCCTTCAGAATAGGAAAATATTTATAGCAGCTCCACATTTGATAGAGGGCTAATATCCAAAATGTATGAAGAACTCAAGAAACTAGATATCAAAAAAGCAAATAATCCAATTAAAAATGCAATACAGAGCTAAACAGAGAATTCTAAATAGAGGAAATACAAATGGCAGAGAAACACTGAAAGATATGTTCAACATCTTTAGCCATCAGGGAAATTCAAATCAAAACAACTCTGAGATTCCACCTTAGACCTGTCAGAATGGCTAAGATCAAAAACACAAGTGACAGCTCATACTGATGAGAATGTGGAGCAGGGGAAATATTTCTCCATGATTGCTAGGAATGCAAACTTGTATAGCCACTGTGGAAATCAATATGGTGGTTCCTCAAAAAATTAGGAATCAATCTACCTCAAGACCCAGCTATACCACTCTTGGACATATACCCAAAGGATGCTCCTCCATAACACAAGGACATTTGCTCAATTATGTTCGTTGTTGTTTTATTTATAATATCTAGACTCTGGAAGCAAGCTAGATGTCCCTCAAGAAAAGAATGAATAAAGAAACTGTGGCACATATACACAATGGAGTATTACTCATCTGTTTTTAAAAAAAAAATGACATCATGAAATTTGTAGGCAAATAGGTGGAACTAGAAAAAAAATCATCCTGAGTGAGGTAACCCAGACCCAGAAATACAGATATGGTATGTACTCACTTATAAGTGGATATTAGTCATTAAGTAAATGATAACCAAGCTACAATCATAGACCCAGTGAGGTTAGGTTAAGGGTGGGTGGTGTCTAGGAAGGAAGCATGGATCTCCTAGGGAAGGGGAAATATGTACCATGAATCTTAACAGGTCTTATTAATAAAATCAAACCTGAAACCAGGTATTGGAGTGAGTGCTGGAAGATCAGAGAAGCAGAACAAGCCACAGCCACCTCACCTTGCCAATTCCTCAGCTGATCCTGTTCCCTCCAACTGGAAGCCTCTGTGTCCTCATCCAGAATGAATCCCAACCGAACTGTTGCTCAAAAGCCTAAATACTTAACCTACCTAGTTTCTGGTTTTCACGCCTTATATACCTTTCTGCTTTCCGCCATCACTTCCTGGGATTAAAGGATCTTGTTACCACGCCTGGCTGTTTCCAGTGTGGCCTTAAACTCACAGAGATCCAGGGAGATCTCTGCCTCTGGAATGCTAGGATTAAAGGCATGTGTGCCACCATTTTCTGGCCTCTATATCTATTGGCTGCTCTGTTCTCTGACCCCTGATAAGTTTATTAGGGTGCACAATATTTGGGGAACACAATATCACCACAGAAATAGGTTAGATTTTATGAGTGGACTTGGGGTGGATGGGAATGGAAACAGAAGGGTGTAGGGGTGGGGCATGGAGGGAGAGAGTGTGGTGAGAGATGGATGTAATTGAGGGGCATTTGAAGGACATTGTGGAAACCTAATGCAGTGGAAACTTCCTAAAATCTTTGAGGGCGATACTAGTGAAGACTCCTAGTAACAGTGAATACGAAGTCTCAATTGGCAATCTCTTAAAGCCAGGCAAGGCTTCTAGTCATAGGACTGGGTTGCATTTAATTGAGTTGTTGGCAAAGGGGATCCTGTGGGGATTCCCCAAACAACCCAGGCTGATGCTAGGACAGGCTGATGCTAGGACAAAGAGTTGCTCTCTTCTAACTGATAGCTAGGCCCCATTAAGGAGGACAACATCCACACAGCTCATTCAACATAAAGAAGTCAAGCTGATGCCGGCATGGAGTCTTTACCCCTACATTCTAATCTCTTTGGTGCAGGAAGATATTGTCTCTTGAAGGTCTGCTTTTTCTGATGGGAGATGGAAGGGGAGTGTATCTGGGAAAAGGGAGGGGAAGGGAGGAGGCTAGGAGAAGTGGAGGGAGAGGAAACTGGTCAGAACATATTGTATAAGAAAAAAATCTATAAGCCGGGCGGTGGTGGCACACGCCTTTAATCCCAGCACTCAGGAGGCAGAGGCAGGCCGATCTGTGAGTTCAAGGACAGCCTGGGATACAGAGTAAGTTCCAGGAAAAACTCCAAAGCTACACAGAAAAATTTTGTCACAAAAAAGCAAAAACAAAAACAAAACAAAATCTATTTTCAATTTAAAAAAAACAAACAAATATGGTCAGATTTCAATACACAATCCAGTGTTATCTTTCCCCCAATATACTCCAAACAAGTATTTTAAAATATTTGTCTAAAAGGAATTACTTTATGGTTCTTAGTGGGGGAGGTAGATTACAAAAACAGTGACTTAATGTCATCACAAAGTCTGCCTGTGGCAGCTGATGGAACAGATGCTGAGACCAAGACCCACAGCCAAACATTAGAAAGAGAGAGAGAGGGAGCCCAGGTTGGAGGTCTCCATTGGGTCCATCCCCTTGGAGATCTGGGAACTCCATGGAAGAGGGGGAGGAGGAATTGTGGGAGCCAGAGTGTCCAGGAAAAGGTCATCAGGAGAACGCTACCTGAGGAATCAACTAAGCAAGGCTCATGGAGACTAAAATTGCAGAGCCTGCATGGGTCTGTGCTAGGTTCTCTGTATATATTTTCCTCCTACTGGGTTGCCTGGCCCAGCCTTGATGTGAGGTTTTGTATTATGTTGTGTACCTTATTTGGTTGATATCCCTGGGAGGCCTGCTCTTCTCTAAGAGGGGAGGGGGCACCCTGGGAGGAATCTGAAAGTAGAATAAACAGAAAATAAAATTAAGTGGCTTGGGAGATAGCTCGGGAGTTAAAAGCATGCACTGCACTTGTAGAGGACCAGAGTTCAGCTCTCAGCACACCCACTCCAGCTCACACAGAGACAAACATACACACACAGTTAAAAAGAAGATAAATCTATAGTGTTTATTTGGAGCAAATTCAGCTCCAGGAGCTGGGTGGTTGAATACAGGAGGAGTTCCACCAATTGATCCAATTCCTTCCATTGTAGCAGCTTGGCTGAAACATTCAGTTGTTAGTTGGTGGCGCACACCTTTAAATCCCAGCACTCAGGAGGCAGAGGCAGGCGGATCTGGGTGAGTTCGAGGCCAGCCTGGTCTACAGAGCGAGATCCAGGAAAGGCACAAAGCTACACAGAAAAACCCTGTCTTGAAAAACCAAAATGTATGTATGTATATATATATATATATAAAACAAAAAAACTAGTGACTTGTCTGATGCTTGCTCACCTTTCTTCAATGTACAAGAAAAGTGTGCTATGGAATTTCAAGGAGCCTATTAGAAGAGAAAGTAATATTAAACTGAAGTGAGGAAGGCAGAGGTACAAATATATTCAAAAAGGTGGGGAGAGAGGCCAATCAGCAAAGTAAAAGCTCCTGCCACGCAAACTTAACGACCTCAATTTGAATCCTCAGTAATCATGATGAAAAAGGTAAAATAGCATACCCTGGGAATGAGATATGGGAAGGATTTGAGGAAGCAATGGGAATGGAGGGGCATGACGTAATTATATTCTCTTTTTTTTTTAATTGCCAGGCATCGAAGCATGTACCTGCAATAAGAAGAGGCATGATTGCCGGGCGGTGGTGGCGCACGGCTTTAATCCCAGCACTGGGGAGGCAGAGCCAGGCGGATCTCTGTGAGTTCGAGGCCAGCCTGGGCTACCAAGTGAGTTCCAGGAGAGGCGCAAAGCTACACAGAGAAACCCTGTCTCAAAAAAAAAAAAAAAAAAAAAAAGAAGAAGAAGAAGAGACATGATCCCCAAAGCTCACTGACCTAGTTCAGTGAGAGACCCTGTCTCAAACAATGAGGTAGAGAGCAGTAGAGGAAGACACCCAGTATTTATCTGTGGCTTACACATATGGAACACAGGTACACCACACACATACACACACACACACACACACACACACACACACACACACACATCCAAAAAAAGCATAGTATATGCATTCATATATAAATACGCAAATTGTTTCTAGGGTTTCTCATAATCTGTACTTGCTGTTCCATTATTATTGCATATTCTATCAGTCAACTGGTAGACACAAAAATGGAGAAAATAGAGTTAATTATTATGTACTGAATCCTTCTAAGTGATACACACTCAATTTTATCAACAGCATTTCACTTCAAGTTGATTGTGCATATATAGGTGTTATTCCTTCCTTTTCCAATGAGGAGTGAGTTGACCACAACAGTTAATGACCCCTTAAAAAAATTAATAGTGGATCAATCAAAATTTTAAAATAAAGAAAAGTATTATATTTTCTCAGTAAAGAGGGAAATGAGCTGTCATTGTTCAATTTTTAGTACATAACACTTGATCTAGCTTTCTTTTCACCTGTTCAGACCAATTTTGCTAAGTGCTCAGTTTAAGTATTTAGCATATGTAATAGAACCTTTCCAACAACCCATAAGTTAGACACTATTGTTATTTCTACCTCCACTGATTGAACAGAGCATCTGTTTTTGTTGGTCTCTGATAGAAAGCTAGCCAAAAGTCAAGTGACAATTCTCAAATATGAAAAGGTATAAAACAATATCAATTACCTGCAACAATTAGAAATCTTATAAATTAATAAGAAATAGATACACTCTAGATCTCTAGGTATGATGGCACTCTTCTTTAATCCCAGCACTCAGAAGTCAGGTAGACATTTGTGACTTCAAATCCAACCTATTCTACATAGGGAGAACACCTCAAAAAAAAAAAGAGTTAAATATATCAAGTCAACACAAAATAAAGTAGGTAAAGTGGCACTGCCTTTTACCCCTAAAAATAAACATTTGATAATATTTAATATTATCCAGGGATCACTGTAAATTAAAATTCAACATTTTACATTGAAATTTGGAAAATGACTGTCTTACAGGTTCATCTTTGGAGGTGTGGGGAATGAATAGTTTGAGTAGCTGTAATGACATTACATGTCACTATTACAATATTTCTTGATGACATTTGGTAGTATCTATTTAAAGCTTAAATTTTGATGTTCTTTGATTCATTTCTAAGAATTCAACTTAATAAAACACCTTTAAGGTAGGCTTGGTAGCATATTACAGTAATCCCACTATTCTGGAGGCTAAAGCAGAGTTATAAGTTTGAGTCCAGCATGAGCTACACAGCAAAACCCTGTCCTAGAAATCAATTACACAAGATAGGTATGGAGATGTTCTCTCTAATAGCAAAATCTTCAAGAAATTTCCAAGGTCCAACTATAGGCAATTGATTATATAGATCACAGAACAGTCTTCATGTCATGGGATTCTAATCACATAAAATTCTCACAAACCAGGTTTTTCTGACATGGAAAGATGTTCGTGTTACTAGGTGAAATCAGCTCATCAAATGTTCATGTGCTTTATTTACACAGAAAAATACTGTTATCAACATATAAAATTTAAGAATAGCATGAGTAAATCACGATGTCACAATGATTTTATATTCTTCATCTCTTTTCTTCTTTTTTTTTTTCTGTCTTTGTTTTTGTGTTTGACATTGGAGCTCTGGCTGTTCTGAAACCCACTATGTACGCCAGGCTGACTGACCTTGAACTCATACAGATCTCCCTGCCTCTGTCTCCCAAGTGCTGGGATTAAAGGTGTGTGCCACTGTACCTAGCCTATTCACCTATTTTTTTCTAAAATCTACTTAACAAATGCGTCTTAAGCTAAGAACAACAATGTCTTAGTTAGGGTTTCTATTGCTGTGAAGACACCATGAACATGGCAACTCTTATAAAGGAAAACATTTAATTGGGGCTGGTTTACAGTTCAGAGGTTCAGTCCATTATCATCATGGTGGGACATGGCAGCATGCAGTTAGACATGGTGCTGGAGAGGTAGCTGAGCATTCTGTATCTTGTGCAGGTGACAGGAAGTGAACTAAGACACTAGGCATGGCTTGAGCATAGGAGACCTCAAAGCTCATCCCACAGTGACACACTTTCTGCAATAAGGCCATACCTACTCCAACAAAGCCACACTTCCTAATAGTGCCACTCCCTATAAGATTATGGAGGACAATTACATTCAAACCACCACAAACAACAAACATGATTTGAATGTAGAAACTGTCCCACCAGCTAAAGATACCCTTCCCTTAACTCGTTTCCTGTGATCATAATGTATCAACTCTCTGGTACTCATTATCCAAGTCCATTTTGACACTACTCCACAGTTTCCATCATAATCTTCCAACATCAATTTCCATACTTACTACCTGCAGAAAATTATACTTCACTTTATTTGTATTTAAATTTCCTCCTTTAAACTCCAAAAGAAGCTTGCACAGCAGAGAATTAACATTTGTTGAGCACCTACTATGTGCCAGGAACTATTTAAATCCAATTCACATATGTTAGTTGATTTGCATTTAAGTCTGCTTCCAATTACACACAACTTTCCTAATTTGACAGACATCAATCATTTTACAGTTTGGCCTGCATATTGGCAGACAGATGAGAGGACATATTTTTAGACTGTCCTCAGATGGCAGCACTTGCATTCCCTTCATTCAGACCAGGTGCCCTTCCCTGGACAATCTCTAACTATTGCTCTGATTCCAAAATCCCACGCATTGTTCTCTTGACTCCACTACTTCATGATAATGCCAAGAAATGGCTGGCATCTTGTGAAGCAGGTTGCTTCCCTGTGGTAGAATCTACTTTTGGAAATCTCTCAAGTAACTACTCAGTTTGTGGAAATGAAATGATTAATACTACATTTGCTCAGTACATTTCAAGTGTTAATTAAACCTCTTGTTACACATCCTAATGACATAATAACAAATGCTTCCATAGCAATGTATCTCTCGGTTTCTTTTCTCAAGGAAGTGTCCACCTTCTGAGAGATTCATTCTTTGTGCTTTCATGAGCAACATAATAAAGGCAATTTTGTCCCTAAAAGATCTGGAAGCCCCAAACAAAGTAATTAAGCAAAACTTTTGTTTAATGAAGCTAGGAGAACTCCCACAGATTGAAAATTGGCCATTGTCTATTTCTTTAATGTGGCAATGTAGTAAATCAGGATTAAAAGGTTCAGGCTGAAACCCTTTGGACTAGAGATGTAGCTCGCAGTTGGCAAAGTGCTTGCCTACCATGCAGAAAACCCTGAATCCAGTCTCCACCACCACAAAGGCCAGGTATGGTTGTACATGACTGACATCCCAGTACTTGGGAGATGGGTGGAGACAGTAACATCATGCTCGGCTACATATCAAGTTATAAAGCCAACCTGATCTCCAGGAGGTCCTGCCTCAAAAGTTATCTGAGTTGTCGCAGCATCCAAATCTCTCACTCCCACTCTTACTGTTTCTCCACCTGGTATAATATATAGTAATTACCACAAATGTCTTTTTAAAATCCTCGAACATACGATTTTAACAAACTGGAAAGAATTCAGACAGTGACCTTAGCTCAGTAGCCTTACGGAGAAGACCCCTCCATAAGACTATCCTAAAGTACTCCATTTTCTAGTCTTTAGGAGCTAACGGGCTAGGGAAATTTGATAACTACTATATGATTTTTATACTCCAGCCTCAAAGCTTTATTGCTGCAATGAAAACGGATACTGGTCTATAGAGCCAAACCAAAAAAGAACTCCAAATGAAGCTAATGAAAATTACAAGGCAGACGAAGAAGAAATCAAGCAGAAGTCCTAAAAATAAATCAAATACTCTAAAAACCATTCATGAATGCCAATGTCTGTGAACAGGATCACCATAAGCCTTATAGACCAATTGTGTTATATGAGGCTTTCATTATAAAATTCAGAATCAAATAATTCTTGAAGCTTTAAAAGAATTAGAGTTGATCTAGCCAAAACACCATCACATTTATAAGATGAAAGCCATCAAAGTACCACCAAGCTTCTACGTGAACTTGTCAAGTGATAGGGAGCTTACTAACTACTCAACCTAAGTCGGAGAGCCAGGCATGGCGGTGTAAGCCTTTTTAATCACAGCATGCAGAAAGCAAAGGCAAGCTGATCTCTGGGAGCTAAAGTCTAACATAGCAAGACAGAAAAGGAGAAGAAAAAGAAGCAAGGAGGAGGAGAAGAAGAATGAGAAGAAAAAGAACCCCAAGTCACCCCTAGAAAGTGCAAATCATTAGAAAGTTTTTTAAAACTAGATAAAGTGAGATCTGCTACCCTGGTGTTTCTATATGCATCCTCTAGGAAGATAGCAAAACTCAAGTTTTCTAAAAGTGTTGGCATGTTACTCCTGAAAATTCTTATTGGGTCAAAAGCATTCATCAAATTTACAACTGTCTAGGATTCATAAAAGTCAACAATGTTTGTTCCTGGGGATAATACAGAAAAAAGTAAATTTTATTCTGCCTAAGAGGTACTTGAAGACAAAAATCATGCAGCTGAGTCCTGTTCTTTCAGGATAGCCAAATAAGCTTCTTCACCTGTTTCTCTCTCTCTCCCTCCCCCTCTCCCTCCTCCTCTCCCTTTCCCTCTTCCTATAAATTGAACCTAGATCCTTCATGCACACAGTCACCACTGACTGAGCTACATCCTCAGGCCTCCTTTATTTTTATTTACTCTTTGAGAATTTCATACATGTAGGCAATGTGTTTTAATCATAAATACCCCCACTATCCTCCCAGACCTCTCCCACATGGCTCCCATTCCATCTTTATGGGGGTTTTGTTGTTGTTTTAACAACCCACTTAGTCCTATTAGCGCTAGCTCTATGTGTCTGAGTGTAAGCCAGTAATTCACTGGAGCATGGCCAACCTACTATGGGCCACACCCCAAGAATGACTCTTCCCCCATAAGCCCTCAACTACCAATGCTCATTTAGGGTTGGCCTCAGGAACTCCTCCCTCACACATGCTGGAATATTAATTGATCTGATCTTGTGCAGGCATCCACATCTGAACTCATGAGTGCATGCACCCTGTGGTATCCAGAACACACTGTTTCCCAGCAGTTCCCCTGGACCTTCAGTTCTTAATCATTTTTCCATTCCATCTTCTGAGAGGTTCCCTGAACCTCTTTTTTCTTTCAAGTTCTTTTTTATTATTACTACATTTATTTATTTCTTTATTGGGTATGAGAGGGCATTTACATTCCATGGCATTTGTGTGGAAGTCAGAGGATCACTTGTGGGAATCGGTTCTCTCCTTCGGCCTTGTAGGTTCTAAAGGTTAAATTTAGGTCATCAAGCTGGCCAACAAGTGCCTTTACCTTTGGATCTGTCTTGCTGACCAAACCCTAGGTTTCTTCAACACAAATACAGCAAGCTTGTCAATTACCCCCTTCTATAGATTTTCTGCTTCTGTTGATGAAGCTTAGGAATTCAAATCTTTCTGTTAGGCATTTCTGGTTCTATGGCCATGCATTACTCTTCCAGTGACACTAGGTACCAAAGAAAGGGGACAGATGCTCAACCAACAGAAATTTTTATCTCCCTGTCTGAATGTACAACCAGCATCAGGAGTGAAGGGAACGAGATAAAACTCACCCTTGGGGAGGCCCTGACTGGATTCCAGCAGGTTGTATCAACACCACAGTCCTTGAGCTATAAGACGCTTGATCTTGGAGAGTTTGACAGGTTCTTATAGGGCTTATATTGCACTTGCCATGTGATGCAGCAATCCCACCCCTATAAAGTATATTATGGGAAAACCCATGTTACACAAAACACATGTACAAATATTTGAGACCATTCTTAATTAAACCACCAAAATTGTAAATGGCTCACGTGTTTTTCACTTTGTAATGAGTTAAACAGTGATACACCCAAACAGAATACCATTGAGCAACCAAAAAAAAAAAGGACATTGTAGTTGTCCCTCTGCCTCTGCAGTTTAAGGACTGCTTCAAGTTCTAAAGCTATGAATGTTCAAGTCTTTACCTCTAATAGTATAGTAGTCACATACAACTTCTACACCTTTTCCATATGCTTTAAATCACCTCTGGATTTCTTAAAATAAATAATATATAAATGCTACATAAACTATTGTTGTGATGCTTTGTTTAGGGAATAGTGAAAAGAAGAGTTTTTAATACATTCAGTATGGATGCACTCATAGCAGGCCTCAATACATAGTACACAACAACAATTAAGTCTTTTTTTTTTAGTACATAGAGTTTAAACCACAGCCCTTTATGTGATAGACACATGCTCTGTCACTGAATTACATCCTTTTTAAAATTAAGATTATTGTTTTGTACAGAGTCTTACTAGGTTGCCTAGGCTGGCCTTGAACTTGTGATTCTCTTACTGCAGCTCCCTGAGTAGCTGCGGTTATAAGCAAGCACAATCACTGACCTGTGGTTAGTAGATGCAGAACCTGTGGGTTCTGAGAGCTGCATTGAAAAAGGCAAAACTTGGACAAACTACAAAGACATTACTCCTGGTGAAAGAAACCAGTACTCAAAGGTAACAGATTGTGTATGATTCTGTGTATACGGCTTTCCAGCAAGCAGAAATAAAGTGTCACAACACCAAAGACTAGTTGCTAGGAGTTATAGATAGGAACACAGAGAGAGTGTTCACAGCCAGGAGAGTCTTCACAGTACCCTGAATATGGTGGTTGTTACAGTTACCTATTTAATCTTATTGGGGTGAGGGAGTCGTTTGTTTGTTTGATGTGTGGTCTAGAGTTCACACACATACACATGTGAGCATGTTCATGCCACTACACCCATGTGTAGCTAGAGAACAACTTACAAGAGGAAGTCTTCTCCTTTTAATATATGGATCCCTTGGGACAAATCTGGGTCATTATGCTTGGTGACAAATGTCTTTACTCACTGAGTCGATTCGCCAGACCCCTCTTTTTAACTTCTCATTGATTCAGGTTTTCCTCAGAGTAAAAAACAAACAACAATACACTGTATCCTGAATATCTAAAATCCTCCCAAAAATGAGTCCACAAAACTATTACTCTTAAATCCTGCACAACTACAATCAAGTTTGCTCCTTCTTCCTTGGCTTTTACCATTCTTTCCCTTCATGAACATGGGGATTTTGGTTTAGGTTTTGGATAATTTCTTTTTTTAATTTTTGTTTTTCAGTTTGTTTGGGGGTTTTGTTTCGTTTATATAGGGGTCTCACCTATGTAGCTCTAGTTAGCCTGGAACTCATTATATAGACCAGGCTAATCTTGGATTCACAGTGATATACCATCTGCCTCTGCCTCTTCCTGTACAACCTGATTGCTGGGATAAAAGGCATGGGCCACCATGACCCATCAACTCAGGAATTCTTGGAGAGCTACTTTTATTCAGTGTAGACAAATTTCTACTTTTTTCATAGGTGTTGAACTCAAATGTTAATTTAATCCAACATTATGTATTTTAAGAACAGAAAGTAATTTCATAACACAGGTCTTTCTCTAAAATCATCTTATAATGGCATGGCTTCTAAAGACCAGACACTGAATAGTAGGGTTGTCTCACTGACACTGAAGACCTAGCTGCAGGTGCCCGGATTATAGTCATAACATGTGGCCTCAGTACAGAGCCATCCACAAAAGGCTCTTGCCCCAGAGATGGCACTGTCATTCTCAGACTTTACTTTCTGAGTGATATTGCACAAGCATGCAAAAAATGCTAGCTGATTCGTAAGTCCAGCTCAGGGAAATGTAAAAACAATGAGTCAGGGGAGAGCACAAGCACTGTGCAAAAAGTAGCATTTTTATCAGTCGGTAGGCATGCAATTCTACTGAGCGAGAGCTACAATTAACAGAAAAGAACGGAAGAAGTCGGAGTCAACATGGATGTTTGTGCAAGCAACTGTTCAGTCCAGGGAGGCTCCGTCAGCTGTCTGGCTCCACAAGGAATCCAGAGCCATGGCTGCTGATTGCAAGCTGGGAAACGAGTCAGAACTCAAGCTCATTGCCATAGGAACATGAACTTCTGCATTTTCCTCCTCCTCATAAAACTGTACATGAGAACTGCTAATAACTTTCACATTTCTTGGCTTTATAAGAGAAAACTCTTAAGATGTGCATAGCTTGGCAATATTCCCCAAGCTTGGAACTTGATGGAGTTTTCAAAATGTTCCTACAGGGTAGATCATTCTATTCATTAAAAAGAAGGGGAAAAAAGGCTGATATCAGAAAAAAAAAAGTCACATAGATTTTCACCTTCCGTGAAAAAAACCTAAATGAATGATAAGAAAAAGAAACAAAGCTTGACAGCCACATCTACTACTCATCCTTCAAAATGTCTAATGTCATCACTAGTGGTCCATCTTTATCACATCTAGGTAGTCCAACAGTCTATTTTTATAAAATTGGTCGAGCACATTGTGTTTTTTTTATGCAACAAATATGTGTTAACATATGCCTTGTATCGTGCCAGAACTTACACTAGGCATTGAAAACAAAAGTAGAGTTCTCATCAAATGATTGTGTCTGGCAGAGGAGATAGTCTGCTCAGGGAGACATCCAACCTAACACACCACAAGAGGAACACAGCTAGGAAAGTACCAGTCACAGACAGACAAAGGGATCAGTTATCCTCATGGGGAAGCAGGGGAAGAAGGGGAGGAAGAAAAGTGTTCCTGGGTTCTACACTGACTGAACAAGAGAAGATCAGTAGGAGAATCAGAGATGGAACATTCTTACTACAGGTGAGAATGTACAATGATCGGTTTAGATCAAAAGACTCACAGGCTTAGCCAAGAACCTGGTGAATACTTATACTGACAAGAATACAATACATTCTAGTAGGGTGACATTGTCCAAGCTAACACCGTCACCAAGCCGTCCTGTCTATGTTAATATAGGTAAAACAACAAAATAAAACCTGCTTCTTACAGGCTGTTGCAACCGCTATGGATCTTTCTTCTTGACGATATTTGAAATGAAGGTGATCGTGATTATAAAAACAGATATTTCTAAATTTGTTGAGGCATGTCATAAACAAAGCAACAAATTAATAGCAATTATATAATTATTACTTATCAAAAAATTAAGTATATTCACAGCTCTTTGTTGTTGCTGCTATTGTTGAGACAGGATCTCTCTATGTAGACCTGACTATCCTGTAATTCACTACGTAGACCAAACTCATAGAGATCTACCTACCTCTACCTCCTGAGTGCTGGGATTAAAGGCGTGTACCCTCATATCTGTCCCTATTTACAACTCTTCAATTTTTGTATGCTCCGCATTTCTCCATAGAATGTGATCACCATTTACAAAGTGATAATTAAATTGTTGATTAAGATGTTTTCTGTGTTATTTTTCAAAGTTCAAGTTTTTTTAGCTAGAACTTTTGTTTATTATCACTTTAAATGAGTTGGTATCAAATGCTTCTGTTCTCAGTAGCCAATAAACAACGAAAGTACGAAAGAGTTCTGATGAACTCACCTCTAAATCACGAACATAGATTTGTCCAAACTACAGGGATAGTTAGATGGTTGTCGTTTGAGGATGATAGACAAAATAAATACCTTGGAAACAATAAATGCCACATAGAATAAAAAATTGTAAAACCAGTGCCTGAATCGTTCATCTAAATTATGTTAATAAATGAAAATAGATTTGTATCATATTCCTAAGCAGCATAGAGGAAGTGGAGAAAGCCAGTATGACAATTTTCACTAGCTAATGACTGCAGGTTTTTAATAAAGGCTTAACTGTGGTCAGGCCCCTTCCTAAGAAATGCCTCGCCCTGGAGCTTCAGGGCAGCTTTGAATACCTGATACCAAAGAAGTGGGCAAATGCTGTGAGTCGGCGATTGGTGATTCAATTACCTAATTATTATTAAACTTGCTAGAAAGAATTAGTACCACTCTCCCTTATAATGATGAAGCTAAAATGGCAGACACTAGAAGTAATTCCAGGGTTTTCATTATGTTCTGTGCTCAACAATCACCGGCATGCCTCTGCTTCTGAATTAATGTATTGCTTACAAGAGCCCCTCTCCTGCAGGGATGAAGCTACTTAAGTGAACGCTGCATTGAAGTGATGGGAATTTGCAAAGTTAGGGTTAAAAAAAAGAATGTTTCTTAGCTTCCTCTTACTATGTAGCCTTGAACAGTGTACAACTAGTTTTAATATAAACAGTGGGAAAATTGCACACACCTATGCATTATGATGTCTGAAAGTTTTATCTTTATGATGTTTTGTGCCTCGGTTCTAAAATAACTCCAGAGTGGTAGCTGCTGTATTCATGCCAGGGCTCCTTTGATGACTTGTCCAAGGCAATGTGGAGACTGAAGGATGTTTGTCTATTTGGCAGCCGTTCAATCTCTTCCGCTCGTGTGCAGGGCTCACACAGGGGATGCAGCTGTTCACTCGGGGCCCTGGCCCACCAAAGAGAATTTATAGAGCACCTTGATCGCCCTTTCCTCGCTGTGCTCAGATGGGAAGGATGTTCAGACTTCAGCTTTGCCACGGTGTTATGACCGCACAACGGTACACTCGGGGGACTGACCGTTTTTCAAGAACTGCCAGTTTCACCATTAGAAACATAAACCCCTTCGGTAAAGAGTAATCATGATAACACTAATAAATAGGCTTTTTAAAGTGCTTATCAGTTTGTTCAATTTGGTGAACGTAATCAGTAAAATATTAACTGTTTGCTACTAGTGAGACAACTGGGGGCTCGTCAAACAGTTTGAACAACGCTCCTGTCTTTAAATCAGCCCCGTGGTGCAGTTCCCATGGTGCAGGACACACAGTTTATGCTAGTAGAAATCTATGAGTGGTAAATGCAACATCAATGGCAGATCTATCCTCCGTATTTTAAATCAGCAACCAGATATGCAGGCTGAAAAGGTATGATCAAGTAACTCTGCGTCCCTCATTTAAATTCTTCCGTTTTATCTAGACCAATTGGACAAATAACAGTGTTCTGTTTGGTTTGGTTTATTTTACTTTTGGCTTTCTTGTAGAAAATTCAGCACAGGTTTTCATGTGACTTAGATGCACCCTCTTTGGGTTCTCGTACTTCTTTGTGCATGACTCTATCAGACCCCCTCATTAGCTTGGTTTATTCACTTCTGTTTTCCCCCCACACTCTGTGCCTTCCTTGAGGACAGGAACAAGCAAGTCTTTCTTGACTTTGCATCCCCAGGGCCTAGGAATGTGCCTGGAACATAGTATTTGCTTAATAAATATTTGGTAAGTGAATAAAATAACCAACTCAATGGGAGATAAAGTTCAAAGTAATGTGAATTAATATTAACAACTTGTCCTTTGCTTTGTCTTAATCCTCTTGCCCTACCCCTCTCATTGGCCTCTTCTCTTGCTCTCTTTTCTCTCTTCTCCCTCCCAAAATGCTGTGTGTGGTTAACTGTTACCTAGGGCTAGAAAAGAAAAGCATAACTAGGGTCTAGTACACAGCCTTCAGTAAACAATTTTAATTTTTATTATATTCTATTTATTTCTGTTGTGCACATACACAAGTACACAGGGCGTGTATGTAGAGGTCAAAGGACAGCTTGCAGGAGTTGGTTCCCCCCTTACCACCATGTGGTTCCTGGAGATGGAACTTGGGTCATCAAGCTTGGCAGAAGGCACCTTTACCTGACAATATGTCTCATTGACCCAATAAGTGGTTTTTGAACTAAAACAATGAGGAAGTCACAGGAAGAGTAACAGTTTAAAAAAAAAGTAAAAGGGGTATTTTGGAGACGCTATGCTGCCGGCCTCTCCTTCACTCTTTACCCTCGGTTCTCTATATTCACAAAGTTATGGTGACTATTCATTTGAGAGATGAATTAACATAATGAGTATTCAAGTATTCCTAGTAACATAAACAAAGATGTAAGTGAAAGCCAGGCATGGTACAGCAACAGCAAAAATCCCAATACTCTGGAGGCTGAGGCTGCAAGGTCTGAGCAAGCCTGAGTCCGGCTTGGTCTGCAAACTTCTAAAACTAATCAATAATTTAAATGATAAATTCATGTTAAGAAGACTCAACCTTGATGTTTCAGATTGCAGCCCATTTCTCTGATGAGTTAAATAAATCCCTGACTCTCGGTTTGTAAGGAAATCATCTGTAACCAATGATGCTCAGAGTATAGGAGGAATCAAACCCATACCTTCCCAACACTTACTAAACAACAGGTAGAATCCACACTATAGGTTCAATGTAATTCGATCAGTGTCTGAATATTTGTTTCCTACATGTTTGTTAAATATTTACATGGAAGAATCACATCAATTAATGTGTAAAACTAGTCTGACTTCAGAGGGAATTTCAGTATAATTAGGAAAGTGAAAAGGGTAGAATGTTGGCGATTTATGAGTGTCAATTTCTCTCCTGTGCAAACCAAATAATCAGAAAAAGGCAAAATTTTTACTGCAGAACATATATGAAACTTTCTGTGTCTTGTTATGATTCTCTAGACTGATTCTTTGTCTTATTATGATCTCTAAGCTGGATATTGACACAAGTCTTTAGTTGCTTTACACCCAGTTTTAAAATCAGGTTTTGCTATTGAGTTATCACTGTTTTATTAAAAGGTTCATTATAAAATATTTATGTAAGTGTAATAAAATTTGAGATGTAATATTAAAGAATTTATTTTATATGTCATTTTAAGAAAATTTGTACTATACAGGCAAAATGTTTCTTTAGATAATTTTAGGAGAATAATTTAACTTATTAATGCTAAAACTCACCAAATTCAGTAAACTATTTCAATGGAAAGATCCTATTAGTCACTGACCTAGAAGTGTTTCAGATTATTTTGATAGTGTGTGGTATGTCAGATAGCACAATATCATTTTTACATGCTTGACTTTAAGAAAAAATGGCTGTTCTTGTGAAGACCTTGCACAAGGTGTTTTAGAAGTTTGTGGATACTTTTATTTTTGAAAAAGATAAAGAGCAAACTAGCATATCACAAAACCTTACTTTGTTTTCTCTTCAGCCATTAAAGCAAGTCTTAGTTTTTCCCGTGTTTAAAATATGAACTACGACTACAAAGATGAGAAACCTTGCTTAGGTTAGACACATGAGAAACATAGAGTTTGGAAGGTGGGGCTGGAGAAATGGCTCAGCGGTAAAGAGCACTGGCCGCCCTTCTAAAGGATGAGGACTCAATTCTCAGTACCCACAGGTCAGCTCTCAACTGTCTGTAACTCCAGCTCCAGGAAATCTGACACCCTCACACAGACATGCATGCAAGCAAAACACCAATGCACATAAAATAAAGATAAATAAAATACTTTTAAAAATAATTCAGAAGGTTTTCCAGATCCAAGCTGCCCAGAGAGTGAATGGGTACCTGAAGACTAGACCAAGGGCAGAGTAAGTCACATACACTCCATTCACAAAAATACCTCCCTGTCTTTAGGTTGAAATCCCTCATTACCTAGATTCCATGTGGATTAAATGCTATCATTTAAATGCAAAGTAGGTAGAATGAAATATTAGATTACAACTGTTAATAATAACTCACAAGACTGTAAACAATTCTCAAAATCATCTATTCCCACCTCTGTTCTACACTCTGGGTCCAGCTCTGTCTGGGGTACAGATGGTGAAATTGAGGATGGAAGGCAGAGCTTATGGCAAACAGTCAGTGGAGTTATCCTTTCCATTTGGGTGATGCTGCCACTTGTCAGTGTGGTATCCATGTCTTTTGGTGGTATCAAAAGATATGGGATTTGAATATAAAACAGAATTACTACTATCTTTTTTAGTGTTTATCACTTGGTAGACAAGATTTTCATTTTCTCTACCTGAGATTCTTGTTATTATTCAAGGAAAAATCAGATTTGTCTTTAATAGTTGTTTTAAAGAGAAAATTAAGCAAATGTTTGTGATGTGGTAGTTAATCACCTTTTCTCTTTTCTTTTTAATGAGAAGCCCCTCAACTGTGTAAAAATCTGAATATCAGCTGCTATTTCTAAAGGTAAGCCAAGTTGACGAACAACCACATCAATGGTAACTCATAATAAAACTTTCACGGTTCTTAAAATATAACAGCATTCTACCAACTTCAATTTTCAAAAGAAGTCAGTCACAGCAAACTGCGAGCATCCAGGCCCCATGAGAGCTAAGTCTCGCATTTTGTTCATATGGTCTGGCCAATGCCTAGAGCACTGCCCATCACATCTCATGGAAAGGCATGAACACTAAAAAAAAATGATGAGTGAAAAATCTTTTGATTGTCCCAGAGGATGGGGGGGGGGGCTATAGAGAAAAAGAAGAATATAGACTGTCGGCCAATGTGTTTATTGGCATGCAATAGCTGTAAAAACTTATAATAAGAAAGAAAGGGAAGAGCGCCCAAAAAGAGGACTCGGGGAATAAGGGCTCATGCTGTCAAACCTGGGTTCGATAACCAAAGCCACACGGTGGCAAGAGAGAACCAGCTTTCAGTTTGTCCTCCGACATGCATATGTGCACCATGGCACAAGTACAAATAAATAAATGCCAACCGTGGTTTTTTTTTTATTATTATTATTTTAAAGAAAATACAGCAGCCAGGGTTTGCTGGGTACCCACTGCTGTCAAGGGCTCTACCGCCTTTGTCTTTATCCCCCACAGCCCCAGGGATGGTTGCATGACCTCCATCCTAAGCAAGGTCACCGCGACACGAGGAGAAGAGTGGATTCCCTAAGAGAATCAGCCTGCTGCCGTAACTAAAATTTAAACTGAGACTTAGCTCACAATTCTGTAGCTATTTACTCTACCGTATCCTCTCAAACTTCCAAAATAGAAAAAAGTCTGGCAGGCCCAAATGCAGAGGTAGAGTGTGAGAAGGGAATAGTCGAAGACAGCCTCGCCAAAAAGGAACAGAGAAGTCTTATACATTGACGAATCTAGAAAAGCCTTTCTGAAACACAATGGTGAGCCAGGCCTGGGCTACACAATCAGCTCCAGGCTTGCCTTGACTAAATAGTGAGACTCCTCTGAAAGGTCAAGAACGGCGTTGGGGGGCGGGGCGTGTAACAGTGATCCCTCTTGCAATGTTGAAATTTCATTGGTCTTTTTTTTTTAAGCATATTATTTTAGTTACAATGTATCTAATAGCATTATGCCAAAGAGCAAAAAAACGTTTCCCTGTTAGAATTTTCAGATGACCTGGAGTATGCATGTCCATGGTCCTAGTTCATTTCAGTAGGTCCTACATAAGCCAACATTTGCAATTTCTGGAGCACCCCTGCTGGTTCAGTAAGTGAATGATCATGTAAGATGAGAACCTCAGCTGCCCCCCCCCCCCCCCCCCCCCCCCCCGCGCACTCTGGCAGCCTGCAGAGAACCTTGTGGCTGTGAGAAATGCTGAGTAAGTTCATGTCAGTAGCACTGAGTGGGAGATCAAAGTTTCACCTGAACAAGTTAGAGAAAGTCACACTGTGCCCCAGGGAGGAAAAAGCTAAATGGAACTAAATTAAAGTTTATTAGATTGATCAGACAGTATGCTAATCAGTGATCTGCTTCTCAAGTCACACTATCTACCCTGATTGAAATGGGCATGGCTGACACCAGCAAATGAGTTTTAGACACTTGATGTATACACACAGAACATGTTTGGGCAGATTCAAATCAAATCAAGGTATGGTAAGCTAATGTTTAAGTCATATTAATGTAAAGGAACAGAGATCCTAATGTGGTAACAGCAAATCAATTTGAAACATCAACTCTGGTGGAAAAAAAATAATTTCTTACATACAAAGAAATCACCAAACAGTTGGTTTGATGATTATCAACAGGTCAAGACTTACGGGAGAGCAGAACCGAGGAAAGTTAAGCAGAATCTAAGAACATAGAAAATTGGAAATTAAGGCAGCACACCTAATTGGGCACATCTAATCAAAGCCTGACATTCGTTTCTAATTTAAAAGGCAGTTCCTGAGTCTGGAGGGAGCTGAGGTCAATACCCTGAACCCACTTGAAAGTGAGACATAGCAGTGCATGCTTGTAATCCCAGCACTGAGGAGGCAGACACAGGCTGATCCCTGATGCTTTCTGGCCAGTCAGTCTAGCAGAGTTAAAGCTCCAATGGGAGAGACTCTGTCTCCAAAAATAAGGTAGGGAGCTGACATGAGTTCATTATGCCAGAAACATAGATGAATATGTTTGTATCTTTTCACTGTGTCAGAGTTCATTAAGTCATAAGAAAGTCACATGGTTCAGTTCACTATGCCAGAAACATAGATGAATATGTTTGTATCTTTTCACTGTGTCAGAATTCATTAAGTCGTAAGAAAGTCACATGGTTCGGCAGCTTCAATAACATCAGTTTTCCAAACAATCCCTTCTACCATAATCTGGCCAAGGTGAGTGCAGATTTTTTATTCCAATCTTAACTATTGCTATACAATATCATATCACACATAACACAATACACAGTAAATGGACCTAACTATGTATATGCATATATGTGTTTTACAGAAATAATATGAGTTAAAGGGCCGTAGCAGAGTTCAAAAGGTCTCAGAGCTGGGCTGAGAAAGCCTGTATTGATTAAACAAACCAGACCAGTGCCAGGAGGGCGTTGTTGGGGGTCAGGGTTTAAGAGTAAAGCTGTTCCAGCTATGAGGTGAAAAACCAAACCAATTCAGAACAGAAAGTAGCAGGTCAGGTACAGGTGGGCAAACAGCTGGATGGGCAGACAGTCCAGTAGGCCACATCTCTAGCAGGCAACCTAGCAGAGCTAAACTCCCAAGGAAAGTCGGGGAGTCTTCTGTTGACCTTTGACGAGCCCAACATCAGAGGGCAGGTTGATGTGGGTCCCTTGCCATTGCACTGTCAGACTTGATAGATGTTCATCGCCTTATGGGACCCAGGCAAGGAGGTTTCAGCCTTTCCTCAGTCTGGTGTGTCTAAGCTCTTGGGTTTGGTTTCCCTGATATGATTTTAACACACGCATGTGTCTCTACAGTCTCAGTTTACCCTGATCAACGTAAAGGGTGACTCCCTTTCTTTTTTTTTTTTTTTTTTTTTTTTTTGGTTTTTCGAGACAGGGTTTCTCTGTGTAGCTTTGCGCCTTTCCTGGAACTCACTTGGTAGCCCAAGCTGGCCTCGAACTCACAGAGATCCACCTGGCTCTGCCTCCCGAGTGCTGGGATTAAAGGCGTGCGCCACCACCGCCCGGCTGGTGACTCCCTTTCTACTCACAGGAGTAAGTCATTCTTCTGTCTATGGTGCATGGTGGCTTCTGACAAACGGTGCAATCTGTGTGCCCATGCTGAAGTGGCAACCATCCTCTTCCTTCAAGATAGAGTCAAAAACTGATGAAGAGCTGGAGAAATGGCTCACCATTTAAGAGGACTGCTTACTCTTCCAGAGGACCTAGGTTTGATTCTCACTATCCACATGACAGCTGAGCCCCATCAGTAACTCCAGTTCCAGAAGATTCCAGCTTCAGAGGGCAATGCACGGATGTGGTACACAGACATACATGCAGGCAAAGCACCCATACACATTAAAAATATAAATAAATAATTCTTTTTTTTAGTTGATAGTAAGATGGAATCTCTTAGGGATGGCATAGTCTTTAAAAAAAAACAACATCTTATATAAATACGGAGTGACTTAGCGTAAAGGCATAGCTTAACGTCAACAAGAGCAACTGAAGAAAACATCTGATATCAACCTCTGACTTACAGATGCACACACACAAACACACACACACACACTCATACACATGAACATGCATGCTCAAGACATGCACACTTAGGCATACACTTACACACACAACCCACACATGAACATACACAAACACACACACACACACACACACACACACACACACACACACACACACACAATCCTCTCCAACAGCTCCAGAGTTACACTCAGACTTTGAGGGATGACTCTTTAGCCTGTATCCCTCTTGCTTTGTGATAAGCCTCCCAGGGTCTTACCTGGCAGATGTGCACGGCTACCTGGGCAGCCAGGGCCTGTGCAGAGCTTCCTTGTGTTCCCCATTGTCTCCTCTCCAACATCTCACATCTCTCTGTGAAACAGTTTCCTGTCCCACTAGCCTGATTCTTGCTCTAAGTCAGACCATATCCTTGGCCTTGGTGGGCTGTGCATTTCCTCCATTTGCTTCCTTCCAGGCTGGCCACCTTTACTGACACCACCAAATGAGCTTGAGTTTTTCACCCTCCACTCCAAATTTGACCAGGCTTCTGCAGCAGTGCACCTGTGAGGACTGTCAGGACTTTACAGACATGCTAAGCCATCTGAGGAATTACAGGGAACAAGGCTGGAAAGGAGATGGCCCCAGGCAGGAATACCACCATCTCCCACTGGAGTTTTAATGAATAAAAATTCCTCAGTTGGTTGTTCTTTCTGTGGCTGACTTGTGAAAACCATTTTTTGATATTTTTTTCATCTAGTTCCAAGGCTTGATTTGAAGGAAGGGGGCTTGTCTACAGTCCCGAAAGGCTCATTCCCACTGCTTCTTCTGCCTTCAGTGATGGACTCCAGTGAACATATTTAATTTCTTCCCAGTTTCTTTATTTTATCATCTTTATTCATTGGGATTATGTCTTTTTCTTTCTATTTGCATTATTTTTTTCATTTTATATCTGTCACTAAACATGTTTTATCCATCCTTTCTTTTAAGCCATTTAGCATTTAGATACAATCCTAATCCTTAATATAGGGTAATGTAAAGCACATGTTTGGTTTTTTTTTTTTTCATTTAAGGAAAAACTGTAAAGCTGGGCTTGGTGGTACATGTCTTTAATCCAAGTACTCAAGAGCCAGAGGCAGGAGGATCTCTGTGAGTTAGAGACCAGCCTAGTCTACATAGTTAACTCCAGGACAGCCAGGACTACACAGAAAGACCATGTCTCAATAAAAGAAGGAGGAGGATGAGAAGGGGAGGAGGAGAAGGAAGAAGAAAGAGAGACAGACAGACAGACAGACAGACAGAGACAGAGACAGGAGACAGAGACAGAGAGAGAGCTGAGCTGATTCTTTTTTGGAATAACCAGCCTAAGAGTTATAGGAAACATCTCCACTGGTAGAGCATTGCCTATTGGAAACATCTCCCTTGATAGATCATTGCCTATTGGAAACATCTCCATTGGTAGATCATTGCCTATTGGAAACATCTCCCTTGATAGATCATTGCCTATTGGAAACATCTCCCTTGATAGATCATTGCCTATTGGAAACATCTCCATTGGTAGATCATTGCCTATTGGAAACATCTCCATTGGTAGATCATTGCCTATTAGAAGCATCTCCATTGGTAGAACATTGCCTAGCACGCTTTGAGCCCATGGATTGGATCTCTAGAACCATGTAAGTGAGATGTGGTGGTTCATGCCTACACTCCCAGCACTCTGGAGGAAAAAGCAAGAGGATCAGAAGCCCAAGATCATCCTCAGCTAATAAAGAGTTTGAGACTAATGAGTACATGACACATTGTCCCAAAAGAGAAGAGGTAAACTCAAGGAGCACCTGGAAGGACTTTGATGAAGTGTCTCTTAGCACAGTTTTAAGACTGTGAACTGAAGGGGATGACTTTTCCATTAGCGTACAATTGGCAATGGTGTCACCAGAAAAGTGCTACTGGCTTCTGGTAGAGGAAGGAGAAGACCAGTGCTAGAACAGGTCCCTATAAAAAAGAATTGTACAACAAAAGTATCAAGAGTACCAAGGTTAAGAAAGCCAGCAGTGGGGCTGGAGAGATGGCTCAGTGGTTAAGAGCACTTCCAAAGGTCCTGGGTTCAATTCCCAGCACCCACACAGCAACTCACAACTGTCTGTAACTCCAGCACACAGGGAACTCGACACCCTCACACAGAAATGCATGCAGGCAAAACACCAAGGCACATAAAATAAAAATAAATAAATGAAAGAAAAAGAAGAAGAAAGCAAGCAGATGCTATGGATGTAACTCAGGGTTAGAGTGCTTGCCTAGTGTGTGAGGCCATGGCTTCCATCCCCAGAACAATAAATAAATAAATGGGAAAAAAAAGAAAACAACAAAGATTCTGCTAGGGAATCAAAGCAAGAAGAGACTACATTTAGATCCAAATAAATAAGTTTGGAAGGATTGTTGCCAAAACCCATTTAAAAATGGTCATATGGCAGGGGTTCATCCAAGTTTTAGAAGAACTAGGTTTATATTATTTGAAGAAATTTCAGGAAAAAATAAATTTACAAATATGAACCTAGGCACAAAATTAAAATATTTTAAAATTTAAAAGTCAGTAATGTTTAAGATCTAATAAATATGGCCACCCTCACAACATCCAGGGGGAAAAAATGTCATAACATTATAGCAGTTAACTAAGAAACATCCATGCAGGGAAATTTGTATCATTTGGGATATAAGCAGTAAACTTACAGGACATTCAAGTTTTTGTAGGTAGTGACTGGTGTTAAATACTCTTTCTCCTAGTTCATTATTTTGTTTTATGTTATCTTCATCGATATTGGTAATCCTTGTCAAAGCACCAACAACATGCTTTACAATGTACAAGCATAATTCACTTGTTTCTTGATTGGATTGTGAAACAATTGAGAGCTTATTTATTTATTCTATTCATAATTTGTCTCTTCTTAGTGAACTAGAGCTTTGATATGACTGGAAATTTTTGTTTTATGTTTTCATTGAGAGTAGCTTATATTGATTTAATCACTCACATTATTATTTATTCTCCACATTCTACTAGCTTTGTAATTTAATAGTCTATTCTTTTAATAAACAGAGAAATGGTAAAATAAAGTACCCTTTACTTATCTCCTAATTATGAAGTCCCAAATTCCTTGCTTGTTTTATTGAGATGTCTAAAATATCCTTTCATTATATACTTGTCAACTTCAGAACACATTTTTCCTCTTAACAAAAATATGACCATGTGAACACATTGTCAGATCCTCTCTCTGGATCTTAGAAAAGAGCCTGTGCATATGAGTAGCTCCAGTGTTTAAGTTGTGTTCATTTTATTGAGATATCCTGCTAAATGAAGTTATTGTCAAACGTTGGCCAAGCAGGAAAGAAACTAGGGAAATGAGTAATCAATCATCTTTATTGGCAGAGGCCCCACATAGCTAAACCCAACTTAGAGTAAGAGGTAAGGGGCACTGAATGACACTGTTGATCAGCTGGCCTCCTAGGTCGTAGAACAGGGCCAAGAATTAAAAAGCAGAATTTTTTTTTAAAAAGTAAATACAAACTAGACATGGAAAAGTTTATGAGGCAGAAACCCTACACAAAGAACTACAGGCAACTGAGGAAAGCTGGGAGTGGGAGAGGAAGTCTTCCCCAGGGAAGAGCACACCAATTGGTTGTACACTGTACAACCGAAACATCAGCCCTGAAAACATACATACTAGTAATATACAGACTGAACAGGTTTTGTTTAAGATTTAAGAATATATATATTCTTATATATATTTAGGAATATTATAGCTCGAATCCTAACTGGTCTTATAATTAAAAAAAAAAAAAAAACAGAGCCAGATATTGGGGTAAATGCTGAAAGATCAGAGAGACAAAGGAACAAGCCACGAGAGAAACTTCTCACCGTTACCAGATAGATCCTCAGGCTGAATGGAAGGCAAGATCCTATCTCCATGAATCCTCTGACTGAAAGCCTCTGAGTCCTCAGCCAAAAAAGAGGCTTAATTGCTGTCTCCTCACACTTTATATGCCTTTCTCCACCTAGCCATTTCACTTCCTTCCTAGTGCTAGAATTAATGGCATGTGTGCTTCCCAAATTCTAAGGCATGAGATCTCAAGTGCTGGGATTAAAGGTGTGTGCCACCACTGCCTGACTTTTATGTTTAATCTAGTGCCTTGCTGTGTCCTCTGATCCTCAGGCAAGCTTTATTTGATACACAATATATCACCACAGAATATATATATGTATATATGTGTGTGTGTGTGTGTGTGTGTGTGTGTATATACACACATGCAATATCAATTAATAAAAACAGAGAGAGAGAAAGAGGCCATGAAATTGAAGGAGAGTCTATGGGTGGATTTGGAGGGAGGAAACAGAAGGGAGAAATAATATAATTAAATTATAATCTCAAAAAAATGTGAAAAGCAGATAAGAAGCTCTGTTAATTGATCTGAATGACTATTATTCTATAGAATTTCTATCCTATGCCAGTTATTTTGGGCCTGCTGTACTTGTGTTCACAAAAGAGAAAATATGAAAAAAAAATAGTATGATTGGTACTTGGTCATAGAGTACCTCGAGGCCTTGTTTTCTCTCTGAGCTCAGTCTAGTCTGCTCTCAGAGGCTACCCTCCATATTTACCTCTGCCTTCCAATGACGGTTAGTCATCCTGTGCAACTCATAAGGTCTGTCTGGTCCTGAAGCTCACTGTGTGTGTCTGGCCGTCTGCAGCTGAGGTGTTACTGGCTCATTCAGTCTCAGCATGAGCTCCACATTGGCTGTGCACACTGTATTCATGATTCCTCTAAACACAATTTGGGGCACAATAAACCTTATCAGAGGCTCTGATGTTCACGACAATGCGTCCCAAACTAAACAGAGACTTCCTGTTTAGGAGGAAGAAGAGGAAAGAAATGGAGGAGGAGGGAGTGTCAGCAGCAGGTCTAGCTAAAGTACTATTTGTGACTACTGCACAGTCTTGGTTCAGTAAAGCATACTTATCCTCTAATACATTCACATATCATAATCATTTTGAAAGCTTCAACACATGTCTTCTAATGGTGTCACTCTATATAATGAGATATGCAAATTAGAATGTTATAGAGTCTTAATTGCATTATATCATTCAGAGTTGTAAATGTTCAGCTAGTTACAGCTCAGATAGGGCAATCAGTAGAAGAAAAAAAAGAAGAAGAAATATCCTTTTGGCTGTTTAACCAAAAATGAAATAGACTCACATTGCTAATGGGGAAATTAATATGCTCCTCAGATGTATATTATAATATCATCACTTCCTAATAAATGCTTTATGAACCCTGGCTTCAGCATTTTGGGGTCCCAAGGCACTATTTCATGTATTGTGCTAAAGCTTACAATAAACTCCCAAAGAACAAAAAAAAAGAAAGAAAATAAAAAGAAAAACTCCTAAAGAACTAAAAAAAAAAAGTAAAAGTTGAAACCAATATGGTTTTTCAGGTAAAGAATATGACAGCATATTCTCGGTCAAAGAAAAAATGTCTTTCCTCTCATACACTTTCCATGTCACTAAATAATTTCCATCATGTTACTTCCCCACTTCCAAGAGGACAGTGTTCTAGGACCATACTCTTTCAGGTTGTCTTTATCTGGCTCACTTACTGCAGTTTCTTGGATTATCTGATTAGATCACACAGAGTTTTAATCATATCATAAAGAGAAAATTTTAAGCAGAAAAATCACAATACTCTCTAAGACAATCTAGTTCTACCATTTGATCTTAGAAAGATGTGTTTTACTCACTTACCTAAGAAGCAACCACACCAGGACTTCTCCATGATGATACATTGAATGGGTTCAAAATGATCTCATCAGATTTCCAAGACAAGGCACTGGAATGGCATCCCTATTTCTGCCAGTATCATTATTTTCATATGCATCATCTCTTAAGTTGTCATTTCTTCTTTTATTCATTGTCTATAGTGAAGTAGCTCACAAGTGACAGTGATCTTTCACCCTAAATGTTTCTTAGACTCTCTTCTTTTCCTTCATTCCCTACCACCACCAATACATTGACCATACTTATTCATGCTGTACTTATTATAGCATGTGCTTTCTACGATCAAATGATAGAACTAAATCATCTTAGACAACGTAGAGCATCCTGCAAATCCTCTGCCACTGAGCTACAGCCATAGCCAACCATCTCCACTTACATGTCTGCTTTGTTAACTTTTCTACTTCTAAAGTAACTTCCAAGCTTCAGTTCTATGGTATTACCATGCTACAATTTAGGGGTTTTTCTCTGCCTTCCCAATTCTGAAGTTCAGCACAATCACCAAATATATATTTTATTGGTGCTTACAAATTTTAACCATAAAATTTCCAAGGTGAGAGGACTCTGGTGGTCATTAAATGTCACCCTTTCATTTGAGTTCACTGTTAGAAATGACATATTGGGTAGGTAATAAATGAGACTCAATCCAGCCTTCCTGATTTCACCTTCTCAAGTAACATTTTTTCATTGGGGTTAAGCGATGTCTAACCCAGTATGAATTGGTGTAGGTAGTGGAGTATAGCATGAATCTTAGAAGGTCTTATTAATGAAAATAAACCTGAAGCCAGGTATTGGGGTGAATGCTGGAAGATCAGAGAAGCAGAACAAGCCACAGCTTCCTCACCTCACCAATTCCTCAGCTGATCCTGTTTCCTCAGACTGGAAGCTTCTGAATCCTCATCCAGAATGAATCGCAGCTGAACTGCTGCTCAAAAGCCTAAAAGCTTAACCAGCTCTAGTTCCTTGTCTTCATGCCTTATATACCTTTTTGCTTCCTGCCGTCACTTCCTGGGATTAAAGGCATGAGTCGCCATGCCTGGTTATTTCCAGTGTAGCTTTGAACTCACAAAGATCTGGATGGATCTCTGCCTCCAGAAGGCTAGGATTAAAGGTGAGTGCCACCATTTTCTGGCCTCTATGTCTAGTGGCTGTTCTGCTCTCTGACCCCAGATAAGTTTATTAGGGTGAACAATACTTTGGGGAACATAACACCACCACAGTGGAGGATGGAGATGTTTTAGCCAAAGGGCCAGAGAAATAGATAACACTCAGATATTCCCTTCTTAAAATGCCAATTCCATCATTACTTCATATATTATTATATGTTTCTCTAAGTCCTAGGAGTCAGGAGCACAGAATTATATTGAGTGAAAAGAGATCATCTTAGAAGGTTACATGCTACATTGTTATTGTTCCATTTATATAATTTTTAAGTGATAAAATCATAGATATAATGATACTCATGACTCCCAAGGATTAGGGAAATAAGTGGATGGGAGGTTGCTAATAAAAGATACATAAATAACTTTGAAGTGATGTGACAGCTTGTATTTGACCACAGTAGTAGTTCTGAACATCTATACTGTGGTGATACAGCATAGACAAACACAAGCATAAAAATGAGAACAGATGAAATTGGTACTACCTGCATAAGCTCAGTGGATTCTACCGACAGTAGTTCTTCAGTTATAATGTGACTATCACTGAAGGAGACTAGATGGGGTATCTTGGTATGTTTCTAACAATAACTAGGTCCTGAATATGAAATATAAAGTTTGGATTTTTTTAAAGTCAGTGGTATAAAAAGAGTAGCAGAGTTTGTTGGAGTTAGATTGATTTTTAAACACCTGATTTAAAGTTCAGTTTCAAGAGGAACACTCACGGGGGATAGTACCAGAATATTCTTCACGTATGGCTGGAATTTGTTAATTGAGCACCTAATATATGTCAGGGTCACTGACTACTTTCTCTTCTATTTTTCACTGAAGTCAAAAACTTTACCATTTACTAAATTTAGGAGCTCTCTAATCTAGTCCTTTTAATATATTGATCTCCAAACCACGATGTAGACACTTCATTCTTTGGGCAAACTGTATACATTATCATTCATTGCTTAATTCTTGGGGACAATTTAAAAATATTTCATCCATCAATACACAGAACAGCATCTTGATTCCATGGCTCTCTTACACCTTAAAACACAAGTCTTCGAAAGCCTACATAGGTCAAAGCCATAATGGCTCTACTCAGTCACAAAACTTGTTCTTGGTCGTGGTGCACGAATTATGTCTATAACGACTAATTTTGCAATTGTCTGATATCCTGCTAAGAGGACAAAACAAAAATGAAAGTAAGAAAATGAGGGAGCAGCATTAGGAAGAGGGGGAGACAGAGGTAATGGGGGAAAGGAGGACAGGACAAACGGAGGGAGGAGAGAGAATGGGGGGGGGATATCAAAGCCATACAACTACAGAAAGTAATAAATTAGAGCCAGACTCAGGATACACCTGGAAAATGTGTTTTCTCCTGTCCTAGAGGATTATAGTCCAAAAATGCCAACCAAGATGTTTGTTATTAAAGCTTAAATAACCGTGAATGGTTTGCACTTTCAAAGAAAGCTCCTGAAGACAAATTATAAACAAAACTCAAGCTTACTTGACACAGCGTTTAGGTTGCTCTGGGTCATATGGAGGCTCACACTCAACCTATGCCTTCAACACAATCTGGGTTATAACGAGGATGATCTAAGGAGTATGTACTGGCAAGCTATTGCCCAATAAGAACTAATGGAAGAACCGCCTTACTACACCTATGAGTTTGTGTGTCAGAAAGGCTTGGCAGAGAACAGCAGAGATGCTTGGTGTCTGTTCTGCTATGTGTGGTTCCAGGCTCTCATCTCCCTCTGCAAACTTCATCAGCTTGACATAGTGGTCAATGCTGAGAATCCTCACACTCAGGAGGTGGAAGCAGTAGTGAACTAGAAGACAGCCTGGGTTACATGTAGAGGCCGAGTCTTAAGAGAAAGAAAGAAAGAAAGAAAGAAAGAAAGAAAGAAAGAAAGAAAGAAAGAAAGAAAGAAAGAAAGAAGGAAGGAAGGAAGGAAGGAAAGAAAGAAAGAAAGAAAGAAAGAAAGAAAGAAAGAAAGAAAGAAAGAAAGAAAGAAAGAAAAAGAGAGGGGGATGTAGGGAAGGAGAGACACAGGGAAGAAAGAAGAGAAAAGAAAAGAAAAAAGAAATCACTTGTCTTATAGGCCATGACCTTAAAACTCCAAAGCTTTTTGTTGAGAAAGGTTCTCACTGTGTACACCCTTAGCTGACCTGCAACTGGCTGTGTAGACAAGGCTAGACTCAAACTCATAGGGTTCATCTGCCTCTGCCTCTTGAGTGCTGGAATTAAAGGTGTGTGCCAAACCTTCAAATCTTTTAAAGAGACAACTAGATTATTTCACAAGTTCAGGCATGCTGAGGTGCCTAGTACCTTCCACAAGTTTACTGCTGCCTTGGAAAGATAATCATGTACTTCAGAGGGACCCTCTGGAATACTGGTTTTATCTTCATGGCATAAAAATGCCAGGCACCTCACTAGATCTGCTGAGATGATGTGAAAATGCACCAGGCTAGAGTTGGTACAATGGATGAAAGAAATGTCTCTGGGCCCAGCTGTCAGGGTCTAACTCCTGGATTCAATATTTGCTAGTCCCACAACTTTGGGCATGTTACCTAACCTCTCTGTGCTTGTGTCTTTGTTTGTAGAATGGAGAATATAAAAGCATCCTCCTCCCCAGGTTGTTTTATGGTTAAATGGGTTAATCCTTATAAAGAATACACAGTAAGCACTCCATCGATAATAGTTGTAAATAATTATTCATTTACAGCTGGCTTGTTTCCAAAAGGTTTAAACAAGCCAACTGAATAAATAAGGCATTAAGTATGTAAATCAAATCCATATTTATGGTGTTTTTAGAAATACTATACAAAGCAGTAGCTCCTGAACGAAGATCATTGTTTAATGACTCTCGTTCATAGCTGCTGTCAATTCACATCAGAACTGGGGGACTCAGCTCTGTGCAGTGACAGTAACTGTGGAGGAAGGAATAAGGGAAGAAGTCACAAGCATAAGAAGCGCAACAGTACTGGTTCCCTGTCCGTCACCTGTGTTTACCATGTCTTGCCTTTTTCACTTAAATATTCAGCTCTAACATGTTGCCTGACACATGAGTTGCTCGGTACACTTTTATATTTTTATTATTTTTTGATAATGTGTGTGTTTGCGTATACATAGGAGTACAGGTTCCCCCAGAGGCTAGAAGCATCAGATCCCTCTAGAACTGGAGTTTCAGGTATCCAAGAATCAAACTCTCATCCTCTGCAAGAGCAGTAAGCAGCTATAACTTCTGAGCCGCCTCTCCAGCTCTCAATAAAGTTTCAAACATTTGAGTTTCAGAGTTAAGTCCATAAAACAAAAATGTACACATGCCTCCATAATCTTATTTATGGGCTGCTTTTTAGTATGGTTGTTCTCTGTACCAAATTATATTAAGTTCTAAAATAAATTTTAGGCCAACCCAAATCAGCAGTACTGATAAGCACAGGCCAACTCCGTGCATGCAATGTTGTTTATAACAATGAAAAGTGTTTTATGCCTTGTAAAGATGTTATATATGTACCAGAAGCCTTTTTTAACAACTTTAATAACATTTACTTGCCAAGATATGGTTGGTTTTTTTTTTTTTCATTTCCTAACAGTATAAAATGTAATGCCTCTCTTGAGGTACCCACAACATGATGAACATATGCTTTTCCTAGAGCTATATGTGGTGTAGCTTATCTGATACTTTTATTGAATGCCCCATTAGCCTTAGCGGCTGTCTGGGGTAGGATAGTTTGTTAGTTTGGTGTGTGTGTGTGTGTGTGTGTGTGTGTGTGTGTGTGTGTGTGTGTAGGCATATATATATATATATATATATATATATATATATATATATGGCCACTTCATATAGCCCTCAAACTAGTGATCCTCCTGCATTCATTCTCCCAAAGGCTGGATCACAGTAGTACACAACGGTGCCTTGCCTGTCTGCCTTTGTTTCTTTAGATGAAAGGTTCTGTACTACCCCAAACTCCTGACCTCAAGCTATCCTCTTGCCTTAGACTCCTGAGTAGCCAAAACTATAGAGACTCATCACTGCTTGTGCTCTGTAGCTTTCTTTTTTCATTTTTTGTGGTATCTGGTACATAGAAGACACCTCATAAATTTTATTCAATTCATTCATTAGTATCATTTTTCTGTATGAATTCCTTCTTTAGGCATATTTGAGCATGAAGAAAGACATCTTTATCTAAATCTTTATCCTCCAATAAGAATTCAGTGGCCTTAGGGAGGCTGCACAGTTGGCTTTCAATTGCCCTTGGAGGAAAGTTAACAATCTCCAGGGGCCCGTGAGAGTCTGCTCCTACTTCTGCCTTCATACTTCTATCTTTCTGTCCCCCGGTTCTCAATGTCTCTGGAGCTACTTATAAACTGATGTGCTGGTTAATTGTTTGTCAACCTGGCACATGCTTTGATCATCCAGAACAGGAAACCTCAACTGAGAAATTGCCTCTACCAGACTGGCCTTTAGGAACATTAAGGGGACATTCTTCTTGACTAATGACTTATGTGGGAGGGCCCAGCCTACTGTGAGTAGTGTGACCCCCTCCACAAGGAGTCCTGGATTGTGTTAGAAAGCAAACTTAGCAGGCCATGGAGAGCGAGCAAGTAAGCGATGTTCTTCCATAGCCTCTGCTTCAGTTCCTGCCTCCGGGTTTCTGCCTTGAGTTCCTGCCCTGACTTCCTTCATGGTGGACTTTAAGTTATAAAATGAAATAAACTCTTTCCTCCCCCAAGTTGCTTTCCATCATAGTGTCTTTATCACAGCAATCAAAAGCAAACGAGGACAGCTAGTTAACCAGAAATTCCTTGGGAGGATCAAAAACCGGAATGTCAAATTTCTACCTAACCTGTTATTCGAAAGAGCAGCTCCAGGTGATAAACTATTGTCTGTTGGAAATTAGTGAAAGAGAAAGCAGATCACTCTATTAGGCCTTCAGTGATGGTACCTTTCTCTGATTTTTGATTGTTAAGTTCCAAGCATGATATTATCTTGTCCTTGAATTGTAATTTATTTTGATTAGAGACTGATTCTTTCTTTAGTAAATATTTATAACCTTGTCTTTGATAACTGGACTGATACAAACACGTGAATTTTTGACAATGAGCATTATGCCTATTTTTATCATAAATGTTCAATAAAACATAAATTGAATGATTTTTCACAGAAACATTTGCATATTTACACAGCTCCATGCAAGTGATGTATGCAGCACCATTGTCTTAAAAGATGAATCCTTGATTCTGCTGAATCTACTGTGTGGTCTTATTCTCTGGAAAACAAAGGCTTACTACTTAATATGAACTACATTTTCATATGTGTCAACATTTACACTCTTCTTTTTACATAAGAGATCATGGTTTTAATATATGGATATTTCTTTTCTTACAACATGTATGGTTTGCTTTTCTTTTAGAAATGATTAAGCCATTTTTTTAGATTTATTTATTTTATGTGTGAATGTCTTGCCTGCATGTATGTATGTGCACCACATGTGTGTCTAGTGCTCATGGAGATCAGAAGAGGGTACTGGACCTCCAGGAACTGGAGTTGTGATATGGGTCTCAACTATCCCACCATGTGGGTTCTGGGCATCATACCCAGTCCTCTGAAAGAACAAATGCTCTTAACTTCTGAGCCATCTCACAAACCCCAACTGGGCATTATATTACAGTACTTGAAAAATAATGGTAGTGTGCACATTTCTTAATGTACAAATATATTGGCTAGAGAGTAACAGTGATTTTTCTGCTCCAACAGCTACCAGACTTGACTTTTGTTTGCCTTTATAGAAATTACAAAGAAGCAATCACAACATGTCAAACTTCAAAAGAAGTCACACTCCATAAAGAGCTGTCCATAGAAGAATCTATGCCTTCAACTGGACCGTGCAATCTGCTTTGAAATGTCACCTAAACATACAGAAGCTGCCTTAACAAATACAAGATGTCCTCATTTCGAGGTTCTGAATTACCTTTTGCATAAGATTTATCACCAGTAAGACATATGGCAAACTTGATTATCAACTTAGAAGTTGATGCAGAGAGATTATACAGAGAACTGTGGATGGAGATATTGAGGGGGAAAGGAAGGGAGGGGGGAAGGGAAGAGGTAACATGAAGACATTTTCAAAAACAAAATGTAATCAACAAGCAGCACGATGGAAATCAGTATAGAGGTTTTTCAAAAAAGAATAAAGCACCGGGCAGTGGCACACACCTTTAGTTCCAGCAGGAGGCAGAGCCAGGTGGATCTCTGTGAGTTCGAGGCTAGCCTGGTCTACAGAGTGAGATCTACAACAGGCACCAAAACTACACAGAGAAACCCTGTCTCGAGAGAAAAAAAAAAAGCTGCTCTATCTACTCTATGAGAAAGCTATTATCACTCCTGGGAATAAGCCTGAAGGACTCTAAGTCAACATAGTATAGATCTTCTTGTACATCCATGTTCAGTACTGCACTATTCACAATCCAGTAAATGGAAACAGCCTGGATGTCCATGAATAAATAAATGGATAAGAAGAAGTTACATGCGGCAGCTAGAAAATGGAAACAACCTATGAATGAATCCTTCAACTTATGAATGGATAATGAAAATTTGGAATATATATATATCATGGAATACTATTTGGCTGTAAGGAAAAATGAAATCAAGAATTTGCTGGGAAATTGATGAAACTAGAAAAGATCATGTTGAGTAAGGTAACCCAGATCCAGAAAGACAAATATCATATGTTCTTTCTTATCTGAGGCTCCTAGCTTCAAATCTTCAGATATGAGCATATGTCCTGGAGTACCTCCAGAAACCAAGAAAGTGAAAATGGACTGATGTAGGGGTAGGGAGTCCAACAGAGATGGGAGTAGCCATGTACATGTGATCCAAGGGGGAAAATGTAAACAAAAGTGAGAGAAAATGTAAACAAAAACAGCTGTTGTTTCCATGTCCATTGCCATTCCAACTAATGTTCACTCCTATAACCAAAAACTCATGTTACATCCCTCTATCCTTCACAGACAGACAATATTTGAGTCATGTTCGTGCTTTCTCAAAACCTCTTGGGAACCAAAAAACTAACACACTCCTGTAATATCAGCACCTAGAGCTGAGGCAGGAGAATTACTGAGTTTGAAGCCAGCTTGTGCTATAGAGTGAGTTCAAGGACAGCCTGAGATTGTAACAAAACTCTGTTTCAAAAACCATCTCTTGAGCCCATATTTCTTTCTTGTACATCATGACCCTCCAGCCATCCTCTGGGTGAAACCATAATGACCTTGATAAACATATAATTAAATACTTCCATTCCCAAGTTATGTTAATCACTGCCCACTGGTCAAAACACAACAAATGTTTATGCATGGCAGGGGAATTCAATCAGATATCAATCCAACCTCATTTAACAATACCCTTTCTTTGAGCCTTATGTATCAATGTTTTCTAGAAACCCCAGGCTATCTCACATCTCCAAGCTTTTTTGTTTGCTTGCTTGCTTGCTTGCTTGTTTGTTTTACATCCTGGCCAAAGTTTCCCCTCTCTCCTCTCTTCCCCCAACCACCCTCTCCTGTTCCCACCCCCTACTACACTCCTCCTCTGTTTCTGTTTAGGAAAGGGAAGGTCTCCCATGAGTGTCAACAAAACATGGCATATCAAGTCGAAGTGAGACTAAGCACCTCCCCAAGTACTAAGGCTGGGCAAGGTGACCCTGTATGAGGAGTAAGAATCCAAAAGTCGGTAAAAGAGTCTCTCTAAGCTTTTGATTTTATATTTCTTTCTTGTTTTAGGAGCAAACAACTTTCTCTACAAAGGCATTCCTCCAAACACTCATAAATACTTTATCTCATAACATGCATTGTGGGTCCCATTTAACATGGAATGCTTAAAAAGTTTGTTTTCCATAGGTGGGTTCCTCCTTTACCTTACAGGAGATTTGAGAGACAAAGACTTTTCACTTAGCACATACATAATTGACATCTATTGGTCAAATATAAGTGAAGCCAAAGAGGCCCTTCACGTCACTGCCATTATAAACTACCAAGTTAAAGTATAGAATCAGTAAGAGGAGAAAGTCTAATTAAAATAAAAAGTCATTTCCAGAACCCAGCGAGATAGCACTGATAGTCAAAGCAGACTGGAAATGAATCACTGAGTAGACGACATTGTCCAAGCACGTAGGCTCATGACTAAGACTTGAAGAAGACACTGCTTTATCTCAGTTCCGGAAGAGAAACTGGCATATAGATGGGGTAGTTAAGTTGTCTGTGGTGACCCACATAGCAGATGACATTGATAAGTAAATGCAGATTCACACTCAGCTACCAGTGACAGGTTCTTTATTTTTGTCCAGGTAAAGGAGCAAGAATCCAAGTCTTCTGTGTAAGTCCCATGATGCTTTGAGTGTTCGCATCATGAAATAGCTATTCTATTTCCTTCACTCAGCTCCTCATCAAAATCCTTGAAACTTAGAACACTAATCCTAGAGTGTGCTTAAATTTTTCTAAAGCTGCTATTCTACTAGAGTCTGGTTCTTCCTCATGTTTTCCTAAAACATGTAGTTTCTGGGGCTGGTGGTATTGCTCATGGACAAATCACACATTTCACATACATGAAGCCCTGGATTCAATCAACAGTACCCATGATAATGTTTTCCTAGTGTACATAAAGTCCTAGGGTTGATAGTCAGCACCACATAAAACTGAACATGGCAGTGTACAGCTGTAATCTCATCACTTAGAAGGTAGAGACAAGGCAACCCTTGGCTACTTAGTGAGTTTGAGGTTAGCCTGGGCTACACAAGACCTGTGACACAAAAAAAATAAAGTAAAATGAACCAAAAATAATAATCGGCAACAATATGTATAGCTTTCAAAAAAGTAATTAATTCAATTCCTGACACACTACTGATCCTACAAAAGTTGGGTTGATCTTTCCCTTAAAAACTCTAGAATTCTATGTTGGGGTTGTGGATTAGCTCAGTGGTAGAGTACTTGCCTAGCAAGCACAAGACCCCAGGTCTTCAGCTTTGAAAAAAGAAAAAAAATCTATGCTGACCTGAAGTATAGGTTGTAAGCTGTAGGGTGGCCCCTTTGTTTTGTTTAATTTTTGGTTTTGATTTGAGGAGGTATTGCAAGGGCAGAGGGTGAATGAGAGGAGACAGGGAGATAAGTGGGAACAGAATGCACGATGTGAAAAACCACAAAGAATCAGTAGAAGTGAATATATATCTGTATTGACCAAAGGAGACAAGATATAGAACTGTAGTCAGACAAAAAAGTCCATGGAACTCTTCCACAAGGGTATTCCCAGGGTCGTTCAAGTCATTCCTCCCATGTGCTTCCAACCACAAGACTCTCAAAAAGAGTTCAGGGAAATGCACTGGACACAGATGCAGGCAGTGCACCCTTGTGTCTTCCTCTACAGTCTGTCAGAACCAGCAGGCTTCAAATAGATGAACTTCGAACCCACAAAGAGATAAGTTACCCTTTAATCACTAAACAAGTCTTTTGCTTGTCTTTGCTTAAGTGCCAATATTTTACCCTAATTAGTGTAGGGGCAATTTAATGTCTGTGTAGGTAACAGTACGTACAGGTTGCCTCCAGCATTTTTTTTCTATGTTGCATAGATCTAATTTTTCTTTATTAATAAACTGGCTTTATTCTTTGTAAGATTTATTTATTTGCTACTTTTATAAGTATGTGTGCTCACCTGCATAAATTTATGTGCACCACGTGTGTGCAGGAGCCTGAGTAGGTCAGAGGAGGAAATCAGAGGCCCTGAACTAAAGGCTGGGAAGGAAATCCTGGTCTGCAAAAGCAGTGCTTTTAACCACTGAGCCAGTTTTCCAGCCCCTATTTGAAACTTTTAGTTGGCGCAGTTGTTGTATATGTTTAAGGTGCGACAGTGTGGCAATTTGACCTTTGTCCATGTACACTGATTCAATAAGGACCACAGTACATCCCTCTTCTTGAATATGTGTCATTTCTGTGAGCTGGGATGGGAGCCTTCAATATCCATTCTTGCAAGTTTATTAGAGAGTTTAGTTTGGTTTGGTTTGGTTTGGTTTGGTTTGGTTTGGTTTGGTTTGGTTCCTTTTCTTTTTAGTATGTGGATTCTTGGGGTTTACAGTCATCCTTTTGTGTTGTAAAATACTGACAATGGCTTTGTCCCATATATTTCATTGCTGCATGTGACTTCCCTGTATCTCCTGTCCTCTGTACCTTTCCTAGCCTCTAGTGTACATTGTACTTCCCAATGCTATGAAATCAACCTTTTTAACACATTTTTAAACATAAGCCATTATTTATAAATCCACAAAGAAGGTGTTAAGCAACAAAGCTCATCCTTGTCAAAAATTCCCATGTTCATACCAACTTAAGGACTTATTTTTTGGAAAAATAAATGGAAGTTATTCACATATGTTAAAGATTCATCTCAAAGAAAAAACACTACTTTTTCTATAAATAAATACATCTTGTATAATAAGCCAAATGTACATAATGTAATTTAGCTATGCTTGGCATCCTAAAAACACTGGGAGAGTAGTCACTAAATCATTCCCTAAATGCTATAATATTCTGTCACTGTATCATAATATTTTATATGCAAAATATGCCCTTCCTAAAGTGGGCCTAAAAACAGTCATTTCTGAGACGTTTATCTGGAATATAAATGTGTTAATGCACTACAGGGTAAAAGCACTTGAGTGCCTAAGGATTTCACTCAGCTGCAGACATTTATCAAAAGACAACTCTCTTATTCATTGTAGTGGGCTATTCAAAGTAGTTAGCATCTAAATATTAAAGAGCTCTGCCAAAATTTTGCAAATCCCCATGCCACGATGCATTACCCTTCCTTTAACTGAGATGTTGTCTTTGGACATGCAAGATAAGCAGAACCTACTTGGCCAAGAGAAACGGAAGTGGCTTTAGGCAAGCTCCTGAGACCACTTTAACCATTATCACTTCACAATTCAACAAATGAGCAATGTGTACCTCTCTAGGAAGATAACAAATATTAACTGATTCTAGTTCACAAAATCGACATGGTGAACATAAGCAAGTTATACTATAGCTTCTGTTCTTGCTATACAAAAAACAAACCAGTATTGCACAATAACAGAGTGCATTTGAAAGGATCTAGATAGCTCCTTCACACAACCTTAGCTTCCTTAATACAGCTCCTCAGCCCCCTCAGAACTTGCCTTCAAAAGGCAGGTAAATAGGAACCACAAACAGCAAAGGAAGAGAAACCATTGTTCAATTACTCCAAGGAAAGTTGTTCTCTAAAGCCTGAGCTCAGGATAATTTAGAGATTAAGCTGAATAAAGTATCCAATCCCAAGACCCCACATAAAGGTGGAACTGACTCCACAAAGTTGTCTTCTGACCTCTACATGTGCATCCTGGCACATGCAATCATGCACACTCACATGCATGTGCACTAATAATAATAATTAATAATAATAATGATCTTCTATTTAAATGCTTGCAACCAGCTAACACAAACAGCAGTGCCTCCTCTGTTCACACTGACCACATCGAACTCACAAGTGACTCCTACAGGAATGTTTCTGTGAGACTAGTTTACTTTTAGTCTTGCAATTAAGTCAACGACAGCAGCTTTGTCCACGGTAGCTGATTCAAAAAGGAAAAATAAAGTCGTTTCCCACCAAATCATTAAGATAGTAACAAAAGCAAAACAGCTTAACAGTCCCAAAGGCTGGTTTAAAGCATAGTCTACCCTAAACGTCTCTTCTCTACCACTGAAGGTGAGTGTGACTAAATTAAGACTCCAGGCTGAGAGGTTTGCCATGTTCCAAACAAATTATAACCATTTACAGAAGGAAGCTAAAAAAGTAAATAAAATAAAAACCTGGAAAATTCTACCTGTTTAATAAGCTAGTAAATTAAAATTGAGTTAGGAAATGCATTTTTATTATTTTTAATAAATAATAATAATAATAAAGGCCCTTGGAATCTCCTGCAGCGAATGAAGAGGCAACTGTGTGAACACGGTATCACTGTGGGACTAAAATTATGTGGGAAGCTTTACTCTGAAATTTATCTGTCAGAAACGTAAAGATGGGATGGATAGTACCGATTGGTTGTAATTGACACAAGCTATGTGGAATATTGAAAAATGACAAAACCCTCAGGATAGTAAAGGCAAATGGTTAAGGATGTTTTTTTTTGCTTGCTTGCTTCTTCCAGTTAGAACCATAAATCTACTGGATTTCAGACATCCGTGTGCACTGCACAGCTTAAGAGAAAATATCTGTGTATATCCGCAATATGATATCTCACTGCTAGAAGCCCAGCTGACGCACACACATACACAGGAAATATCATCAAGCGTTATCATGGAATCATACATAGGAACCTATCCAGAAATAATTACACACAGCCTTCTGCGGCACAGCCCTGGAAGCCTGCATATGTTGGCTTCTCAGCAGCCCGACAGCAGGCAGTTTCCAATTGCACAGAGAAGGGCGAGTTCATGTTAATGAGATTCTCCTTCGGCATCTCTCTACCTCACTGCATCTTCCAGCGCCGGAAAACCACTCTCCCTCTAAAGCAGAGGAAGCTGGAGAGAAAGTAGAGAAAGCGTTTCACTCACTTGTGCTTTTCTCTATCCTCCACTAATGTCTTAAAATCAATTTATATTCCTCATTGACACTTTGCTTGGCTCTACAACAGATTGCTCTGTAACATCTTTTCCCTCACTCCCATGCTTCTGCCCCTCTCCCTCAGTTTTTTAAGACTAGGTCTTACTATGTAGCACAGACTAGCCTGCAACTCATGATCTTCCTGGTTTACTGTCCCTGGAGTTTGACATAACCGCTCCTTAAAAGCTTACTGTACTTTAGCATCAACACTTCATTTTATTCACTCTTTTTCCCTCCAAGATAAGCCACGGTGTTTCAGAGGTGTGTGAAAGAAAACCAGAGAGGAAAAAAAAAATGAGAACACATCTTATTTCTCCTATTAGTTTGATAATGAATTTTGTTCTATCAATATCGTTTTGAGAACAGAACATCCTTCATGAGAAGATGCTTTACCAAAAGAGAACATTATAATCCTCTTGCTGAGGTTACTCTACAGGACAGGCCAAGGGTATTCTGCTGCTAGGACCTATGAAAGTGGGGTGGTCCTTCATTTAAGATCCACTCTGATGGTCCGTGGGGGCACAAACCTTTAATCCTAGCACTTGGGAGGCAGAGGCAGGTGGATCTCTGAGTTTGGGATGAGTCTGGTTTACTGAGTGAGTTCCAGGACAGTAAAGGATACACAGAGAAACCTTGTCTCAAAAAGGAAAAAAAAAAAAAAAAAAAAAAAAGAACCACTCTGACTTCATTCTAGTGTGTCTTATTTAATCTCAACTGCATCTAAAACTCTTCACATTCTAAACTCAACTTGTGAGTCTTTCTTCCTCTTCCTCTGCCTCCTCCTCATTTAGAAGTTTCCTAATGGTGAATATATAGTTCCTTTCTGCAAAAAATAAGTTTTACTCATTCTTAAAAGCTGCTTCCGTTATTTTATAAATAACATCATGCAAATTATTTTTTTAGACTCTACCAAACTTTACCCACTGTTTTCACTCTTACCTCAGGTTTATTGCCATGTTGGACCAATCTAATAATCCATCTCTTTTTTTTTGCATGTGTATTCTTCAAGTACTCATACATAGTTGCTTGTCTCTCCTCCCCACTAGTCTTGAGTAAGCAAACTTCTTTAAATCTATCTTCATAAATCAGTTGCTTGATCCCCTAACCACTTTTCTTGCTTCTCTGAAATCCATCCAGTTCATCAGCATCCCTTATGTGCTGGGAAATTCGGGATGGCCTGCAGGATCCTGGTATTGCTTCAGCAACACTTTCTTCAGAAAACGATTATCATCCTGCTTCTTCTGATGGTGAGAAATCCATAGGCATGATGCTTCAAAAACATGTAAGGTTTTTGGTATCATTTTACAGAGACTATTTCTACCTAACTTTTTTTCTAACCTTCACTCCAAGCATGAGCACTTTACAAATATTTCTTTTGCAGACGTATTCTGTATTTCAAATTTGTTATGCTAAGGCATGTATTAGATGGATTTGCTTTCATCCTCCTCCACAAAGAAAAGCTTTCTCTCCTCCATGTGTGCCTGACCTTTCTTTGTGCCGTTGTATTTCTCCAGTCTGGCCAATTTCTCCATCCAGTGCCATATGTAGTGTAATTAATACGATCTTTACACATTAGAAGGGTTGTTAATGATAAGGTTAAATAAAAACCCTTATAACAGGACCCCCACTGAATCATGCCATATAGTCAGCCTATTGTTAGATAACAGTTCACTTTATTTATGGTCTTTCAACCCATTTGTACCACATGTGACTGTGCTGTGTTAAGCTGAATACAATTCAATTAGGATTTTGTGAAACTGTATCACAGGCTTCATGTTCCTTTCACTCACCAGTTTTGTGATTTGATCAAAAGGTTGTTAAGTTTGACTGCTATGGTTCAGTCTTCAATTCTGAAAGTTTGATTAGGCTATTCACAGCACTGCAAGATTGATTTCTCTAAGTGGAAGCTATAGTATCTGGACTTTTAAAAATAATAAGCACTCATTTTAAAAATCATATAGATTCAGTAATATGCCTAGTTTCCATATTTATAGTCTTCTTTCACTGTTATCATCAAAATTTATGAATATGTCTACATAATGCAAGTATTTGTATTCAAGTTACAGAACAGGAAAAGGTGCTTATTTATTGCTTCTTGTTTGTAGTATCTTGCCTTTTCCATCATCCTCGGCTACCTGTAATCTAGTGAATGATACACGTCTCACCCACACCAACTTCCCTACAATCGTGAAATTCCATAACTATTTTCCATCATGCCACATTGGAATGTTTATTTTGAAGACATGTTAAGGGAAATTAACTCAGAAAAGATGAGCATTTGATTTTCATTTCCTTGCTTTTTTTCAGCTAAGTACAGACAAGAAACATAATGAATGAATCAACAGTACATATTTTGATGAAAGCAATGTTAAGCATACAAAACACTGCACACTCGAGAAGAGCCTTGCATTTTCCCAGCTCATAACACTAAAAATGAGATTCACAATCTTGTTAGTGTCAAACCATGATCATTCATGCTGCTCTACAAATCAAAATAGTATTTTTGAAAGAACCGCACTGCACCCTTGATATTAAAGCTTTTTGTTGTTTATGCTTTATGAATGAAATTTTGTTCAAGAAGAGCCTTAAGGAAGGCAGGAGACTTGATCAGGTGAGAAGACAGCCCAGGAGGATACTCCGTAGGGAGTGTATGTAGGCTGGTCTCTTGTTATCATTTGAATTGCAAGAAGCGACATTAAATACTAGTGCATATTGAAAGTAAACTTACATTATTCTGGTCAAACCTGAACTGTAGCTGTTCTGCATGTCCTGGAGGTGATGAGTTCATCTCCAGGGACAGGGTGAAAGGAAAAAGCACATGAGACTTCCACTCCAGAGGAAAGGCTATGCTGACACCCCAGACAGAGAAAGCTGCCCTCTGCCCTCCACCTGGGGGCCCTGTGCTATCCTGGCATGGGCCAACGAGTGAAGATTAAAAACAAGAGAAATATCTGGGACAGAAAAATGTCAAAGCCTTAAAGTCAGTTACAGTCTTAAAGAGAAGAGTGTCTGAATGGAAGTTACATTGTTAACAATGTGGAATTTAAAGGAGAAAAAAATAAAAATATCGATGTACTACTTCCAAATCACACAGCTTCCAGCCATATCCATCGTAAGATAGTCTGACTAGACAGTGGTGCAGAAATAGTTACATTCTGCACAGGATCAAATTTGGTAGCAATACCTTTCAAAGTCCTTGTCTTTTTAACAGTCAAGGAAAGCAATAAGGCAAGTGCTAGCTAGCTCTTTTAGTAGCATGTTATTCATAAATTTGAAAAATACTTCACCAAAGATGAGTTTGGAACTTATGGACTGAGTTCAGCTTGAAGAACTTGGAAATGAAGCAAAGTAAAAGCGACCACAGCATCAAGCCTACCTTACTCAGTGGAGCTGCTGAGATCCCTGATTTTACGAGACGGAAGTATATTTTCTTACGGCAGCTTATCTTAAGGCCACCTGGGTGTCTCAGCTCAAGAGGAAAGCCCCCCCCCACTAAGGAGCTTTTTGTCCTTCCCAAAAATAAATCAATAAGTAAATGAATAAAGGACAATCTTAAATACTGCTCAGACCGATTTCAAAACCTCTATTCATTACACAGATTTTGGTGCACAAATTCCTTGGCTTCCATGAATATAATCATTCCATACAGTTTCTTCTTTCCTTCTTTTTGAATCCAGAGCAGCAGCAAGCTTCAGCTACAGAAGCATGCACAAATACATCTTCTCACCCATCGCTTCTCTAGGAACTCAGAATCTAGCTTCTCTTTATAAAGCCCTCCTTCCTCGCTCACATCATGAAAGGCAGCAATAACCTAATTCATCAAAGAATTATTTGCATAAATAACAAACAAATCAGTCATCCAATGAGCAGACTGGTAGACACCAAGTACAAACACCGGAAGCTGCATTTTAGTAAGGAAATATGCACTATTGGAGGAAAAAAATGTAAGACAGACAGAGCGGTACACCATACATAAAATGTCAAACATGTCAAAACACTCATGAATACCAACATCTCCCACCACACCACGGCCAATTTTAAAGGTTATTTAGGGCTAACACATCTGCAAGTGTAGATTTTACAGCAGCAGACTTTATTTTTCTCAGATATATTAAAAATAAGTCACGGATGTGTCAAATGTTTGCGATACTGTTTCCACACATGTAGCCCATGTTGAAACTACTGCCCAGCACTGCTCAGAGGCAGGGCCATTGCACAAACCCCTGGTATTGGATGTACTCATTCTGGATCTCTGGAAGCATGTATTTAGCCGAATCAATTCAGCATGCAGAGATGATAACGAAGCAGAAGAAAGCAAATGTAGCCATCTTTATTTCTCAAAAATAAAAATGTCTCTTAGGGTCTCCATAATTCGACTTTTCAGAATTATTTCAGAACATGTCACAAGGCTTCCTTGTCCCTAAGCCTCTGATCATGAATTATTTCTGAATAACTGCAGACAAGTGAGTTTTATGAAACAAGAAGCGAAACACATGCAGAACATGCTTATCCTATTCCCAGCCCTCAGATAACTGAAGCTTAAATTAAATGTCAAAGCTGAACAAAATCTATTGTATAAGCAAACAGCTGACCTAAATCCACCATATTTTGTTTGCCAGTGTATATATTCTAATAAATTTTGAAATATAATAAGGCTATTTTCGCTACCCTTTGACCACACCAAGCTAGATGCAGAGAGTCTCCTGAAGAAATATTACTTTCTGCTCGACTCTCTAAACAACATCTATTTATACCATTCGGTAGACTGTGAGAGCAGCTTTAAAAAAAAATGTAACACTTGAGCACTGTAGATCGAAGACACAGAAGTAGAGGAAAGAGTAGAGAATGCACGCAGAGCCAGGTTTTTGGTGTTGCTAAATGGCCTGCTCAGAACTGGGGCTCCCACAAACTAACTTTCTACCATGCTCTGTGGTCCTCCTGACAGAAAGCTCAGAAGTTGGGTGGAAATCAAGTGGTAAATACAGCAGAGTCCAGACATCTTACGGAAGGAAAACACATTTTATCTTTCCTGAGTTTAATGACTTTCTCGGTGACATAAAAGTGTGCAGACATCATTTCACTATTTTCTTGGGTACCAAAGTAGACAACTATAAACTCCTTCATTGTGAAAAGCAATGAAAATCATGCCCTATTTAAAATGTCAGCAAGAAGCTGGGCATGATGGCACATGCTGTGATCCCAGCAGGCTGAGGTGGGAGGATCATGAGTTCAAGGTCAGTCTGAGCTACATGGTAAGATCTAACCTCAAAATGACAAAAATTTCAGAAACAAAAGCATTGTGTGGCTGTGGCTACCCCCACTTACACTTCATGGCAGTGTTCTAAATACACTTGAAACAGTAGTCTCTCAAGTTCGCAGATGAGAAATTCTTACTCAGTGTCTGCAGAAGCAGTGGAAAGGCCCCAATCCTTCTCAGACAGTGCTAAATCGGGCCACTTAAAATGCATTTTTTCACTCTGAATTATTGTACAATGAATTATTTTGCAATAGTCTTCTCATCATCTGTAAGATTAAAATAATGCTACCCTCACAGTTTAGAGTTCAGAGGATTATATCAAATAGGATCTGACTTTCACATGTGGTAGATGCTACTGTAATGGAGGAACTTCAAACTGTGGAGTAAGACCTCTGCCTGCCATCTCATTCTGCTTTGCCAGTGGCCCCAGTCTTTGAAGGAGTCCGCATCACCCCTGCTGGAGATACCAGTCCCTCTGAGGAAACAATGTGATGACATAGGATATAACTTCCCAGGACGATGGACTTGTTCTTTTTCATTCTTTTGTCACAAAAATTGAAGCGCCTGAGTGATTCCCATTATCCCAAGGCCTCCTATGCTCAGCGTCACACTGTCTTCCACTATTGCTATTAAAGCCATCCTAGCCACCACCACCCCCCATGTCATCCCAACACCTTTCTTACATGGTCTTGGTCATCCACTCTCATTTCTCTCTCTTTTCCTCTGGACTCATTCCCATTTACTGTTGGTACCCAGCCATCTTGTGCATCTAGGACATTTTAGACTTCTCATCTCTGCTTGCCTTCAACTCTACACTCTGATTAAACATATCCTGGAAATTTCCTCTTCCAACTCCTCGGTCCCCCTTGCGGTGTGGTTTGTCATCATCCATCACTATTGCTACTCATTTTCCACAAAGGCTTCTGCTTCCTTCCTTCCTTCTGGGAGCCTCTAGTTTGACTGGACTGAATAGACAATGGACTGATATTTCTCTCTCTCTCTCTCTCTCTCTCTCTCTCTCTCTCTATCTATCTATCTATCTATCTATCTCCATGCCTTCTCTGCTGGTCATTCTCTTTGTAGGGAAAAGCTACTGAAGAACACCAACAGGGTAGTTGTCTACCCGTGTTCCCTGCCTTTCCTCCTGGATGATGCCCAATTAAATGGCTTCAGGCATATAGTGGGTCAGAGGATAAGGAGATGCTGGGGTCTGTTGAGCAAGGAATTGCTTGCTTCACACACAGCACCACCACACCACCCAGTCTAGTTCATTAACAATAGCTGAAAAACTTTTAACTAAGACCTACTCTTATAAATTATTTGATATTATGTCCCAAGAAAAGTTACAGCAATCAGTACATAGACTTCTTATAGTTCCTGTCTTGTGAAAGCACTCTTAATTTCTACTCTTTCATTTCTCTGGGGAGAAATTCCTAATAGCAAGTTATAATAACTTTGCAAACCCCAGTCATTCCAGAGTCTTGTTGCAAAAACTCTGTCTTACCTACTGCTGAGTGATGAAGAGTCCTTTGTCTCCTAATCTCATATTCTGACCAAAATTCCAGTTTTATTTGAGGTTGTCAATACAATCCTCTCCTTTAAGCTTCCAGAGCCAGGAAGTCTCAACAGGCTCAGTCCCTCTGGGAAGTTCCTTCCTTTGTTGCAAAGTTCTCACCCACCACCCACCCTCTGCTGCCGGAAGTCTCAGTCAGAAGCCTATATTTGCACTATGTCTGCCAAAACAAGTTGAATGTGGCGTGGAAATCCTACTCTCCCTAAGCACACGTTTAAATGGAAATAAGGAAGAACAGTGAAAGACCAGCGGAGGGAAGGTATGAGGACCTCCCATGGATGCCAGCACTTGCAGAAAGCTATCGGGTTCCAGCAAAGGCAGGTCCTAGCCAAGCTAAGAACAGGGCTGGATCGCCCGCTGACGACCTCCTTCCCTGAAGATGTCCGGTACACAGAAGGCCTTCCCCTCCAGGCACTGGCGCGACCCTGCCACCAGACTAGTCCCTGACTCTGGCACGATGGCCTTAGACTCCTAACGCCTGCTGTAAGGGGACCCGAAAGGGGGTCGCGGACAAGCGCGCATTGTTGCCTCGGGGTGTGTGCATAGGTGTACAACGTGCGCTGCTTCGTGGGGATGCCGGCAACTTTCCCAACCACGCCCCTATGTGAGTCCGGATTACTTGCAAAACTTCCTCTCTAGGGAGTTCTGAGGGGACGCCCGGAAGCTGCGGGACACCGGAGACTGACCTCAGATCTGGGCACCAGGAGAAAGCGCCTAGGGTGTACGACCCCCGGGGCCTCAGGTCCTAACGCACCCGACCTAGCCATGAGGTGATTCCAGAGCCTATGGCGATCTCGGCCTTGTGTGGTCGTAGCACGGCTGAGAAAGACCTGGGAACATCTGGGAGAGCAGGGAGGGACCGGGAGGAAACAGAGAAACTGTCCCAGATTTTCCAAGGTTCTCAGCAGTATTCTCCTGATGTAACCTTCAGAAACAAACCAGTCGCCAAAACGCACCGGGCAAAGCAGGAGTGTTCGCGAATCTACCTTCTACGGGAGGGTTGGGAGGGCAGGGGGTAACTCAGACACAGGAACTGTCCAGTCGTACTAGGGCCTGGACATCACTAACCAGGGGAAGGGGACCTACTAAACAGCGCGGCGTACTAAAAGGGAGTGCGTGACCAGAGACGGGTTTCCCCTAGTTGGCCTGCGCGCCGCATCTTCAGGGCCCAAAGCGCACGTGCCAGCTGGGGACCCAGGCGCACCTCTCCTCCTAGGGCAGGCGTGGGGTGAGGCACGGCTCTCCCGAGCGCCCACCGCTTCCTGGAAGCCCCTCCAAAAGAAGTCAGACTTTTCCTAAGGAAAGGCTCGGTCTCACAGGAAAGACCTCGTGGCCCCAGCTCGGGGAATATTTCACCGGAAAATTACTTTACATCACCACCATTCAACTTTGAATTCTAATAAAAAATTAAAAACGGATTTACGTGTGTTGCTTTAGTATTAAAAAACGAATTAATTTTTTAAATGATAACCTATTTGGAATTCTTATACTGCTTTATCAATATAGGCAGCCCGCATCGACTCAATTCACCTCTGCGAAACGTGATTGCTCCTGCCGCAGTTCTGTCAAAAGCAGACTCTTCCAGTGTCTAGCAGCCAGATGCTCATATTTGCGTCGTGGCTGAGACCTGAGAGGAGCGGGGACTAATCAACCGACTGCTGGAAGCCCCCACCCGAGAAGCTTCCAAGTGAGATTACAGAACTGAGTCATCTGCCGGTCCTCGGGCGCCGGGAAAGTTTGGGTTGCTGAGAAACTCCCAGGAGCGCCTAGAAAGCAAGAGTTCAAATTCTCCCACACCAGGGACAAGGGGAGGGGGAGCGGTCAGACCTTGAAGCCCCCTTCGGAAGAAGCGATATTAAAAGACACTCATCCCCAGACCTCCATTCAACCGTTAAAAGGACACTGGCGGAAAGTTTTGAACCAACGGGCTAGGGTGCCCTACTATCCCCTTTCACCTTAGGGGAACCTGTCTCCTTTCTTGCCGTGGACTCGGAAGCAAATAAACAAACACCTATCCCACCAAGGGAGGTGAGGCCCGCCCGAGAGACCCTCAGCCCTTGCCCTCCGCTGTCACCTCGGCGCTGCCACGCGGTGGATAAAAAAGGAAACGGGTACGTGTGCACAGCTAAGCGCACAGCTAAGCGACGCCAGGAGCTGATGGCTGGAAGATGCACCGCACGCTTCCTTGGGAGTGCTCTGGTATTACTACCCATTATAGGGTCTGGGGAGATGGAAATACATCCCATACAGGAAAACTTTGTGGTCAAAATATCACAAAGGAATTGGAGGGCATTAACCTGTGCACTCCTATTTGTATCTTAAAGTATTTCTTCACTGGGGGCGTTCTGGCTTAAAAGATAATTATATAATTGAATATGAGGAATGACACCCGGAAAGCCAATAGACTATTCACAGAACGTGAAATTAAACCTTCAAGTGACTTTCTTAAATTGTCAGGAAAATCTGTGTCTTCGCTGGACCCCCTGTACACAGATTAGCGGCCCATAGACTTACAGCTGGTACTTCTAGGAGATAGGATCCCCAAGCCCTCTAGGGATAAGGTCCAGGCTGGTACAAGAAAGAAGTACTGAAGGCCAGATCTGTGCCGTGGGTGTGGCTTGATGCTATAACTCTGGACCATGCGTACCTCTGTATCAGAATCAGGACCAGCAATTCAATAAAACACACACACACACACACACACACACACACACACACGCGCGCGCGCGCGCGCGCGCGCGCGCGCCTCCTAAGCGCCCTCTGACCTATTTCAGAAAGCCAAAAGTCTGATCGAGGTAGGGCAGGACACCCAGAAAGGCGGAAGCCGGAGAACACTAGGCAACGGAACCGCCGGTCTGTTCCTGCTTAATTAAGGCCATCTCTCCAAAGAGCCAGAGCGTTCTGGGCAGCCTCTCAACATGGGACTAGACCGCGAAGATTTTAAAATAGACCTTTTCTCAGACCTGAGACACTGGCCATTGGAACAATGACCATGTATTTTCCATTGCTGAAATGACACTCCATAAATGAAACTCAAGGGTCACTGAGGAGCGGAGATGAATAATAAGAAGTTCTCCTTATAAAGTTAGACCTCCTCCTGAAGAAGTTCCCTACACTTTGTTTTGACAATGTAGAGCGACTTTGTTCCTAGAAAGAAAACCTAAGATGGAAAGAGTTCTAGGCAACAAGAACCCTTGAAGACACGGAAGAGGAAGAGATTATAGGCCAATGTGAGCTCAGAGTTGGAATATTACTGTGACTCAGAAATCATAATAGAGGCGAATTAGGAATCATAACTCAGCGCAGAAGGTGCAGTCTGGAGAGCAGGGAGAACATGGTTCCCCTTTCGCTCTTAATTCTCCAGAGGCTCACTATCCCGACTCCCCCATTGGCCTCCGATGATGCTTGAGGCTTCCTTAAGGGAGAATCAGCCTTAGGGTTGTTTCTTGGGATCAACTCTCAGGGATTCTGCGGTGGAATGTAATTGTCTCGGGACTTCCGAAGACACCTGGGAGAACAGCGCTGAGGCAAGCTCATTCTGTCTGCTTAACAGTTTGTGGCTTTGACTCAAAATAAGATGTAAAAATAAAATGAAATATCTGATCTGATCTTAAATATATATATATATATTTACTAGGAAATTGGACATTTCCTTGTTGTTTGATATCCTATGTAGTGGTCTTCCTTTACCCCTCAGGTGCTCGGAGAGAAACCCACCAAGTAAAAATAATTTTAAACTACCACAGGGGACTTTCCTTGTCTCAAAATGCCAGCCACAAAACAATTGTTTTGGGGTTTTTTTTTTTGGGGGGGGGAGGCGGGAAGTTGGCAGCTCTGGCAGCAGTACAGTTATGACAATCCATTTTTAAAACAATAACTTTTGTAAATTTTGGTGACCTAAAGGCCATCTGTAATTAGCCAGGGTCGGCTAATGTGATCAGCCCATCTTGCGGCTCTTCTCCTAGGGCACAACTAAACTACCATCTGCCCAAGGATAGAGGCTGGGAGCCAGCTCAACCCAACACAGTTCCCTTCCTTCCGTGGAAAGTTGGTGTGGGGTGACATGTTAGAGCCCCGTCTTACTCAAATCAAATCGGGGGCCTGACAAAGATTTTTCTTTTAATCTGGAATATTTAAAAGGTGGAATCATCATTCTAAACGTGCAGATTACACCTCATCACCGCCCACCAAGGCAGGGGAATAATGTAAGAAATGTTTCTACAGAGCTCAACCAGGAAGGCTGACTCAGGACTCCGAGGGCCAGAGACCCTGAGCTCTACCTCCCACACTCATACCAGCATGCACGGGAATTGAAAAGGCAAAGACAAAAAGTACAAGACTTTTCAAATCGGTGTGGCCTTTCTGAGTCTCAAGCACTAACTTCCTGAAGGCTGTCCACAACAACTTCCAAAGATCCCGAACCTTAGAAAAGTTTAGGAACTTTTTGATCTCCTAAACTTGCCTTTTGAAACCTGTCCTCACTCAAAACTTACAAGAGTAAGATACATTCTGATAAATGTAGGTCACCAGACTGGAAAAGTCCAGCTAAGGAAAAATATTGCACTGAATTCTCTAGATAATTAGTTCAATTACACCCTTCCTTTTGCCACAATGGATGCGGGCTGTCACTCTGGAAGTCAGATGTCATGGAAGTGACCTACCCCAAATCAATCTCCACTTTTGCCTCTTTCTTATATGTGTTATTCGGTCATCGCTTTTTTTTTCCTGACCCAGAAATAAGACAAAGTCCTGTTCATTTACGTGGTTTATTGTTGTAAACATTAAAGTTGTCTTTCTCAAAGAAAGAACTTATCAGGAAAAAAAAAATCAGCGTCTCTAACTGTCGTTGTACACCATAGAAAAAAGGCAGTGACTCATCTCATGTGCCGTACTAGAAATATACAAAGAAAAATACTACAGAATATGGCAATATTAAAATTCTTACTCAAACATAAAATAATATATTAACTGACAATTTTAGACGTTAAAAAAAAACAAAAAAAATTCAAAGTGCTCAGTAATTTCCAGGGAGTTATGTATATTATAAGCACTCTGGAAACAGTCAAAAGCTGCTGCATGCAAGTTCTGTTTAGCTTTAGACAACAAAATAATCAAGATATAAACTTTCTTTTATCAACATCAACGGTACATACAACACTTACAAACAAGAAATGTTGGACGGTGTTACAAACACTATGTGTCCCTTTTGTCAGGATTTTCCAATGTGTTGATACTTGTGCCCACCTATTATACAATTGAGAAAATGTTTAAGCTCAGATAACTACCAATCTTTATAAAATCTAACAGACTACATAGTGTCTGAAATACTATTTATATAATATAGACATTACTGAAATAGCAAGTGCCTATAACATCTTCAACCTAGAATCACATGCTTGTCCCTTTTTATGTAGTTATTTTTTTTTTTTGCAAACACACTTACTTTTTAGAATTTGTAATATTTATTCATAAATAGGCACAAAATAATTTAAAAAGCCAAACTGCATTGGATAAATTTACAAGCCTCTGCCTTCCTCAACTCATGCCACCCACGCAACATTTAGTTTTACTATATATTACAGCTTTCTTTACAGCAGAAAACTTTGAAGTCTTGTTAAAGGGCAAAATATGTGGGTCCCCTTAAGGAGTGTGTGTGTGTGTGTGTGTGTGTGTGTGTGTGTGTGTGTTACATTTGTCTTAACTGTAACAAGCAAGCATGACCAAACATTTCCCATGGTACATTAGCAATCTTTCTTCTGAACAATAAACTGATTTTTTGAACTGATAATAAAAAGTTTATACCACTGTACTGTGTGTTGTCCATTTTTGCCCCGGAGCCAAAATGCCCTTTCAGGTTCTGCCTGCAGGTTAGGAAATAGTTTTTGTTTGTTTGTTTGTTTGTTTGTTTGTTTGTTTACTTTAGGAATGGGGTTAGGGGTCTACAGAAGGGAGAGGACATGAACTGAACACCTTAGCCAGCTCTCTGCCCAGGACCAGCCCCCTCTGGATAGTTTTTCTTTCCAGGTCTTTTGAAGTGCATGGCATGGGAGAAGATCTTAGAAAGGTAAGGTATCCAGGAAAAGTTTGTCAATTATTGCTGGTGGTGGTACCAAGTCTTCCAATTTCAGGTAGAAAATGCGCTGGAGCCCCTGTGTGCAAAGGGTGCGGAGTTCTGGGAGCTTCCCCAACAGTTTGGACAGATAGTTGGGTCGGTTCAAGCCCCCGTTATTGAAAGTCACGTGGTCTTTAAGACAATTTACAATTTTGTTTTGCAGCTCTTCCACTCGCTTAGGTTCCTTGAGCCCGTGTCTCTCTGCAGAAAATGCAATCGGAACAAAAGAAGAATGCATAGGGAGTTAGTCAGCTGGCAGAGTCAGAGAAAATCTGTGACTAGGGAAAGCCATGACCAGGTCCCACCAGAGGAAGTTCTGAAGGGGAAGCGCCCTGCACCAGCAGTACTGACCTGTGACCATAGCCAGGGCAGCAATGCAGGAGAAGGCAGAAATGTCGATGTTCATATTCTGCAAGTTGGAGGAGAATTCAACAATGGAATCAATCCATTCCCCAAAGCCACGCACGCATTGCAACCTGTGCAAGACCACCCCATTGCAAAAGATGAGTTTACCCTCCACTGGGTTGGACCTGCAATTAATACCAAAGAGAGAGGGGAAAAAAAGAGAGAGAGAGAAGCTAAACAACTAATTACTTGAAGAGCAATAAATGAGGGATTTAAGAGGCACCTAATTACTGAAGAGTTAATAAAATGTAGACCAGTGGACCTTGCAAGGGTTTAATTTCATAACAATCAAGAACTCCTCTATCCCACCTCCACTCCATTCACCCAAGGCTTCTGGGCTCACTCCTTCCCTTCCCCACCTTTTTAAAAATCTTGCCCCTCCCCCCAGCCCCCTCCCCCTTTTTTTCCCCTCCCTTTCCTTTACTTCCTCATTCCTCTCCAGGCCTCCCTCATTACCTGTACGCTAATCGCAGAACAAATAATTCTAAGAAAGCTGATTCAAAAAGCAGGTCTTGATCAGCTTTGGGCAGGTCAGCAAAGCCAGGGATCTTCTCTGCCCAACCTCTGATGATCTCCATGGAGCCAGTCAGGAGATCGTAGAATTGCTGTATATGTTGGGTGTCATCTCCACTCATCTGATAGTCAGGGTTTGCCTGGAACTGGAATTTCATTTTAAAAAGCACTTAATGAGGTTCTCTAAAATATATAACCCGTGAAATTGCTAACCCCGTTTCTAGTAGGGGAGCCAGGTTTTTATAACAATTAAACCTCTCTCTGACCAGTAAGGAAATTAGATGTTCCGGGGCAATTAATTCAATTAGGGACGGTGCTATGAGGTCGCTGCTTTAAATATGTAAATTACCATTTCCATACAGACTAAATACAGTGCCATCCAGCCCTGGGAAACGTTCAGTCTTATCTCCACAAAACAATTGACACGGTAGTATTCATGCTAATCCCAGAGTGGGTCTTGAGCGGAGGCGCCCTTTGCAAAGCTTAATAATATTGCAGTCATCGCTACTAGGTTTGCCCACACTCCCTCCAACAGAAGGAAGCCTGCACATTTTCACCACTGGAGTAAAAGAGGAATTGCAGCGCTTGATCCCTGACCCCGAGACAACCCCCTCCCCCAGTTATTATTCCTCCCATCCTCTTCTCATTCCCTGGCCCCAAGCAAGTCCGATTCTTCATGGGGGGCTGGAAAGGGGAGGCGGCATCCCAGAAACTTCGCATAAAGTAGATCTGGGAAGGAAGGTGAGGCATAGTCTCAGTCTGGGTTTTGCCTTTCAGACCTCAGGTGGAGGCATGGTCCGCAGGCAATAGAGGTTCACAAAGATTCAACCACTCTGGCCTGTGCTCAGGTCTACACTACAGCTACATCACCTCTCTGTCTCCTGGAGCCCAGAGCTGTGAAGCATATATCCTGGTTTGCCTCCCTTACCCTGGAGTCTGGGGCCTTAAGCTGATTATAGGGAGAGGGTCCTGCCCATTTGTTCGTTTGTTCACATGATAAGCCCCACTAGCTTCTTACCCTGGAATAGTCCAGGCTGGTCATAGCCGGGTTGGAGTCGACATGGGCTCTGACGAGGGCACTGATCAGACTCACCGGAGGTGAGGGGGGAGAGGGATCCTGTGGGCTCTTCGGCTTCGAGGGTAAACGACCTCTCCGGCCTTTTAAACTGTCGGTGCGAACCACTGTAAAAAAAAAAAATAGCCCCGTTAACATTGTTCCCTTGAGCCCAGACTCAGCTGTCTCACAGGGTTCTCCCCGGAAGCGGCAGTGGACGCCAGACCTGGTGGCCCAGGGCTCCTCTTGCTCATAAAGACTTTACTAATGAGAAGCATTAAAGAAAAAAAAAGGGGGGGGAGATATTTTATACCTTCCTCCAATTGGGTCGAAGACCAAGAGGGCCCGGTGCCTTTCTTTAGAGAAGGCTGGGCCGTTAGGCAGTGGGATCCTGGAGTGTGTGTGGGGAGAGGGAGGCAGGGAGCAGGGTCCACAAGCAGCTGGTGGTCTTTCAAGGGCACAGAAGGAGAGGTCAGCAGCTTGCCCCAACCCTACCTTCTTTAACCATCCCAACAGCCAGGCACTTCTGAAATCGACAGTATTGACAACGATTTCGGCGGCGCTTGTCCACTGGGCAGTTTTTATTTGCTAAACACACGTATTTCGCGTTTTTTTGCACCGTGCGCTGCAGAGGGAAAGAATGTAGGCCAAAAATTATTATTTTTTAATTCAAAGACCAGTAAACCGGAGACTTTTTTTTTTAAATGGCTTGGGTCTGTGTCCCTTCCTTACAAACACAAACACTACTCCTTTAAAAAAAAATTTTTTCTTCTTGTTCTTTTCTTCCTATTTCCTTTCCTTTTCCTCCCCCAGGGCATTTACCAGAAGAAAATTGATAGCGTTAACATTTGAGCTAACCTTGCCGCTCCTTGCTGTGTTTTATATGCCAGGAGAAGGAGCAGGAGACGCTCAGTAAATACAAATCCGTGGGCATTCATATTATTTACATTCCTTGGAGACCTTCTCTATTTAAAATGATAAGATTATTCAATCAGGATGGCGAAATAAAGAGATCACTTAATTTGACCATAGGGAATTCTGTTCCACTTGGTTAGCTCAGACACGGTTCTCTGTCCTAACCAATTTCAATCTGAACAAGGAAGACAGAGCCTAACACATGCAAATAACCCTCTTCCAACTCTAGCTCTAGCAATTTCGGGCGGGAGCCCGCCGGGGCGGCAGGTTGCTGTGGGGCGAGGAGGAGGGGGGCGCTGAAACCCTTACTCTCCCGGTCTTGCTCATTTCTTTCCTTAGACACCCCGAAGCCCCTTCCGCAGCCCGTGGGTAGTTTCAGGGACCTAGAGCTGGGCTGCCTACCAGAAGGCTAGGGCACACTCCTGGGTCTCAGGTACAAGGTCGTCGCTACCTGCCACCTCCGCCCAGTCTTGCTCACCTTAAAGAAACCTTTGCAGCCCTCACAAGTGCGAACACCGTAGTGCTGACAGGCCGCGTTGTCGCCGCACACCGCGCACAGACCCTCGTTGGAGGGAGAGCCCCGGGACGGCGGAGAGGGCACCTGTGAGTCAAGCAACTGAGACGCGTGGCCGATCTGCAGGCCCGGGAAGCCCATGGATGCCGGCTTGCGAATGGGGTTGGGCACGGCGAAGGTCTGCCCATCCACTACGTGGTGGCTGCCCGCGGGCTCCGGGTTCATGGGGACGTGCAGAGGCCCGTCGAAGCGCATCTGGCAGCTAGACACAGGAGTGCCCGGGGGCGACTGCTTAAAGGAGAAGAGCGAAAGGCGGGAGACAGGTGTCTTCCTCTGCTCGATCATGTGCGTAGTGGCCACGTAGTTCTGGTGGAAGTTGTGAAGAGACCCCGGGTCGTCCCACATAGGGCTGTGCTGCACCTGGAAGCCCGGGGTGCTGGGTGTCGGGGGTGAGGAGGGCTTGTAGTAAACCGACCCGGAGTGTGGCATCATCTCCTCGGACTGAGGGGGCAGGTGGCTGTGCTGCTGGTAGTTGTGCATCTGAATGTCTTCTACCTTAATGGAGGACTGCTGTCCGGACAGGGGCATTTGGTACAAGCAAGGTGGCTTGACGTCGTAGCCTGTGCTGTAGTTGTCCATAAAGGTACTGAAGCTGGGGAGAGAAGTGGTGGCAGTGATTTCAGTGTTGGTGAGGTCCATGCTAAACTTGACAAACTCTGGAGTTAAGAAATCGGAGCTGTATTCTCCCGAAGAGTGGTAACTGTAGCTCTGAGAAGCGGGGCTGGCTCCTTGAGGCGAGGACCCATACTGCGCCTGAACACAAGGCATGGCTGGAAATGAAACAGGGTGATATACACTCAGCCTGGTCAACTGAACACTTTCTTCCGGGCTCAGGTACACCTGGAGCTACACCGGCAGCCCGCGGCGTCAGAGAGAGGGTAGGGGGTGCAGGGGAAGGGCCAAAGAGGTCGGAGCAGCAGTGAAGAAAGGAAAGGGCTGATGATCCCCAAACGACCCAGAGCTGGAAAGCTGTTGAGGGTCTACACTCCCGGATATTTCCAAATGCTCCCCCCCCCCGCCCGCTCCACCCCCTTCCCACAGCCAATATGATGAGCCTCTACGTTGAAGCTCAGGGTCGACAGGATTTCTAGAACCCATGGTCTAGAAATGAAGTTGAATTGCACAATGAGAAACTTGTTCTCCGTGCCCATAAGGCACAGGGCAGGCCGAAGGAAACCCTGCTGCCCTGTGTTTCTGGATATGGGGGAACTCGGGAAAGGTAATGAAAGGAAAAGTTCACTAACCTTCAGCCGAGTTATTGGAGTTTTCGAGGAAATTAAAGGTGGACAGTGTCGTAATTCAACGAAGGACAAAGTTTCCAAGATTTTTAAAAAAGCAATTGGGAATCCAGCCCGTCAGATCTCCCTGAAATACAGACACAGGAAGTTTGAGGATGTTTTCCCACCGAGATTTGGCTGGGCAGAGGCAGTCTCACAGGCAGGCCCTTCCGTGCCTCCTTGGGAATGAGTGTGAAGACTTTAACAAACTGTAGCTTAAATTAAGGACGTGCAAAGACGTGGCTGAACAGCAGATAACACCACTTGTCTCCCACTCTAAATCCCCACAGAGAAAGCATCCTGGAGGGAAGTGATCCCATGAGCCTACTTGATACTTAACAATATAATGAATTGGCCCCTTTGCTATAGATTGGAAGGGTCATTTTCATTCTACTTTATTTCAAACCTGACTGAGAAGACTGAACTAGAGAGAAAGCATGGAGTGGAAGCCTTCTCTTAGGTATTTTTCTTGTAGACAAACGGACTTTCCTTTCAGAAAGGAAAAGAAAGTTAGTAGACCTCAAGAATATACAGTGAAAAAAAAAACAACAACAGCGATCCCACGCTTAGAACATGTTAGCAAGGCCTGGACAACCTAGAAGCCAGTTTGGACGCAAGTGTACAGCATTTGTAATTGCTTTTGACCCAGTACTAGGGGTTAAGGGTACAAGTGAATTGCTGTTCCTCCAGAGAACTGGATTTTCAACACCTTTAATGGCCCAGAGTTGATGAGAGAGACCTCTACTTTACCAGAAGTATCTTGGGTCAACTGCAGAGGGAAGGAGATATTACGCATATAATATTGGCACCAAAGTTAGAAGCACAGCAAGCTAAACACCTTCTCCACAATGTTTTCCACAGGCTGCCTACTTGCTGGGACAAGGTACTCTTGTGTCCTAGCAATTTTCAGACGTTCCCACTTGGCAAGGCATTCTAGAGCATAGACAGACTTGTTAATAAAGATAAAGAAACCCAACACCCGCTCCTTCTGCTCCCTCTCTCCGTTCTTCCATGATCTTGCTTCAAGGAGTGGAGAAGGTTAACCAGAAAAAGAAAAAAGAAAAAGGACTCTTGATTCCCCCCCATCCGCCGCCGCCCTTGGAAATACGTCTGTGCTGGATATTAACCCCTAGCAGTGTCACGGTTTTATAACTGCACTCTTTACCTCACGCACACACGCTGGCACACTACCCAAGGACAGCATTTATCAAAACCAGAAATTTCAGGCAACTTAGCAACAGGACACTCTACGACACCACCCTTACACGACGGTACCCGGGAAACATCCGCACGCGGGCGAGCTGAGCGACACTGTTCCCAAGCAACGCATAAACTTTCTCTCCCGGACTGTTTCCCACATGTTCATGAGATCTGGAGTCTCCAACAAGCCACAATCCATTTCACACCAAGAGCAAACTTTGCGCACATCTCCGCAGACAAGTCCGCAGCTCCTAAAACTGTGGGAGTCCCCCTTCCACATCCACCAATGAGAAGCCCGGAAGGCTCTGCCGGCAGCCAACTCCCCCCCTAACGCTCCAGCCCAAGTTCCAGCAAAGGCTCGGCTGAGCCGCGCGCGCCCACTCGCCATCTCCCCCACCCACCCACCCCCAGCCCCTTGGCGCTCCGCGTCTCTGGCGCCCACTTGCAGAGAACCTGTTCCCGGTACTCGGAGACCCGGAGGACGCGAGACCACCGGCGGCACCGCCGCACTTACTCACTTCTCTGCTCTCTTCATTCATTCAACTCCGCCGAAGTGCAGTTCCTTTCGGGAGCCGGGGCTCCGGGGTCCGCGGGAGCGCTGCGGGATCCGGGCGCGGGGGAGCCACACGCCGCCAGCCCGGCGGGAGAAAAGGCAGGCAGCCGGCGGGGCAGGCGAGAGGGACGCGGAGCTGTGCAGAGCCGCGGGGCGGACTGGCCCTGGCCGCCAATGTGCCTTTGTTTATGTGGCTCGGGCTGCCGCTGCCAACATGCACCTAAAGTCTGCGCGCGTCAGCGCGCGTCAGCGGCCCGCGGTCCAATCGCCGCGCTGCCGCGCTCCCCGGACTCCTGGCCCGCGCTCGCTTTGGTATATTTCCGACCTGACGTCACGACTGAGGCTGATTTTAAGGTGGGAACGGTTCTCCGTTCACCTTGGTAGCCCACTGGGGTGGTTTTTTCTTTTTCTTTTTTTTTTTTTTTCCGAAAGAAGTGTGACTTCTGCAACCCAGGTCCGGGAAACCTGCGGTGATGCTACGCTTCACCTGCCCCCAGGCCCTGAGTCCTCACGCATGGGGAGGGGGCAACAAAAGCTTGAACGGAAAAGAACGCTGGCGTGGGCCAGGTAGCTGGCACCTGGGCCGCACGGGCAGAGGTGTGCCTTGTTGCTTCCCAACATCACCCTCCACACAGTCCTTAGCGGAAGTGCAGACAGATGACCCGAGACTCGTAGCTCTCCAAGGGCTTGGGCGTTAGATAGGATTTTGATAGTTCGTGCATCTCCTTCTTCCTTTTTCTATCTCAATCTTCCACCCTCCTTCTAGAGATAAGAAGATGGGGCCCATTTTTCTTGCCCCCTCTTTCCTGCAACTAAAAAGCTATTAATGCTAAAAGGGGAGTGGGGGAAGAGAAGGTAGACACTGAGGCAGGCCTTCGAGGACCCCACGAGTAGGAGTGAACTGTTGCCTGCTTTTCTTTTGCAGACAATGCATCAAAGAGTCGGCAACAGGTGCGCCTCCAGCAGGAAGGTGATCTGTTCCATCCCTTCGGTCAACTCTTAACAGCGTTGACATTTCGCTGTGCCCACCAAGCCCGTCCTGTCTCTTCTCACAGGTTTCTGAAACGCAAGGGCTGTCGTACCCGCAACCAAGGAGAAAGCATGGTGGAAAAAGCGGCAAAGGGAGTGGAACCCGAGGTGGTGACTGGCCGTGCGGCGTCTCGAGGGGGAAAAAAACGGGAGTGTGTGCCCATCGCCTCAGCCCAGGGTCCCCGTGGGCTGTGCGAGCGTGTCCTACCACCATAGTCCTCAGAGTCGCCTCCCGCTGTGCTCTGCAAGACAATCCGCCCGCCAAGCGCGTGGATCTTTCTAGCAAAGGGATCGCCCCTCCTCCGGAGGGCTAACCCTTTCTCCCAGTACCCTAGAGAAACTGGGCGTCTGACTTCCTAGGGTTTCTCCTGAGACCAGGAAGGGGCTGGGGCCGAGGGAGGACGACTTTGGAGGGTCCCCTTCTCCGCCCAGGACAGCGCTCCTCCTCCCCTCCTTTCCAGCGCTGGCTCGCTCACAAGCTGCCGGGGGAGGGGGGCTGTGCGATGTGCAACTCGGCCCCCTCTCGGTGATCCTAGCACCGGTGGAGAGCACCGCGGAACTCTCAGGGTTGTGGGGTTGCTCATTCCTAGCCTGCACCTCCGCCTTCGCCGGCTCCGTGCGGAGCGAGCCTGCGGCTGCAGAGGCGTTGCCATAGGGTGCCCTGCGGCTGCCCAGACAAGCCGCGGGCTCCACTGTGCATCAGCCTCGGGGAAACCTACGTGACCACCTTAAGTTTCCCCCAGATGTTGCGGCTGCTTCTCCAGCTGCTGCTGCTACGGCTCAGCAGTGCCCTAGTGGGCGCGAGAAAAAATAAAAAAATAAAATAAAACCAGGAAGTGGGGGGAGGGTGCAAGAGGGGGCAGGGTGAAGAACAGCTTATTAGTGTGAGCTCGGCAGCGTCAGCGCCCCGTGGGCAGAAGCGATTCCACGCGAACGAAAGGGAAAAAGTGAGAGTTTGGAGAGCAATGGAGAAGGAAGGGGGTGGGGGTGGCGGTGACGCAGGGGCGCAGGCATTGACGCACCGGCCAGGCTGGGCCCAAAATAGCAGCAACTCCAGCTCACAGGCGCCCTCCCGGGTTCCCTTCCCCTTCCGCGAGGGAGCAGGGTGCGGTCAGGGGGAGCTTTCCTTGATCCACGCGGTGGGCCCGGTTCCCGGCAGCTATTTTCAGACAGTCGGAAACCCAAGCTTAGCTACACTGGGGTGGAAGTTATTATTTTTTAATACAGTTCCAGGAGAGCGAGTACCAAGAGAAGTTTAAGATCTTAACCACAGCCCTCCCTACACAAATGCGGCTAAGTAGATATGTTGCCCTCTGAACACTCCTCTCCCTCAGTCATTGAAAACACTCAGTCTGGGTTGAGTTGAGTCTGAGGACATTTTGAAAAATGCCCTCCCAGAGAGAGGAAAGGGGGCCCGGAGTTTTTATATTGAGCACCACGGAACAAGCACAGTAATGTGACTTATTATTCTTTAGCAACTTGCGGTTCATGGTTCTCTAACAAGAGCCTTTGCTTCAAGTCGTGATATACCCAAAATCAAAAGGCAGTGGTCATAGCAATTTAATACAATAATAAGTGAGAATAGATTCATGATAACATGTATATGAGAGAAAGTGAAGACATCCGTGTGTGAGTTTTCCCTCTCTTCAAATTCAGCTTCAGCTTCCTGGGATGTTACTACTACTTAGGAAAGACTCAAACTCGCTTATACTAATTCTTGGCTGAGACTATTCTAAAGTTGGAGTTTGGAGCAGAGCTCGCACGTGCTCCAGGTGGTAAGGATCCAGTGCACAGATCGGGAAGTACACAAGGTCCGTGCTCAAAACCTCAGACTGCTTTTTTTCCCACTTGATTCTGAAGGGATAAAACTGCAGGAGTAAAGACAAGGTCTGCAATTGACTGATCTTGTCAGTAGGGGGCCTGACTCCACAATGTTCCAGAAACACTCTCACACAAGCACACGCACGCGCGCGCTCTCTCACACACACACACACACACACACACACACACACACACACACACACAATTAGCTATTTACTACTTAGGCTAACTAAGCCCCAGGAGAAATTTCTGCAGGCCCAAATGTTCATATTGTTTGGAATTCATAAACAATGACAACTCTTTTATTTTTTTCTATTTTGTCCAAAACGGAAACAGTTCAACACATGGAATTTGGTTCACAATGGATTTTCTTTATTTCCTCCTGCCCATGTTTAACTCACTGTTAGGTCACAGAGGAAAAAAACCAAAATGGCAATAAAATCTCCCATTTTATCTCAAAGCAGTTCAAATTGGCATATAGTTTGGAAAAATGAAAGCATGTTTTAAAATCCTATGATTACATGTTTAAATAAATTATAGTTTAGGAGAGAATTCCTGTGGGTATATTTGCTAGTACATAAGAGAATGCTTTTGTGCATGGAGGTTTAATTACACATATAATGGAATCAAAATGTAGAATTGAACAACCTTTCAGAAAATGTTAAAACGATGCTTTAGGCTAAAAGGAACTGAAATTCTGCATTTATGTGGCTGCAACCCTTCTACATTCTTACACATAAATATTTCAAATAAAGTATTTTATAACTCAATTAAAATGACAATTTTTTTTTCTGGATCCAGAGTCTGATATAACTTTAAATTATTGCCATGTTTAAATGTGTAAACTTTCCCCACAATAAAGGTCTATTTTCTTAATAATTTAAAATAATGGAAGCAAAAAAAAAATGGTGCTATCCATAGTAGCTCCCCCTTATATAAATTATAAGTTGTTATTAATAAATATAATGATGTGACCTCAAAAAGCACTGATGAAAGTGTTATATTACCTTTTATGATACTAACACATACTAAGCAGAATATATTTGCCTGTGTGTAGAAAAATATTTTCATTGAAAATCAGTATAAATGCACATAAACTCACATCTAAACCTAAGTATTTTATTTTATGCATGGCTAAGAAGATTATACTTAATAAAACTGAGCTTTTGGTATAATTTAGAGAGCAAACATAAATGTAATCCCATAGGATTTTCTATTCTAATGCATGGGGAAGAGGCCTCTGGGGACTGATTTCAGTGTTCTCCCCAAATGAATTCAGAGACTTCACAATGCAGATACAATGAAACAGACATACCTGTTAGGCTGTCAGAGTTGAGGCAACTTCATGAGATTTCTTTAAAATATGGTCGGTATGGAAACTTATAGGCATTAAAATGGGATGTATTTTACATGATGTTAGAACAGACTTTAGCTCACAGCCTTTGTTGCTATTCGGTAGGCAGTCTTACAGCGGTGACTGAAGAAAGAAAATTTCACTTTAAAACGTCTGTTGCTCAAAAGAAAAAAATTAGTACTGGAGATGTTTTATTGTTTTGCTTTTGCTGTTTCATTTGCATTCACGAGTTATTAATCAGCCAAACTGCACCTTTCCTGCAGGATACTTAGAGGAGGAGTCAGTGGCTTCTTTGATATTCACATTCTGGATAGATGCAGCATGTATTCAGTTTTACTCAGCCTGGTTTTCACCGAAGACCATTGATTTTTAAAATGTCTTACTTTAATTCAGAACTCAATTCTAGAAAATGTGTAAAGATGCGCAGAAGTAAACAGCATTTTTTTCTAGAAGCTTCTACTTATAAATTAAAATCATAAAACTGAACATATGGTAAAACCTCATGTCACTCAAAAACTACTTTACATAATAAAAATCTTTGGTTATTTTTTCTTAATACTTGGCTTGCAGTGTTCTTCTAATACTTGCTTTTATATTAATGACTTAATATTTTCTTACGAAAAAATTCTCTTCTACTAGAAAGAAGGATTACTTTGTTTTAGAATTTATTTGCTTATTTCAGTAAGCATGGAAGACATTAAAATGTACAATGTCCTAAACACATTTAAAGATCCTGAGGATAAAGTTATATACTAATATAAAAGACACCTGAAATTCTAACAAGAGCCAATGACATTAGTTATTCTAACAGTTCTAGACAACATTTCTTTAAACAGATAAATATATACACTTTGCAAAACTCATATGTAAATCACAGGTGGCATTTTCTAGTTTTTTTTTCTACATTTAGTGAACATTTTACTTTTTCCTTAAAGCTAATTGGTAGAGAAACACTTAATTTAATGAAAAAGAAAATAAGGTATTGATAAATTCAGACAAAGACATATATGCCCTTTTCCTTAACATAATTCTCAATTATCAAGCTTACAATTTGAACACTACAAAAGTAACTTATCGCAAGGACCCTTATACTGATAAGTAATAAATCTAATTACCATATCCTTTGAATAGATGTAATATAAATTTCATTGCTCACTTAAAAGTTCTAAAGTTAACAGCATAAACTTGAAGTTGAGTAATTAAGTAATCCTTATATAGACACTTATTAAAGTATTTATACATATTATCTTAAATCTACATCTATCATTTTGCCAATTAAAATTAGGACTTTAATTGCAATTAAGTAATTTAATTGCCAATTGAACAGCAAAATTGCTAAGTGACTAATTTTAATGCCTATTTTAATTACCAATCATGACTGGGGAGGGAGCTAATCAAGTTACATCAAGCAGTACCAGAGTAATGATGTGGAAAAAAAAAAAGAGAACAAACATTCAAGGCTACATGCCTTAAAAAAAGAAACATAAATTAAATAAATGCAAACACAATCTTATAAATGTATAAAAATACTGTATTTCAATATCTGAATACAGAACATGAAAGAGAACAAGATTAATTAAAGAGCTCCTGTCAATCTTCAGTCAAAGTAAGGGCAACACAAGTCAGTTTTTTTATGTGGTATTTGTATGGCACTCATGCCAACCCATATAAAAAACAAAGCTGCATATCGATGGGAATAAGAGAGTGCTCCTGCTTGGCTAGGTTAATAGTACAGACAGAAACTTATTATATTTTTCATAGTGAAATGCTCATAAAAGAGAGAAACAAGTTTCTAACGCAACAATATGAGTTTTGAATTTGAAAAGCAAATTCAAGTGCAATGGGTCCACACTCTTTCCTGGTGACTCACACCCCCACTTAGCTGAAGGAAGTTTTACTAGAAGCCTAATGCCTATTCATAACTCATTCCACGCCACCTTGAGAAAACCATCAATAGTGTACATAATGATAACAAATGTATTTGTGAGAAAAAAAAAGAAAAGGAAAAAGAAAAGCAGGTAGGTTTATATCACAATTAAAGTCACTTAGTGTGGGGAATATACCTAGTTGTAAGTCCTTTTTTGTTGTTGTTGTTGTTGTTCAGTTGGAATAAACATGCCAGCACGAGATAAAGGCCTATGTCTACAGGAAACAGAAACACAGAAATACCTTCTTGGCCAACACAAGCATGTTTTCAAAATTTTTTCTGTCTAAACAAATTCTCAGATTAACAACATGGAAGGGCAACACTGAAAGAAGTAATTGAAAAAATATGAAGTGATTTCCTAGTGGACAATAGCAATTCTAGTACTTTCTAGTCCTGGTGTTCTCCTTGGCAGCCAGCCACATTATTTAGAGTAACAGTGCACATCTAGCAAATGTTCATTTAAAATGAAATGATGCTGTAAGGTACATATCTTAGGTTTGCTGCCATGTAAGTATACAAAAACAAAAACAAAAAAAAACAAAAACGTACGTTCGTATCTGCAAAGGTGCCCGCAATTATTCATGAAATGGACACATAATGCTACAACTGGAGAGAGCAAACAGTGCTGCTGGAGATCTTGCTTGAACTCTGAAATGAAGCCCAGCAGGCCTTTTGGCCTGCATTGGAAGGAGGGACACTTTAATAATCACAGGCCTTGACAAATGGTTGCAGTATCTACCCATGACAATAACAGCTTTATAAGGCAGGTTCAGTGTGACTGATTAAAGGACACAGTCACTGTCAACTCACAGGTCACGAAGATGGAGTCATTACTGACAAGCTCACTACTGATCTGAGTGTAAACTCCTAAGAGTACTGGTCCTGCAGAGCACACTAAAACCTTGGCGATTAAAAGATTACACAAAACAGCCTCAGCAAAGAAACTTGCCATAAGCTAGCCATATCCTAATTTGTTCTGCATAAGCTTTTTTTTTCTATGTAGCTATGCAAAAGATGTTAGGTATAATAATCAGAATGTCCGAACTAATTCAAGCACTAGTTAACAAACCATCAGCCATTACAAGATGTGTGTGTGGGTGTGTGGGTGTGTGGGTGTGTGTGTGGGGGGGTCATCTTGTCCTTTCAAAATGACCCTAAAAGAATATGATGTATAAACTTTCAAAAATGTTACACTTTCTGAAAAAGTATAAAATCAAAAGTAAATACACTTTTAGACCACTCATGTCTATTCATGTATTTTGCTAGTCTATCAGCTCACATGAACTACTTTTTTTACATATTGTTGAATGCAAAAAAACTCTAGATATTAAGTACCTAGCTTTAAGATACCCTTTCATATAAATGTAAACATGAAATTTAAATTTGAATGACACTTTAATTTGTGCCCTTAGGTCATTGCTTATCTTCCACTGTGATCTGCATTTGTGAATTAAAAATATGGACTGTGGTAAAAACACAACCACGTGTATAATCCAAGCTTAAAGGCAGGTACAATGTTTTATTAGTCACCAGGAGATTTAAAGATCTAATATGAAATATTACTAAGTCATTCCAGGAGGACCTAAGCGATGACTTCAGTATGTAGATGCTGACATCTTGGAAGAAAAAAGTCATTATTATCTCCACAATCATGACTTGGATTAAGACACGGAGAGAAGGAATGGGGTACAGGAACTGGTTTGCAGAAAAAGTTCTACTTGGGTTTCTTACAGTTCATTATTTCTTAGAAGTGTTTTCCTTAAGAGTTGAAGTAGGATTTTGTTTGTTTTAGGTGGAGAATTTCAAATAAGTACCTAGATTTAGGAGTTACACTGAAACCATATTTCCTCGGAGTCGTTTGATTTTCTGGCTTTAAAGTGTGATGCTCTTGAAGAATGCTAACTGTAACTAACTCCGGAAGTTGTATTTTCCACTTCTCCACACCTCAATTTCCAATACCAGTTTGGTTAAACTTTATCAATTTTGCATGTCTAGAGGATGGAGGGAGGAGGGAATGCAGAAACAGATTTCACAGCCAGAATGATGTGACCGGGCCCCTCAAACTACTAATGGTTGATATAGAATTTGAAATGTAGCTCTGTAACTCAATTTATACTACAGCAATTGGGCGATGCTATCTTCCTGTTGTTATAACGCATCAGGTCAAGGGATATAAATTGTACCAGGTAATTCATTTTGCTGTTCAGAGAGTCATTAGGTTCCTCCCAGAATATATATGATTGATATCCCTGGAGGTGAAAGGCTAAAGGAACCATATGGCAACATGTTGCATTCCGTATGCTATCTGCCCATCCGTGCTTAAGCTGCCATTAGCAACATCTGTACCTTACAGAAATCCAGCTGCGCCAAGGAAGGCTGACAGAATTGTACTTGGGGGGGAAATCTAGCTTAGCGCCATTAACTTGAGACTTAAGAGTCTATCTACTAGGACGAATGGAAGCTTTCACAATTAGATGAGACGACACAAATGCTTTATTAAAGTTTAATTTTGAACTCCCAATTAGCGAAAGTGCATTACGAATCGATTGCAATTTCCTAGAAGGCACAGCAAGTTCTCAGCCAGCCTGCCTGCCTGCCACGTGCGAGGGGGCTGCAGAGCAGCCGGAAGGGCAGGGCTCAGGGTTGGCCTCCGCGGCCCACAAGTCCCTAAAAGTCCTTGCCAGCGCGACAGTGGGCTTGGGAGGGCCAGGATGGGAACCAGCTGGTGGGGGTCCCGGGCATCGGTAAGGGGGAGACGAGGGGAAGGAGTGGCCGGGGAGGGGCTAAGGAGGCGGGCGACATGGTGCCCGTGTCCTCCTCTCGGGAGGAGCCTGTTGGGGCTGGTCACACCGAAGTTTCTCTCCCGCTCTGACGCTCCACACCCACCTCGGATTCCTGCACCGGCGCGGGACAGCGCGGGGACAGGAGTCCGGGCAGGGCTGCCACCGGCCCTCCCCGAGCCCCCAGCCCGGTCCAGGAAACGTTACCTGCCCGGCGCTCCCGGCCCCAGATCGCCGCGTCCCCGGGCGCAGAGTGGTCGCGCAGCCGGCTTCCAGCTCGCCGTGCAGTCCGGGCGCGCGGCCAGGAGCGCGGACCGCCGAGCGGGGAGTCCCGGGGCCGAGGGAGGCCCGCCAGCTACCCACGCCGGGGGGCCGCGGAGGCGAGCGGGGGCGGGGGCCGGAGAGCGGCCCCGCCGCGGCCAGGGGAGGCGCGCGCTCCGGCCCATTGTCGCCGCCCCGCGCGCACCCCGCGCCCTCGGCCCCGCGGCCAAGCGCGTCAGCGGCCCCCGTCAGCCGGGCCGGGCTCCGTGACGCGCGCAGCCAGCACTATAAATAACCCGCCGCCCGCCCCGGGCGCCCCGCCAGTGACGCCGGACCGGCGGGGAGGAGCGGTCGGGGAAACAATGACCCGCCGCGTCCTGCCTCCAAGCTGCTAGCCCGGCCCCCTCCGCGCTCCCCGCCTGGCCGAGGGGCCGTCCCACCCGCCGGCGACCGCGCGCCAACCTGGACACCCCGTGCTCAACTCAGCGCCAAGTTCCTCCCAAGTTGCTCGAAAAAACATCTCGACGCTTCCTCCGCCCCGACTCCCCCTCCACTACAGGTCCCATGTGGGTTGGGGGTAGTACGTTGTCAATAAAAGACCAAAATAAAGAACTTGACTTCTTACATGGCTGTGAAGGGAAGGCCAAGGTACAATTAAGCGATTGTACCCAGAGCCCCCGGAAGAGGCAGCCAGGCCTGCTTCCCGGGACTCACCATCTCAGCCACGGTGTCCTTTGCATCTTTGTGGCCTTCCTTGATGGCGTGGCCTGTTGTGATCTTCCAAGTCTGTCTTATGGCAGTTGGGAGTCCGGTCAAGGCTGACATTTAAAGAGGCTTTCTCTATAGGTAAATGTTTCTGCAGAGACTTCCAGTGCCATCTTCATCTTCAGGCATCTCTGTCACAACAACACTCCCTAACGCATGTCTTATTCATTAAGGTTCCCATATACAAATGAAGATCAGCTACTCTGTTGGAATTATCAATTATCAGTCGATTGAGACTGTATTCTTTATTGTTACATTAATATTGTGTGCTTGTATGTGTGCACAAATACATGCCATGGCCCCAGTGTGGAGGTCAGAAGGCAACTTCCTGGTGTCCTTCTCTTCCACCATGGTGATCCCACGCATCCAGTCCTTGTGATCAGCCTTTGCTGGCTGAGCTATTTCTCTGGCCTCTAAGACAATGTTTCTTCAGAACCAAATGCCTCAGACATATGAACTCTGCTTTCTGGGGTGCTGATACATAGAAAATGTGCAGATCTAAGCAGGACAGTAAAGTGATGAGGCTGGACAAGGGCTAAGGAAATGGTACTTAGTCCAAAATCAAGGGAAAGTGGTGCAGTGGCCCATCACTGTTGGAAGCTGGAAGATCAGGAAATTTGAGTATTGTGTCTTCATTGTACTTTTCTGAACCATTTTTTACTTGTATGTTTTTCCAAAAAGAATATATTAGCACTACTTGAACAAAGGAATGGAGTATTGATATTATTTAAGAGGAGACAACGGTGGCCACTGTTGTTTCATTCGCTTGCTCGTAGACGTGTTTACTGTCTAATGATGTCTTAGGCCCTTTCTATCTCCACTCTCATGAGAGAAATGATCCTATTTTCCATTATAAAGTACAACTAGGACCATTTCCTCCTGGTGGACTTTGTCCCCATCTCTGACTCTTTCCACCTGCAAGATAAATTCTCCAGCAAGTGGCTTAACACCCCAGCCGTGTTCTCATTGACCTTCATAGACAGTCAGAAAGAATGCATCTTATTCTCCTGTCTTCAGGTTGGGGGAAAAAAAAAAAAAACTAAGAAAACATAAAAGGAGAAGAAACAAGTCTGGAGCCAAAACATTTGCTTCACACAGACACCACCAAAGTGTGATCACAACTAAAAGTTAACCAATATTTCTTCCAGTTAAGCACATCTGCCTCCCTTTCCTATCAAACGTCTCCTCTCTCCCTTCACTCTGCTTTAAGGTTCTGCTGCTGCTCATAAGAAGTATTTTTCTTTTGCCACCATTTTCATGAAACATCCAGCTACCCCTGTAGTTTTAAGTACACTATTTTTACTTCCTATCACTTTTAGCGTGATCTTTTCTAATCGTTATCTTTGTCCTTACTCTTTTTTTCTTTTAATATTTATATTTATTGATTGAATTGTCTTATGTGTTCAAGGAGGGAGGTGCGACTGAGTTACCTTCTTGTGAAGTGTGGAATCAGTCCGCCCATGTGGCTTTTGGGAATCCAGGTCTAGTCCTCAGGCTTGACAGCAAGTGCCTTTACCCTCTGAGTCATCTCCCTGGCTCTGCCCTTACATTTCTAACTGGATGAAAACTAGCACAGCCTGACTAAATATTAAATAGGCCCAAATTTGTTGAAGGCTTGATCTCTGATGCACCTATGTTCAGAGATGGTGTCTTTCGGGTACGAGTGGATCATGAGGGCACTGATGAGGGGTTCATAATGTGATGGGCGACTGAGAGGTGATGGAAACAGGACGTAGGACCTTGTTGAAAGGAGTAGGTCCTTGGGTGCCTGCCTCGGGGAACTATAACTTACATGAAACTGTTGTTGGAGGAACTAGGCACACACATTATTATGCACACTTGCCTTATCATTTATTTAATCCCGACCCCTCTTCCACCCTTTCTTTGCTCTCTAGGTGCCATAAGACAAGCATCCTCTTCTGCCACACACTTTCCCAGCCAGGACATTCTGTCTCCTCTCAAAGAAATGGCAGTCTCTCACCTCGGACTGCACTCTTTGAAACCCTGAGCTAAGATAAAATTTTCTTCTTCCAATATGTTTAGTTTAGGCAGTTTGTTACAGCAATGAAAGCTGACTGACACAAACCACTTAATTCTAGAACCAGTAGAAACACCCAAATAATTTCCTGAAAATGTAAACAATGATACCGAAATCTTTGAAACAGAAGCATAGAAACATATTTTATAAATATTTGGATGTCTTTGATGGCATAAAGCTTGTCACAGTTTTCTTAAAACTGTGGTTCAGAAGGTGGACATTTCCCACTATTTCCAAAGTTTCTGCCTACTTGAGATTAAATCCTTCCACAGGTTCTTCTACAATAGCAGTGTTGAAGAATTCATAAGAGGAGTTACTGTGTACTCTTGCTCCACCGCTCAGTTAATCCTGGTCTGTATTTAGAGAGTGGTGCCTGCCAGCTTGAGATTTCAAAGCAATGAGCACAAATATTTGCCCTATCCTATGCAGTACAGTTCTTGTGACTGACATGAAGAATCACTGACATTATAGTATAAGCAAATCTTAGCAACCGCCAAATGGATAAATAGAAGGTTAGCTGGGTAAGCTACAAAGACTTGGAGTATTCCAAATGGAAGAAAAAAAAGACAACCCAAGTTACAGAGCTACAAACTTTCTTCGTTTAAAAAGACAAGTCAGCCAGGGGTGGTTGCATACCCCTCCAATTCCAGCACTCGGGACCTGTTCAAAGTCACCCTGGGCTACGTGGAGAATTTGAAGTCAGCTTAAGCTACCTGTCTCAAAGAGCCAAACCAGTCGATTGACCAATCAACAAATGGACATGCAATATTTGTAAAAATAAAGGTAACTAAGTTCAGAAAAATTGCAAAACTACTAGCATCAGTGCAAGATATGGCCAGAGATGCATAACTGACTCTTCTTATGAGAGTGATTTTAACGTTAATCCACCAAGTTTTCCTTTGATGGAAGGTACTGCAAGCCACTGTGTTAATGCTATAAGTAAATAATCAACATCAAACCATGTAAACAATATTATCAAATCCTTTGTGAGGCTGAACCAGAAACACTGGCTTTGCCTGAAGGAGGCTTTCAGGACATATACAGGCCGTTCTGGGGTCAGTAACCTCCTTGTCTCCTAACCTCCTTCAAAAGTAATCTTTAGTGTAGAAAATGAACACATATAAAACAAGGCAGAGGGTAGTTAAGTAAAATCAATAATCATGCCACCACGTTTACATGACCACGGTTACTATTTCGATAAACACCTTTTGTCCTTTCACTTTGCTAAATACATACATTTTTATCTGAATAGACTCATAGGGTGCACAACATTGTACATTTAACAATGTGTTGTGGACATCTACCTCCCATTCCCCCCAAAACAATCACTCATAAGGATCCTAGGCCATACCCACTCTTCGGTCTTCCTCTGGTTTGTATACCTAAAGCCACATTTCTGTGGCTTCCTTAGGCACCAGCTCCCAGCTGCATGTGACCAATCAGAATCACAAACTAAAAATTAGAGAACTGGAGTGAGAGAAAAGCCTTATTCTCCATCCTTCCGTTATGCTCCAGTTAATGACCAATGACCCCCGATCTCCTCCCTTAACAGTTTAGGGACTTCAGCTTGATTCTCATTACAAAAGTCTCCTTTCTGGCTTCCCTCTTCCGTTCCTTGTTTTACAGTCTACTGGAGTTTAGGAGTTTAGTTCCCTCACTGAATGTGACAGCAGTTTGTGTTTTCCTGGTCGGAGCCCAAAACCTCACTTGCCATGGAGAAGCATTGTGGATGGCATATACAGCAAAGCCAATTGTTTCCTGAATTTCCTTTTGCTAGGAATTTCTTTTTTAAACGTGCTATTTCGATTAAGTGGCTCAATCTGAAGAGAAGCAGAAAGAAAACTCACACCCTTTTAAAAATCAATTTTCCAGGAGTGTAATTAAAAATTATAAACACAAAATATTGTGTAACTTTACTGCACATTAGTCAGAACCTGGCAAACTCGTAGCTGAGACTCAGACATAAATTTTATGCTAATGAGAAGGGTGGCATATAATACCTGTCAAGGCTTAATTTACATCACACATCTTCCACGAGGCCCACTCCATCAGCAGCTTATTTGTCAATGGTCTCTGCCTCCTCGGATCCTAAAACACAGAGAAAGAGACAGGAGTTCCGGACTGCTAATTTGAAATATCGCGTCTCTCTAGGGAGGTAGTTTAAATCTATACGGTATCTGTGTTTTTCTTCTCTCTGTATTTTCTGCTCTTGCTTTTTGCTCCATCCCAACTCCTGAAAGAAAACAGGAGACCACGGTCTCAGAAGTGATGCGATCAAGGCGAACAGAAAGGGTCTGTAGGGACTTCTAACCCTGCTTTATAAAGTTGTAAATTCTCAGAGGAAAGGGGGTTTTTTTTGTTGTTTTTTTTTTTTTTTAACTTTCTATTTTGAGACAGGGGCTCACTAAGTTTCCTAGCTGGTTTTGAACTCCCATTGTAGCTCAGCAGGTCCTCTTTGTGGACTCCTGCCTCAGCCAGCCTCCTAAGTAGCTACGGCATAAGCCTGAGCTGAGCCCCTAGACTCCTACCCAACACTCTTTTTTTTTTATGCAAACTCCGAGCTTATAAGATTTATTGATTGTAAATTGACACACAACTCATATTTGGGATGCACAAAACGGAATTCTATAACAAACTTATACATTTGAATAATTTTAGTAGAAACATATAACAGGCCGACACTCTTTTTATGGCTAATGAAAATGAAATACAAGTTATACACATCCATACATATGCATCCCCCTAACACCACACCACATCACACACATCACATACACACATACGTCACACACACCATAAAAACACATATCATACACAAATATCACATACACCATACACATACATCACACACATGCACACACATATCACACACACATTATAAACACACATCATAGGCACACATCCCCTCCTGACACCACCCCCACCACCCACACACACACACTCATGCATCCCCCTGACACCACACATCACATACATACATGCATGATGCACACCATAAACACACACGTCATATACACACACATTACACACACCATACACACACATCACACACATGCACACATGTATCACACACACCATAAACATACATCATAGGCACACACACTCATCCATTCCCTCTGACATCACATAGTACACACATAGAGACATACTTATCACACACACACACACACACACACACACACACATCACATATTCACACATTCACACATACACACATACACACATTCACACACATACATATATACCTACCACCATCCAGAAGGAGCTTCAAGGGGGAAAGAATTTCTCTGCACCTAGAAAAAGGACCCTGGGCAAACAGAAGTAGAGAATGAAACTGGCAAGGATCCGGGTTACCTAAAGGACAAACAATTCACTCAGAGCTGATACTCAAAGGACTAATTCAAAAGAGAAGATTCCCAGAGTAGACGTGGCAAAGGAGTCCCATGATCTCATGGTGTTAGCATCCAGGTGTGTCACGGGAGACATCATCATGAAAGTGCTACACAGACTGCATTCATTTGTACCAAAGGCAATACTTCCCCGTTTCCCCACTGGCCAGACTGAAGCCTGGGTGGCCAAAAGGACGAGCCAGAACTTGAAGGAATCATTAGAAAGTGATTACTTTCTGTCCTCTACACTTCAACACAGAAAAGCGTAAACTGACATCATATCCCAAACACAGGGACAGTTGACCTGAGTAAGAGAGAGAGAAGAAAGAACAGAGTACTAAAGACCTTTAAAGGTGGATCAAGATGTTCCTGGAGCTACAGGTGAATCATTGGACAAGTTACATGAGTTCATTTGTTGTATTTTGTAACCTGTTTGTTTGTTTGGATGGTTGGTTTGGTTTGGTTTTTTCGAGACAGGGTTTCTCAGTGTAGCCCTGGTGTCCTGGAACTTGCTCTGCAGACCACGGAGATCCACCTGCCTCTGCCTCCTGAGTGCTGGCATTGAAGGAGTGTGGTACCACCCACCACCCCATTCAATTTGTTGTCTTTTAGCTGAAGTAAACTTGAGTTGAATTTTCTATTATTTAAATGTGAAGAATTCTACCTCTACTTATTATAGACATAGTATTACAGAACTTATCTGTTGACCAGTATCAATGTATCATTTAATGTTTACTTATGTTGACCAACATCAATGCATACATTTGTTTACTTATGTTGACCAACGTAGATGCATACATTTAATGCTTACTTACGTTGCTCACTGCTGGCCTAGGGAAGGGAAATTTAACACGACCATGTGTGCCAGCTCTAAATCCCATGCAAGTTCCTATTTTGGGTTAAGATTTTAGTGTGGATAGGAATCTTCTTGCCACACAGATATTAAATCCCTTCTATTAACAGCACAAAAAAATGAACAGTCAAAGCTGGACACATGACATAGAACAACTTCATTCACTATCTGTGACATCTTTGTTGCTTCAATGACATCACCTGCTTCCTACCATCACCAGCTAAAACTCATTGAAACTGCCCACGCTTTGGGCATTGGAATCTCGATGAACTCTCTCCTCAGTCTACAGTGAACTTCCCTCACTGTTTACCTATCAAGACCCAGCTCAAGCATGCAGCCTTCATGAACTTCACCTGCCACCAGCACCACACTGCTCCTTGAGCTCCCCACCTGTATATTCTCACTGCTTTCTCTGCTCACTTCTGTTGTGACCTTTAGGCTTGTTTGTTTCTTTGTATTGCTCTACTACTGCCAATCTTAGTTCCGTGAGGAAGGGGGCTCTCTCCGTTATCTTGCAGGTTTTTTTTTTTTTTTTTTTTTTATTTATTTTTTTTTTTTTTTTTTTTTTTTGGTTTTTCGAGACAGGGTTTCTCTGTGTAGCTTTGCGCCTTCTCCTGGAACTCACTTGGTAGCCCAGGCTGGCCTTGAACTCACAGAGATCCGCCTGGCTCTGCCTCCCGAGTGCTGGGATTAAAGGCGTGCGCCACCACCGCCCGGCTTATCTTGCAGTTTTAAGCATCTGTTCACTGAGCCATCATCAATGGTTTTCTTTCAAAAGAGGGATAACTAATTTAATAAATTAATAGATGTAGAGGCAGAAAGAAGCACATTTAGCCTGGTGTAGTGGTGCATACATTAAATCACAGCACTTGGAGGCAGAAGCAGGCAGATCTCTGAGAATTAGAGAGCAGCCAAGAATACATAGTGAGACCCTGTCTCGGAAAAAAAAAAAAAAAAAGGAAGCAATTAAACAAGAAAGATGCACATTTGTTTATAGCTGTGAAATTGGAGTTTAACTAATCATTATGAATTAAAATACATAGTAAGGTAGGAGAAATAGAAAAAGTATAAATTCTAAGAGAAAATATATCATAACTCATCATATAGCAGCATTCTATACTTTATAAGCACAATAGTGTATCATAAAGCTTAAGGATTCTTATTTAAACTTGCTTATCTTGCTTCTCTACTTCAAACAGATCATCTCCTTTCTGTTCCTTGTATTTTATTTTCTATGCAAGGCTGATTATCCCCCACATAGGTTCAGTATCTGTGATTGCAAAATATGTTGTAATAACCTGAAACAAAACACTGGTTCAAACAGTAAATACATTCAGATCCTTAAAGAATCGGGCTAAGTACATATGGGAAAATAAAATAAATGGGAAAACAAAAATAAAGCTCTACCCACTTTGTACAAGCACATACATGTACACACACATTCACATTCATACTCCTTAATAATCCCATGGTTTCAGTATCTTGTGTAGGAAGAAAGTGCTGTCACTTGAAAAGGTTACGGTAATGGATGCTGTTCCTTACAGACCTGTATGAATCTGGGAAGGCTTAGAAACAGAAGGATGAGCGGAGTGGGAGGCAGCAAATGTCTGCACAAAAATCTATCCAGTTATCCCCATTTAGTATAGACTCGTGCAGATTGTGTTATACGTGGAGAAATCTCTCTCTCTCTCTCTCTCTCTCTCTCTCTCTCTCTCTCTCTCTCTCTCTCTCTCTCTCTCTCTCTCAGATATAACCCGAGATAGCCTTAAACTTACTATGTAGAACAGGCTGGTCTTGAACTCAGAGATCCATCAAACTCTGCCTTTCTCGTGCTGGGATTAAAGGTCTGCCCTACTATGCCCAACTTCTCTTTATTAATGTAGATTATCTTTGAAAATGTAACTACTTTCCCTCGAAGCTGAGTGTAATTGTGTATGCCTCTAATCCCAGCAGGGGAGTCTTGCTCTGAGTTCAAGGCTACATTACAGTCCATGGAAAATTCAGGGCCAGCCAAATTACATAGTGAGTTTGAGGGCAGCCTGGGCTACAGAACAAGAACTTATTTTTTAAATATTATTTACCTTTGGTGTGTGTGTATACCATGCGTCTGTCTGTCTGTCTGTCTGCCTGTCTGTGTATGTATGTATATGCATGTGATTGAGTGGATGGTAAAGAAAGATGAAGTAAAGGCGGACACTGACATACAACTGGAATCTAACCACTAGTGAAACTGGAGTTCAAGGCCAGCCTGAGCTATATACAGAGACTCAAAAAAAAAAAAAAAAAAAAAAAAAAAAAAAAAAAAAAAAAAAAAAAGAAAGAAAAGAAAAGAAAGAAACAATACAAGACAAAAACAAACAAATGATGCCTAAATCACTTTTGTAATTATACTCTTTGGGAGCTGCAGAGGCTGCCCCTGTATCTGGAGATTTAGGTGTGCAGAGCTCCTGGCTTGGGCCTCTTGCAGAGCCATTGAAAAATGCCATTTTTCTTCAGTTAAGAAAGGCCACTGAAGTCATTTGTCACGCTAAGAAGATTCCATTTAAAGACTTACCCATTTAAATATTACCCAAATTTTCAAAACGAAGACAGAAGGCCCCACAGTAGGAGCTGCGATGTTCTTGAAAAGCTGTGGGTTTTGTTAGGAAAAGTAACTTTTCATATAATTATCATTTAGGTTTGTGAGCCACACATCTTGGATAATTTTATAATTCCATCACAACTTTCTGGTTCTAGATTAATCTAGGTCAAGAGAAATGATAATAACACAGCATGATAGAGAACAACACAGCCTTCAGATGGAAGTGGACTTATCACATGCTATCTAGTCCTTACCGTGTGTGCAGCCCACTCCATTTTCTGAAGGTCACCTGTTCTATGTGGATATTCATGTGCGTGTGCAGGTATGGGGGTGGAGTGGGGCGGGGCAGGAGGCAGAAGTCATCCTCAGGTGCCAATCCTCAGCAACAGTCCACCTGGTGTTTTGAGACAGTGTGGAGAACACACACGCACCATCAGCCCTGGCTTCTGTTTTGAATTTGAGTATTGGGGATTGAACTCAGAGCCTCATGCTTGCACACCAAGCAAGCATTTTCCAACCAAACTATTTCCCTAGCCCCTGAAAGCTACTTTTAAGATTTTCGTGAAGCTAAGTCCATGCCCAGATTTCTGGTCTACACCAGGAAATAAAGACCATGAACATGCCCATTCTATCCATCCCAGTAAGATACAGTTTGGACAGCCATATGAATATCTCTTTCCTCTGTCCGTTCAGATCCTTGGTTTGTTGTTGGATAGCACAAACTGGATTACAGATTCTTGTCCCCAAGTCAGGATCACAGAGTGGTCTGTCTAAGAGGCTGTGTCTAGAACTTGACCCTATTTCTATCACAAGATGTCTTTATAATTATGATTGACATAAAATGTCTCCTATATCAACCATGACTTTATAATACAGTCGGCGCCAGTATTTGGTTTACAACCCTTATATTCAAAAGCCCTTCACCATTGCTGCCCACACATGCTGACAACTGTTCCCGTCCCAGCGGGAATAACAGATTTCATTGCTTAAGCATTGCAGAATTAAACCAGAATGCTAGCAATACCGAGACGATCTCATACTGGTTTTACAATAGAGAGGAAAGTAAGACTTGAGATGAAAATAATGAAGGGTATTTTACAATGCCCCACATTTTTAAAACTGTAATTTAATTTCGTTTCCGCAGGTGGAAACCACATTTGGAAACCACAGGTTTGACGTAGTCAAACGCTCAGAATTCAAAAGGTCCAACACCACAGACAGAGGGTAATTTTGTTGCACCTATGTTCCCCTGGGCTGATTTCTTGCCAGGCTAAATCAACATTATTTACCCCTTATGTTTCCTCATAGAGATAGATTATATATATATTCCCTCAAGGAAATGTGAGCACATTTACTCTATCTTGTCTATCTTCTCCTAACGACTTACTTTCACAATAGTTTCATATTGGTACATGAAAAGCTACTTGCTAGGCAGTGGTGGTGCACGCTTTTAATCACAGCACTTGGGAGGCAGAGGCAGGTGGATCTCTGAGTTTGAGGCCAACCTGGTGTACAGAGTGAGTTCCAGGACAGTCAGGGCCACACAGAGAAACTCTGTGTTGAAAAACCAAAAAAGAAAGGGAGAGAGGGAGGGAGGGAGGAAGGGAGGGAGGGGGAAAAAGCTTCTCAATTTTTCTGGTTGCATACTATTCCATTGCAAATATAAATATAATCTATTTCATCTGTACCTAATGGATGGATATTTGTTTGCAAGATTTTCCTGCACCTACATTATTTTGCTTATGGATAGGTATTTCTTTAGAATAAACACATAGAAGTGGAATTCCTTGATTAAAGCTATATATTATGATTTTTAAATAAAATTTTAAATTTATATATACTTGTTTTACTTATTTATTCATTTATTTATGTAAGTATATGGAGATTGAGGGCAATTTGCGAGAGCCGATTCTCTCACCTTCTAATATGTGGGTTCCAGATATCAATCACAGGTCATCAGGCTTGGTGGCAAACACCCTTACCTGCTGAGCCATCTCCCCAGGCCAATTTGTACATATCTGAATGGTGATTTTAAAATTCAAACAAAACAAAGGGGTAAACTTTAAAAAATAAATCTTTTTCAGCTATTACCTTTGTTCAATTTTATACTTTTTTTTCCCCAGGAGCAAATATGTTAGTTTTCATATATCTTTGTACACACACACACACACACACACACACACACACACACACACACACTGGGGGAATTTGATTTATGTAGGTATATTTCTATTTTCCTCCACATTGTAGTCTACATAAAAGAGAAAGCAAATGCCATCATCCAGCAAATGCCAAGGTGCTTGCTGAAAGGGATTTAGTGTAATCATTTGAGATCTGAATATACCTCAAGTAATAAAATCCAGGACTGGCGAGCTGGCTCATCAGAGAGGAGCTCACACTGCTCCTCCAAGGACCTGAGTTCAGTTCCTAGCATTTACATCGGGCAGCTCACAACTGTCTGCACCTCCAACCCTACAGCTGTTGCTTCTAGACTCCCAGGGCAATGCATTCATGTGTACACACACACACACACACACACACACACACACACACACACACACACATATAATTAATAATTTTTAAAACTCAGTGAAATCCTACAATGTTTATACTTTGGTAACTTGCTTAATTCAGCTTCGATCTTCATCCATGTTATAGAACTTACCAGAATTTGCTTCCTTTTTAGAAAGAACAGCATTCCACTATGTGTACCCTATGCTCATTTGCTCATCTGTTGATGGACACAGGTTGCTACTCCATTTTGGTAGCTGTAATTAATGTTTCTAGAAACATTAGTGTTTCATATCTTTTTTCACTTGTATTGTTGTAGTTATTTTCAAAAAGATCCTCATTCATTGTAATACTTAATGTTATTTTTTTCTTTTTTCAGGACTATAATACTTTTCTTATATATATATATATAATTCATATATATTTCATGTATGATTATATGCCTAATAAATGTATTTGTATTTCTTTCTATCTGATATCCTTTTCCCAAGTTGTGTTTAGTGTTTTAAGTGTCTTGTTTCCATAATAGAACTGCCCTTCAAATTTCATACAATGCTTGATTTTATATTTTTTAATTATTTATTTTGATGATGCTATGGATGGAACCAAAGGCCACTTCTTTTTTATTTGTTTATCTATCTATCTATCTATCTATCTATCTATCTACTTCAGCCTTTTTGAGACGAGGTCTCTGTAGTCCGGGTGTCGGAGCTCACTGTGTAGACCAGGCTGGCCTTGAACTCACAAAGATCTGTCTGCCTGCCTCTGCCTCCTGAGTGCTGGGATTAAAGGCGTGCGCTGCTGGGCCTGGCTTGTCTAGGGTCTCTAGTATGGGAAGTAGCCTATATTCTACCACCAAGATCATCACTCAAACTAACCTTTTCTTGATGAAGAAGGAGAGAAAAAAAGCTGATTAAGGACTGGGTGTGTAGCCCAGAGGCAGAGCACTTTTCTAGTAAGTGAGGGGCCCTCGGGTTTAATCTTGACCGCCAATAGTAAGTAAATTAAGAAGTAAATAAATAAAAAAGCTTTCACCTACCTATTTTCTAGTTTTAAAAAGTATGTCAAGGCCAGGCATGGTGGTACACTCCTGTAATCCCAACTCAGGATGCAGAAGGAGGTGAATCTCTGTGAGTTCCAGGCTAGCCAAGACTTTGAGTAGTGAGTCTCTTTCTTTCCTTCCTCTCTTTGTATCTTTAAGACCTTGTGGGGGGGGTGTAGGGAGAGGGCTCAGTAGATAAAAATGTTTGCTCTGCAAACCTGAAGACCTGAAGTTTGGATGTACCCACATGTAAAGGTGGGTATAGTGGCATGGTCTATAACCCCAATGTTAGGGATAGGTAGAGACAAGAGGACCCTTTCAGGCCAGACAAATTCTCCAGACAGGCAGTCTAATTAAAACAGCAAGCTCCAGGTTTACTGAGACATCTGGTCTAAAAAACTAGTGTGAAGACTCAATATTGCCCACTCACCACATAGGAAAGCATGGGCCAGTTCATCCCATGCATACATGAATACAACACACACACACACACACACACACACACACACACACACACACCCCTAAGGGGAAAAAAATTAGTCTTCATGATCACCTTAGAAAGATCCAGGATGGGCCAGGCAGTGGTGGCGCACGCCTTTGATCACAGCACTTAGAGAGAGCCTGTCTCGGAAGGAAGGAAGGAAGAAAGGAAGGAAGGAAGGAAGGAAGGAAGGAAGGAAGGAAGGAAGGAAGGAAGGAAGGAAGGAAGGAAGGTCGGTCCAGGATGCTGACAGAGATGCTGATGGATACTGAGTATATTCAACCCTCTCCTTAATGCTGAACCCGGCAGAGCGTGTTTAAGGTTTGCCAGAGGGAAAGGAAATGGACGTTCCTGGCTCACTAAGCTTCTAGTAGATTTAAAGATGTAAAATGTAGCTTCATGCCATTAACTTAATGTTGCAGTCTTTCAAATTCTCTTGTTTCTTCATTTTAGGGTAATATTTAGAAATAGGAGTATTTCTGTAAAACGAAGGCTTTAAGCTTAGGTGCAAACTACATGAAGTGCTCATTCTGAAAAAGCAGTTTACATGTCAGCAAATGAAGCTATTTTTAAAAATGTGAAATGTGACACTCTGCCGGAGGGAGTAGTCAGTCACTGAGGACATGGTATGTGTGCATTCATGACGGCTGCTAAGTTACAAGTTACTTAAGTTGTTCGTTCTCCACCTATCAAAAAAACAGTGTCCTCTGGCTTGTCTGTGGCAGGAGCTTCACCTGTACTCTTTGGGGTCATTCATGCCAACCGGTCACGTTAAAGTAGTATCTCAGTTAACCACGTGACTCTACAGGAAAAATAAATAAATTTAAAAATAAAAATGGCACCTGGTTATTACCCAGATATATCTGTTCCCTCTGCTTCATTTTAGTCATAGCTATTTAATTTCCTGAAACAAAAAACAAACAGATTTTTCACGAATGTCAGTGCTGCAGAGCTCGCAGAGGAGAGAAGAGCCAGCTGTACCCGGTTTCATCTTCTGCATCATCAACAAAATTGGCAGCTAAGTTCTGATTTCAGAGCCTCTGTGGTTTCTGACGATGAACAAGCTGTGCTTGATTTTCAGATAGAAGACTGATACTTTGCTGACAGAAGAATCTATTTTTGATTTGTAAATTGGGCGAATTTGTTGCAGAATTATTGATGTAGGATAAACGCAGATCTTGAAGATATCATTTTTAGACTCCCATTTCTAACCCTTAAACCACTTGATTAATTATTATTATAATCATCATCCTTACAATTATTAGCATTACGATGGTGGAAACTAAGTATTTAACTAACATCACAGTTAAAATTTGTAAGTGAGTCATATATCGACAAGTATTATGCTAACATAGGAGCATAATTGTGATGAAAAGGAGCAACAGAGCTAATTAGCAATTGATTATATTAGCATCCCCGTTCTGGGTATAACGTTAATTTACAATCGTGTTGCTGGTGATCATGAAAAGAATAGAAATACGACACTATGGAAAGAATGGTGGTACAAAAAGATAAAAGAAGAGGAAAGTGCTTCTTTGATTTGTAACTTTTAGACAACGGAAACGGCATCTCAGCCATTGCTTAGGGCAAACAATGTATTTGTTTTATTTCTACTTGTTAATGTGTACTTGCTAATTTGCTCAGTTGCTCATGATATATGACTGAATTTTGTAAGGGCAGTAATACTGGCCCTATACAAAATTATGTAGTTACAACATTTTGCATTAGATGTTTTCTTTTCCTGTGCCCATGCAGACGTGCCCACTGTGGGTGTCCCATTCTTTGGTGATGCCTGTTTCCTCCAAGGAAATTATCTTCCTCTCTTCCACTCCGGATTGCATCTCTTCTTCCACACCTGCTATTCCTTACCCATTTCAAAGCTTACCTGTCGCTCAACCATTCCTTTAAGGTTTTGCAAGGACATGCAAGTTAAGAGCCTGGAATGTTTATTTTTTTTTAAATATGTTATCCTCCTGGGAGTACAGATTTGCATTTTTAAGAAGAACTCTTGAAGACCTATTGCCAGCAGTTGAAATGTCACATCTTCTGTCTGTCAAGAGTGGCAAAAATCCATATCCTACAATAACCGGCTTTTACTTATCGATTCTACCCAGCTTAAAATGTGTGTTTCTGAAGCATAATGAGATAGAGATTAAGATCAAGGGCTTTGCAGTCAAGCAGTCCTAGTTTTAAAACTCAACTCTGCCACTTACTAGCGGTTAGTGGGATTTATTTATCTAGGATAGAACAATGTTACCCACCTTGCCAGGCTGTTGTGAGAGGTACTTTGGTCAGTGCCTACAAAATTATTGTTGTAAGGCTGAGTGAGGCAAAGAGTTCAGTCATCATAAAGTGCTATTATTTATATAATTTGGAATTACTTAATTAGAGCATTCTTGTGAAAATGTTGATTTTTTTATTTATTCGAATGTACATCTTACATATTGACATATACATGAATATTTGCATCCTATGCAACAGAAATACAAACCTAAGAAAAACCACAGCATGAAGACTTGATTTTCTCCAACAGTATAATGCTACTGTGATAAAATACTCCGACAAAGAAATTAAACCAAACCATACATTAATATGTTTCAATGAGATTAAACTACTTTTTTGTGTTTCTTTCAGTCAAGAGCAAATGAAACGTTCTCTTAAAAGACATGCCTGCCCTTTCTCTCACTAGTACAACAGGGATCTCATAAGTTATGAGCAATAAATTAGTATCCCAGGGCCTCATTTACCATCAGAAAACATGTTAGTATCTTCAGGTTGCTCAGAAAACTACCAAATTATACTCCAGAGGTCTGAAAGAGTTAATATCACTCCGTAAAGTACAGCCTGGTTTATTATCAGGAAAGAATTGAAGCACTTGGAGAATTTTTAAAATAACAACAGTGGTGATACTGTTTGTTCCAATTCTGTGGGGGGTACAGTCAGTGGTGTGGAACAGAAAAACAGAAAACAACATGAGATGGGCCTAACGCTTCATGCCTGTAATCCCAGCACTCAGGAGGCTGAGGCAGGAGGATTGCTGTGACTTTAAGGCTAACTAGGCCTATAGAGCAAAACCTTGCCTCAAAAAAAAAAAAAAAAGCAGTGGATGAAAAGGTACTGAAATTCTGTGTACAGACAGTACTGATTCCACACCTGCAGTAGCTACAACTCGGAGGTCTTTTGAAGCGGATTCTGCAGACTGACTTGACTGTGCTGTCAGAGAGTGACTTGGAAGTGGCTCCAAGTGTGTCTGTCACAAAACACCTGTTGCTCAAACAGATAATTTTATGGGGAGCACATGAACCCCTGTATGAATGAGCATTCATGGCATGAGAAAAGTTACGTTAAAGACCCAATGCCTCAGACCCATAGAAATAGCAAGGCTTTGCGTGGTCAAGTACGGATCTTGATGGATGTAGACAATGTGTGCGGCTTCCTCCCCCAGGATGAACTGCAGCCTGAGATTGCTTCCCTATCGAGACCCTTACAGAGATTAACTGACCTGCCTCCTCATTCAGCTGTGTCTAAAAGACAGCCTGAGTTTCTGGGCTACCGGTGCAGTGAGTCTCTACCAGAGCTCAGCAGTCACTTGATCCCAACTTTTCTGTACACACTGTCCTTTTGTGCATTCCCGGTCACCCCAGTCAGGTCAATCCCCATACCATGCAGCTAGTGGCACAATTTGATATGTAACAGCCTGATTAGCTGGAAGCTATAGAATCTTTTATATTTTATTATACACTGGGAAACCTGAATCAACCCATGTCATGATAGAGTTGTAGGACATAGTCAGAAGCTGGGTAAGAAAGCCTTACCTGTTCCCATATTTAACCATGCCTTCATCGGCTTTCTTTAAAAATCTAAAATGTTTCTATGTGGCCCTTCACCACAAAGTGAGGCCTGCCCAGTCACAATGCTGAGCAACCTGGCATCAGGTGTTCCCAAACTTCTAAACTCCTATCATACTTGAGATCCCATCCCCGAAGCTACTGCTCTCGTTCCCTATCAGCAGGTTCATGCCAGGGCTCTTCTCATTCTGGGCTACCACACCTGGGCAGCAAACTTGGCAGCTTTTCACCTTCCATCTTAGCTGTCCTCCCTCTTGAGGAAAGAGTCAAATCTCCCGCTGTGGGGAGTGGGCAGGGGAGCATGTGTGTGTACATATGTGCACGTGTGTGCACAAGCCGGAGGTTCATATCTGGTACCTTCCTCTGTTGTTTCTCAACTTACTTTTTTACACTGGGTCTCTTACTGAACTCAGAGCCTCACTGGTTGACTAGATTGGCTGGCCCGTGAGGTCCACTATTCTGGAGTTACAGAGACACTAGGCCTGGCTTTTACAGCTTTTAGATGTTACTCGATAAACAAACTCAGGCCCTCATACATGAGACAATATTTTACCAACTGAGCCATCTCCCTGGGCCCCAAACACTCACATTTTGATGCAAAATTTTATTCCTTATCTCACCCATCATCAGAAGCACCAACTCTATTACAGGCTCAGTTTATTACCCATGGCATGCCCAGTACTTGTCTTTGTAAATAAAACTTCACTGGAGCATAACCATACCCATTCCTTTGCATATTGCTTTCACACTAAGAGGTAGGGTTGAATATTTCAAAAAGAGGCTGTCAAGCTTGAAATCCCTACTCTCTGGCCTATTGTAGAAAGTTTTCTGTCCCTTCACCTGGTTATTGGTTATTCATCCATCTCTATTCTGTGCTTCCCCCACATCTGACCTGGACTTTCACTTCTGCGGTCCATAAGGCAAGCCAATCAGGAGGCAATCTTTGACACCATCTTGGAATGGCCCCTTTGCTTTCTTATTCTAGGTGAAATCTAGCTGGGCCTGTTGAAATCGCCTCTGCTGCAACCAGAGGCAAAGGAGGGCGTTGTGCTTCTGCAGCCTGTGTAACTGCAGGCCCAGCATGTCCTCTAGTTCCTGGACAAAGTCTGTTCTTTTCATCCTCTTAAACCAGCTCTGTGGAGGTTTATGACAGCAGAGGTTGCTGCTTCCTTGGTGTCTAGAGAACTCTGTTTCTCATTGTGTGATAATTTTGGACAACCCCCGCCCCCCTCATCATTTTCTCTTTGTTACTCTCCCTGGCTTCCTTGCTGACATCAATGCCCACAAGGATAACACACTGAATGCCATTCACTCTCAACTTCCAGATCTCCTCACTTTACATTAGAACAAAGCAGCCAGACTCCTATAGCCATACTCTTGACCTAGTGATCATCCCCCAAATCTCAAGTTCAAGCATGCAGTTTTCTGCCTAGTGTCCCACAGTACATAATTAATGTCTTGACTTCATTAAACCTTTTCAAAATGGAGCCAGGGAGATGGTTTTGTGGGTAAAAGTACTTGCTACACAAGCCTGACATCCTCAGTTTGATGCCAGAACCCACATAAAAAAGCCAAATGGACTAAATGGACTCAGTAGGTGGAAACAATAAACAAATAACTAAAAAAAGTTATAAATGAAGAACATGAGTTTGGAAGGGTGATGGATGAGAGTTAGCAGAGATGAGTGAACAATAAAGAAACATATGAAAATTTCAAAGAATCAATAAAAATTAAAAGCCAGATGTGATGGCAAGCTTCTCTAATCCCAGCACTCCTACAGTGAGATGGGAGACGGAGACAGCACAATCTCCTAGAACTCTGGCCAGCTAGCAACAGAAGTAAGAGAGACCCTGACTCAAAACAAAGGCAAAGGGTTGGGCGGTGGCGGCACACGCCTTTAATCCCAGCACTCAGAGGCAGAGGCAGACAGATCTCTGTGAGTTCAAGGCCAGCCTGGTCTACAGAGTGAGTTCCAGGACAACCAAGGTTACACAGGGAAACCATTTCTCCAAAAACAAAAATAAACAAACAAACAAAAAAAGACAAGGGTCAAAAGAGAGAAACTACTCCTGAAGGTTGTCCTAGGCCTCCACATTTGCACTGTGGCATGCATGCTTCTGCGCTCACACAGATCAGAGACACAATACAAAATAATAATAATAATAATAAAGTTTAATTGAAAGTTTTGAACTTTCTGAGCCGTTGTGTTTTATGATTATATCATTATTAGTTTACCTTCCATGGGTCATTCCTTCCTTCTCTTCTAAGAAGAGAGTCTTTGATATTTAAGCCTATCTGTAATAACATCCTTTACTCTGACCTCTGCCACCTCCCTTCACCTGGTTGAATGGATAGGTCCTGATACAACCTGACTCTGATGAGGATGTAAGGATGGCACTTACTAATACTGTTGCAGTTCTAGTCTGTAACTTGCAAAAGAGTAGTCAAGAGCGGTGGTTCCTTCCACGACACTTTGGCATTCCACCTCTCCAAAAACGATCATTTCATATCATGCTTTTACTCCTTAAACCTCTGAAGCTCCTTATTTCAAAAACATTGAGAAAATGGGCTTAACAAGAATTCCATCCCCTTTCAACTTAAGACCCCCCCTACCTTCCTTACTCTGTATCATTCTCTGCCCACCTTATATTACGGAGCAATTGCTTCTGCTGCTACCAATAGTTGAGCACTGGGTTCCATTCTCCGGTCCTTTTCAAGGGTTCGCCTTCTCGTGCGTTGCCCCGTCACTCCTGAAGCACTGTTTCTCTCCTAAATCCTTCCTCGGCATCATACACCACTTGTGACTCCTTCCTGAAGTGCACTCACACACTCACACAGACACACGGACACGGAGTCATGCATATATTGATTATTAAAACATTACTATGTTGTTGTTGTCGTTTTCTATTTGGGGACAGGATTTTTACATAGTTTAGGCTGACCTTGAACTCAAAATCTTCCTTCCTTCTGTTTCCCGAGTGCTGGAATAACAGGAACACAACCACCACACCACCCATAAGCATAATTGTTAATGATAGCAACAATAGCTGCAAAAAGACGCTTGACTCCACCCAATAATACTCTTCCTACGGTCTCTTCACGGAAAAGTCTTCTCGGTCCATGTAAACATAGCCACAGATATTTTCATATGTCACTTGATTGCAACTTTATACATTGCCTTTATCTCTCTACTACATGTACACTCACTGATGTTTGTTTACTGTCTTTTCATTTCCCGTCAATATTACAGAACCTCTGTGGAAGTCAGTGTCACATGTCTTCTCTCCTCTTTATTCTCAGAGCACATAAAGACCCTCAGTAATGATCTTTGAAAGGTTACGGGAATGGAGGATTTCCATGTCCTGTATCCTACAGATCAGAGGGTTCTCTAGGGTAAAGGTCTTCGTGAATTGTATGTCTTTATAGCTGGTGTTTGATAAACACTTGTTGCATGAGTGAATGAATCATTGCTAAAAATGAGCAATAACCTAAAGATAAAAGTTATTAGCATGATAGTCTACTTTTAAATATTGCATTGGCATTTTTTACTTTTAAAAAATCAAAATGATATCTTTTAGGCTTCTACTTATCCCTTCTAAAGTAGTGCTAATTTGTGGGACTTATCCATATGCAAAATTAATTTTTCTAACTTTAACTAAGGCTTATAAATAAATAAGTATACATATATGTATGTAGATGGATGGCTATATATACACCTACCCACACATATATAAAACATATGTTAGTCCTGTTCTTAGGATCTGCCAAACTTTCTTGGTAAGACTTGCCAATTGCAGTCACATGACAGGATGACAGTTCTCTTCTCTGGGATAAGTCCAGGCTTCCAGTGTCTGGGACAGAAATAATATAGACCAAGAAACATATATAGCTGATGATGGATGATTTTTGGCTCTCAGAATGTGTGGTTTGGTTGTCTTATTGGGAGACTATGAAGATCATTAAACCAGAACTTATTTTTATTTCTTCTGAGCTGAAAGAAGTTTTCTTTTCTGTTTTTCAGTGTGCCAGCCTACTGCAAAGACAATTTGCCTGGTCAGTATGGGCTTCTTCTAATCTCTATCACTCAATGACAGCATGAGATCTTTGTGCCAGTGTAGCTGCCTTATTTTTATTGGCATAGTAAGTATGTGTCCAAATACACTCAGTTATAGATGCTTCCCTGTTACCAATAATATGGCAGTGCTTAAGAGTGAAGATGTTTTTGCTCACTGGCAGCGCCGATCCCAAGCCGATGACAGGAGCTCTGGAGTGGCTGCGTTTGTTCACAGAAAAGAAGTAATGGCTAGGAATGGTTTTCATTGCAGGCAAGGAAAAAAAAAGCAGTCAACAGTGGCTTTCATGAACCTCTGAGATCCAGGCAGAGAATCAATGGCAACACTGTTGACATGTGCAATCTGCCTAGCTTCCCTCTCAGTCAGATGATAGTTGCAACACTGTCGTGGTCTGCATTACTTGTTTTTGCAAAAAGGAAGTATCCAAGTACAAGAGCCAGGACCTGCCCTGAACTAGGGAGTTTCTTTTTGTGTGATGTCCTCTGATTAAGAGAAGAAAATTTTTCCTTGCCATTCTCCAACAGACTTCTCTTTGTGTCCCACGGGCTACAATCTGCCTATGAGAGTTCCTAGGTCAACTGCTAAAATTGGCTTTCCCAAGTGCCAGAGATGATTTTTCTCATCCAATTTCTAAGCAAATGTAGGGTCCATTTGGAAAGCTACAAAGGGAGATAATGCTGAACCAGGTATGGTGGGGCATGTCCATAATCTCAGTACCCACTGGGGGAAAGTGAAGAGGATCACCCAGCGTGGAATACATAGTTCAATCCCAGCCTGAGCTACTGAATGAGTTTCAGGCCAATCTGTGATAGATAGTAAAACCCTGTCTTAAAAAGAGGAAGTAAAAGAGGGGGAAATAGAGAGAGAGACAGAGATTGAACAAGTCAAAAATAGAATACACTACAGTGGATTAGTGTACTGGCTGGCTTTGTGTGTCAACTTGACACAGGCTAGAGTCATCAGAGAGGAAGGAGTCTAAGTTGAGGAAATGCCTCCATGAGATCCAGCTGTAAGGCATTTTCTGAGTTAGTGATCAATGGAGGAGGGCCCAGCCCATGGTGGGTGGTGCTATCCCTGGGCTGGTGGTCCTGGATTCTATAAGAAAGCAAGCCGAGCAAGCCAGTAATCAGCACTCCTCCATGGCTTCTGCATCAGCTCCTGCCTCCAGGTTCCAGCCCTGCTTGAGTTCCTGGCCTGGCTTCCTTCAGCAATGAACAGCAATGCTGAAGTGCAAGCCAAATAAACCCTTTCCTCCCCAACTTGCCTTTTGGTTATGGTGTTTCGTCACAGCAATAGAAATCCTAAATTACCAAACACATTCAAGAGTTTTCACGAAGGAAGGTCTCATATTGAGTCTCAATTCAACTTGAAGGTGGCCAATTAATAGACTTTGGAAAGTGAACAGGCAGAGAGATGTTTCTGCAAGTGCATGGAGCAACCAGAGAACTGTAAACAGTTACAGCGCTGCATCATTCACAGGCAGAGAAGTGAGAAGAGACTGTGAGGTTAACAGCAGCCACGCCATAAAGGTAGTATAGAAGCGGAGAGTCGAATTCTGCTGTTTCCTGGCTTTTTATTTTCCCTAAGGTTATTATTAAAGAAGCAAATGATTGTCTTTCTGGGCTTTCATTGCATAAACAAGTAGGAAGGAAGGAAGGAAGGAAGGAAGGAAGGAAGGAAGGAAGGAAGGAAGGAAGGAAGGAAGGAAGGAAGAGAGAGAGAGAGGGAGGGAGGGAAGGAGGAAGGAAGAAAGAAAGAGAAAGAAAAAAGAGAGAAAGAGAAGGGAGGAGAGGAGAAAGGAAAGAAGGGAAAAAGGAAATCTAGGCATTTCAAGCCATCAACTCTACTAGAAAGTGGAAAGAGGTAGGCAGACACTGCTTGTAAGACATCCCCCCATGTCTTGTTCAGAGACTTTAGTTTTTAGCTCTTCACTAAACTGTATTTTACTCAATGGATTATGGAGTCTCATGAGATTTTGCTGCTACAGTTCTCCTGAGCTGAGTGCCTGTGGTGAAACCAGCCCGGCCACATTGATGGCTGGTGAGTAAGCAAGGGACCAACATCCAAGCCAAGGCACCAGCACCTGAGCCAGCACCTGCCCAACAAGAAGGAACCTTGTTTGGTAATGCCAAACATCACAATCAGGTCTGCTCACCTTGAGAAGTTGAAGAACAGGCGCCACAGTGGCGGACTGCCAAAGGACACAGGAAGGGGAAGGGAGGGGCGGAACCAGAGGGAGAGCGAAAGGGACAGTGGGCAACCAGTGTGCTCTAGAAATGAACACCCCAAGTGTTCACCTTGGGAGGAGGGAGGTGTCACGAAAGTGTCAGTACTCAAAAAACGTTTTTAGCCGCCTAGGCCAACACTGTCATCACTGTGAGCAGTCCCATAGGAATCGGTGAATCTACTTTTAGAATGTGGTCGTCCTCCAAAGATGATAGTAAATTCTCAAAGATTTACGGATGAAAGTTGAGTCATAAATGATTTTCGCCCCAGCTTTCAGAGTCTCTGAAGTGTGAGATTCCCTGGGCCATTCTGAAGAAGAAGCGAGAGCGAAACTGGAAAATTGTGGGCAGCGAAAAAAAGAAATGCCACTGTTCCCCAATACCACCACCACCACCACCCTGCGCCGTGTGTGTGTGTGTGTGTGTGTGTGTGTGTGTGTGTGTGTGTAAAACAACAATTAGTGAAAAAAGAAAAAGAGGCCAGGAATTCAAAAAAGAGCAAGGAGGAACATATGGGAGGTCATAGAGAGAGGAAAGGGAAGGGAGAAATGAAATTATGGTATAATCTCAAAATATAAAATAAATAGTTTTTCTAAACGGAAAGAAAAAGGGATAAATATCACTAGATAGTTGTCAGAAAATAGAACCGGAAGAGACAATGTGCAGATCTGTGTGGGTGTGGAGCCTGTGGCACACAGTCAAGCAGATTCGATGGCTGTAAAGAAACTTCTGGCGAAAGAACGCAAAAGGGACTAGAGTCCTAGAAGCCAACCCTATGTCTCCAGGTCAGACTGCCTCCAACGTGGACTGCTTATCAGAATTACCGGGAGTGCTTTTGAAAAACAGTAACTGCAGATCTATTTATGTCTTACTGGATTAAAACATGGCTTTAGTTTTTATTTATTTTGCAGTTATCTCAGTCCCTAACCCCAGCAAGCATTCTCTGGGAACCTACTCGCCACTCCAACCAGGGACCAGGAAGAACAACTGGAGATCTTCACCCTCCCCTTCTCTCCTCCAAATCCATTCCCTAGTCTCATCCCAAGCTTTGTAGTGGACCACCTGATGCAGGCACCCCCCACCCCCCACCCACCCCCCCACCCCTCTACCCACCCCCCCATCCCCCACCCCCCATCCCCCACCCCCCCCACCCCTCCCACCCCCGCCTCTCCAGTGGACCATACAGACTTCCCTTCCAAACTTCCCTCCCCTCACTTTCTCCCAGCCTCCAACCTCATCAAAGCCCTTCTGGCTAGGGAAGCAGGCGGCCTACTTGCAGCCTCTCACCTCTCCCCCCTCTCCTCCAAATCCAGTGCCCCAGGATCACCCCAACTCTGTAGCAGACCACCTGCTGCGGCCCTCACTTCCTCCCTGGTACCCATCTCCAGTGATCCAGTGGATCACGAAGATCTCCTCCAACCTTCCTCCACAATCATCCTGTTATAACAACCCCCAAAGCCCGCAGGCCTGCCAGACAAGCAAGTAAGCCAGCTTCAGATCTTCTCCCTCTCCTCTCCTCTGTATCCATGGCCCAATCTCATCCCCAGCTCTGTGGCAGGCTATCTCCTGTGGTCTCTCCTCACTCTCTGCCTGCATCCCTAGGGGACCAAGCAAATCCTGGTAGAACACCCCGATTTCCTCTCATCTTTGGACCCCTCCCCCATAACCTCCCCATAGCCCATCCCCATTCCTAAGTGTCAGCCCCCAATACCTAGAGACACATTTTACATGGAACCCTTGTCGCCACACTTAGCAGGATCCTAGTATTCCCCAATAGACAACACACAGCCACCATATCCTTCTAAGAACCAGAGAGGGCAACAGAAACAAAAACGAAACACTCACCCAACAAAGACAAGCAGATATCAGCACCTAGAATTACAATCTTCCCAGTCCCAGATACCTAGATGCCAGCAGAAAAACAGAATCAAAACCAGCCAGGATATGTCTCCACTAGAGCCTAGCAACACTAACAGAGTAGGTCCTGAGAATTGCAACATAGCTGAAGTACAAGACAAAGATCTTAAAATAGCTTGTATGGATATGATAAAGGTCCTTAAAGGGGAAATTATTAATAAACCCCCTGAAAGCAAACAGTAGAAGGAGATAAATAGAGTTCAAGGCCTAAAAGTGGAAATAGCAATAAAGAAAACTAAAAGTGAGGGAAATCTGGAAATAAAGAAATTAGGAACTCAAAACAGGAGCCTCAGAGGCAAGCCTCACCAACAGAGTATAATAGATGAAAGAGAATCTCAGTCATCAAAGATACAATAGGAAAAAATATATACCTTGGTCAAAGAAACTGTTAAATGTAAAAAATTCCTGGCACAAAACATCCAGGAAATCTAGGATACTATGAAAAAGCAAACCTAAGTATAATAGGACTAGAGGAAGAAGAAACCAAGGTCAAAGGCACAGAAAATATTTTCAAAATATTATAGAAGAAAGTTTATCTAAGGTAAAGAAAGAGAAGCCTATCAATCAAGTACAAGAGTCATACATAACACCAAATACTGTAAACCAGGAAAGAAAATCCCCCTGACACATAACAATCAAAACATTAAAAGTACAGAGCAATGTTTTCCTTTATAAGAATTGCTGTTGCCTGGTGATGATAGTGCATGCCTTTAATCCCAGCACCCTGGAGGCAGAGGCAGGTAGATCTCTGTGAGTTCAAGGCCAGCCTGATCTATAAAGCAAGTTCCAGGACAGACTGGGCTATTACACAGAGAAAATCCCTGTCTTAAAAAAAAAAAAAAGTTGCCATGGTCACAGTGTCTCTTCACAGCAATAGAACCCTAACTAAGACACAGGGGAAACACACACACACACACACACACACACACACACACACACACACAATACATAAATACATAAATAAAAGGAATCAACACACACTGCTCATTGATACCACTCAACATCAATGGCCTCACTTGCCCAATAAAAAGACATAGACTAACAGAATGGTTGTAAAAAACAAGATCCATCCTTCTGCTGAATCCAAGAAACACACCTTACTATCAAGAATAGACATCACTTCTATGTAAAGAATGAAATTGGATAGTCCAAGCAAATGGACCTAAGAAGCAAAGCCATTTTAATAGCTAACAAAGTAGATTTCACACCGAAACTAATCAGAAGAGATAGGGAAGGACACTACGTACTCAACAAAGGAAAAAATCTACTAAGAAGACATTGCAGTTCTTAACAGGTCATCCAGTCTTGTGAAAGAATACCCAGAATCTCCATGCTCAGCCACCTCAGGATGTTGGAGAGTAGTTTCAGTGAGGGTTCAGTGACAATAATGTGCCAGAAACCAGAGGCCTTGAAACAGACCAATGGCTCATTTCAATGAACATTTGCAAGTAAAGCTTATTGGACAAAAGGGTACACACCACGGCTTGACATACCACCAGGCTCCCAATGCCACCAGGACAAATGAAGAGGTGTTGGAGAGGTGGGAAAGAAGGAGGAGCAAAGAGGTTTTTTGTTTGTTTGGTTGGTTGGTTGGTTGGTTGGTTCGGTTTAGTTTTCATTTTAATTTTTTTCTAATTTCCTTCTGGAGGGATGCTGCAGGGAGGTGAAGGGCAGATATGGGGGGACTGGGAAAGGAGCAGAACTGGGGTACATGATGTGAAATCCCCAAAGAATCAATAAAGAAATTATGTACATAAATAAATACATAAATAAATGAAAAAATGAGAATAATTGAATCTGGCATGTTTTTATAAAGATGAGATGAAATAACACAATAAGCCTGAGCTATAAGAAGCACACAAACTGTTCTCTCTCTTCCTTAGCAGCAAAATGTAACTCCTCTTGCCTAATCAGCAGCAGTGACCCCATGTTTCAGCCAGGAAAGCATCCACATCTTGTGGTATGTAACAGCTCTGTTTGAACTCAACTGTGGCTCTATTTTTTTATGCTCCAGTCCATTCTCTTCTTTGTCTTTTGGTTTTGTTTCTAGATGGCTGTCAGGATGGTTTCCAGGTCAAGCCTTCTGTACAGTAAGTGCTTGTTTGGGCCACAGTTTGGGTCTGTCTCTCAAAGGCTCATGTTGAAAGCATAATCCTCAGTATGTATTTTGATAAATGATGTGAAAACTGTACAAGGTAGGGCAAATGGAAGAAACTGCAACAGTCTTCCTGGGACTGTAGTTAGTTGTGCAAGAGAGCTGCTATACTAAAGATCAGATTGGCCTTTCTCTGCCCTCTAACCTCAGTCTTGCCATGGGATCTTTCTCAACCTACCCATGGTAGATTCCTGCCATTGTCACACAGTCTTCCACAAGGCTCTCTGCGTCAGAATCTAGTTTATGTCGGAGCTGTGCTCTCGAGCCTCCACATTTCTGTACCAAATAAGCATGTTTCACAGTTAATAATACCTCCACCCTCAAGTGTTTCATTAAAGCAACACCAACGACAACAATAACGAAAAACACTATGAGAAAATATGGTGTTCTTTCAACCATAGAAGGAGCAAAATTCCAGCCCCAAGGAGACTAGCCAATTCCTGAGCCAATGAACACAGCCAGGAATGCATTGGGTGGTTTCCTGAAGCAATACTGATGCTAAAGGAAGTGATCTGGCCTCATCCGACACACTGGAACCCACCTCCGCCTGAAGCTGGAGATGCTAGACTACCAAATCCAAAAGGTTGCCGTGAAATGGGGAGGAGGAAAGTTCAAGTTCCAGAAATTATCTGAAGTCCTTCCATAGACTCAATCTTATATATTCTTATTTTTGTCTCTCCACATAGCAGCCCCTACATCAGCCTTACTGCCTGTTTTAAAATGGTTTGTATTAAATTTAAATAAGCCAACAATGTTGTCTTTAATGGAAATGAAAATGATGTTTGCTTAATATCTAGAAGCATAAAAATATTTCTGTTGAAGCCTGAAATACCTAGAAAGCTAGAGAGGAGTTAAAAGCTTATTATCTTGCTAGAGAGAATAATCAATGTTGAAACTTAATGTATTATTGATTCTATTGTATACATGTTTATGTTATCCATAAAATTATATATGGTTATCATCTATTTTAAGTTGAGCTTTGCACTACTAAATGTTTTTGTGCATTATAGGAGAAATATTTGCTTAGGTTTTCTTTCTTTCTACTATTACAACAGTTTGTGTAGCTTGCTGTGTAGCTCAGGCCATCGGGGGACTCAAACCTTTCTGCTTTAGTCTGTGAGATCACAGGCATGTGCTACTTCACCCAGACTTCGTCAAGTTATAAGAATAGAAAAATAAAGATGTAAGAGACAAAGAAAAGGAAAAGGGGGGAGGAGGAAGGGAAGGAAACGGGGGTGGGGGGAACACGAGAGAAAAAAACAAAATCTTATGGAGACATCATCTCTGATTTTCAGTATGCATCAAATACTTGCTTTACATACTTGTGGCAAAGTTATTTATACTTGTATTTTAAGCATAATTAACACACAAACATTAATTTGTCTTAGATGACAGATAATATCTACCACTAGATGCTTTATTAGTCTTTCCCAATTAAAAAAATGACTCAGGTAATCAATATGAGCTTTAAAGATGTGGAAACTCATAACTCACATTTCTCAGCAATAAAAATGACCATGCTGTTACTGCACACAACTCCTTGAGAGAGGAAAGGACAGAGCTATAATGACTCTTCCAAGTGGCTCACAACTTCGTAAATAGTTTAGCCAATGCTTACATTTTTATCATGGTTTTACATCTTTTATGAATATGCTGTGTTCTGAGTATTTGTGTTGATATCCTATAACGCCCAATTCATGTGGTGATATCCTAACTCTCAATATGATGGTATAAGGAGGCAGAGCCTCTAGGGCAGTGGTTCTCAACTTCTGGGTCGTGACCCCTTTGGGGGTCACATATCAGGTACCCTGCATATCAGATATTTACAGTACAATTCATAACAGCAAAATTATGGTTATAAAGTAGCAACAAAATAATTTTATGATTGGAGTCATCACAACATGAGGAACTGTATTAAAGGGTCACAGCATTAGGAAGGATGAGAACCTCTGCGGGTTGATTAAATCATAAATACAACACCCTCGTGAGTGGGATTAGTCATGTATAAAAAGTAAGACCTGGAAAACAATTACTCTTCCATCTGAGGACACAACAAGAAGCTACCTTCTACATATCACGAAAGGAGACTTCATCAGACAATGAATTTGCTGGAGCTTTGATATTGGACTTCTCAGCCTCCAAACCTGTAAGAAATACATTTCTGCTGTTGAAAAGCTACAACCTATCTTGCTTTGCTTGAACAGACTAAGAAAAAATACACTTTTCAAAGGCATGTGTGGTCCCAAGCAACCTCTGTTCTCTTTCCTTGTGAGTCCTCTTAGTTTGTCTTCTCAGGTGTGTGAGTGTGCCTGTGTGTGTGGCTGTGTGTGCTTTGCGTGTGTGTGTGTGTGTGTGTGTGTGTGTGTGTGTGTGTGTGTGTGTGTTAAGCTGAGTGTGGCAAACTGGGTTAAACTGGTACCACATTTCAGAAAGGAGATACAATAGCCTAACTCCTCGAATCGCATACTCTTGGGCCTCCCAGAGCCGAGAGTTGACCTTTGGTGTGCATTATAATTGAACACACACAGGATACCATCCTTGGGGAGCTCTATTGCTATGCCATGCATGCAGATGAACTGAGGAATGGTCTTGTCGACAGTGTAAGCGATAACATGGTGTGAGCTGGAAGCAAGCACTGAGATCCCTTTGTGAAGCTGTACTAGGGTTGAATCCACAGCCCTTGCTGTGCAAATGCTAAAGGAGACAAAAAAAGCACCCCTGTTCTGACACCTGCTTAGGACATTGAGATTTACCAAGATGGAAGGGCTAGACAACTACATGATAGCAAAGCAATCACTATGTTTGGCATAGAACACAAGGAGTTCAGGGTTATATACAACCCAAGGAAGTCTTGGTACTAAGTAAGACACTGAAATTTTTAGAGCATTATATTTTTCATATTATCTGGTTCATTCCTAGTATAATTGAACTTTTTGGGGGGGTTTTAACACAGGGTCTGACCAAGTAGCCTAGACTGATCTCAGATTAACATTCTCCTTCATTAGATACCAGTTTGTTGGGATTACAGGTGTGTGCCACTAGACCCAGCCTGAACTGAGCTCCCAAACCTACCAACAACAAAGTAAATCAAGTACTCATTGCACCTAAATCGCACCTTGGATATGTGTTTCAGCTTCAAGCCTTGCCAAGCGTCTGTGAGAGATCTGGCTAGAGTTCATGAAGGGCCTTTCTAGAAGATGGCACTGCACTCCTGCCCTCTCCCACATTTAATCCCATGTGCGCCTCAGGATTTTCCAGTACATTTCTCGTAGCAGCATCCCAGCATCTCAGTGGTTCAGATTAGTCAAAACCAATCAAAAAGATCTCATTTGATTCCTAAACCTCTCGTGAAATGGATGTCAAAACCATATGTAATCACAAGTAACAGCCACAGAAGGACCTTAACTACTTCCTACTGTAAAATTATTTCTTTATGAGGTAAATTGAAATTCAAGGCAGGACATAAAAATTCTAACAATTCATAACAATTCTAATAAAACAAATAGTGAGATAAAACTTCAAAGCAATGAATAAAAATGTATGGAACTTATCTCAAATTCCCCCAAAATAGCCTATGTCCCAGCAACCCATGTTTGCAGTGTCCTAGGGTAGCTTTATCCTTGGTATTTGCAGTAACACAGAAATTGCTTATACTTATTACTTCTGTGCACTAGGCATGTCCAAATAGATTTGCATATACTTGATATTTATCTTCACTTCTATTTTGTGATTCCTCTTTAGAAACTGAGGCACAGAGAGAATAATGACCTTCTCAGGGTTGCAGAGGAAGGAAGTGGCAGAGCTCAGCTCCAAGCCCAAGCACTGTGTTTCCGGCATCAAAGTGCTTAATCACACTCACATAACACCTCTCGAAAATCCTTAATTTGCTACACATATTTATCAAATCCTGTGATTTTAGAGTTTCCTGAGTGGGAGGGGGATGTAAAGGAGAACTGCTCAAAAAAAATTGTTAGAATCAAATGATATATTGCTGTGTTCATTTCTTAAAAATCTTTTTCTGTCCTCCTGAGCAGAGTGAAAAGTGTCCTTACCCAGACAGACACCAAAGTGAGTGTTTCTGAAATGGATTTGTACTCAGAATCTTCGATGACTATAGACAAGAGACATGGGAGAACCCAACCTAATCAAGATGGTCTGAACTAAACACAAAGCTCAAAGCAATTGTACAGCCTAGAAATGCTATCTGAAAGGCTAAATCTTTGGATTTTTATACTATTTGGAAGAGGATTGGGTTCTGTTAATAGGACAGACTTCGTGCAACATATGTTAAGAAAAAATTTGGAAGCACTTTAAAAATACAAGCTTGGAAGCTTAATCTTGCAAAAAAAAAAGGGGGGGGGGATCCTTAAAATGTTTTGGAGCTTTTAGGAGAAAGTCAATATTAAAATTAGTACAGAGCATAAAGAAAAGGCTCTAGGAGTTGAGTGACTGTTGCTTTTCTAAATGTCAGCCTGGAAACCCAAACAGAAAGAGGTGAACTGGGTCCCTGGAAAGACTGACTGGGAAAGCTGAGTGCTATTTGTGACGTGGCTGATGGCGACCCAAAATTGCCAAGAGTGTGATGACAAGGTATTTCCTGGCACTCACGGAGGCTTCGGGTCATACCCGAGGGTACTATGGAGGGGTCATGAGCTTTAAAACAAGAGGCCATGGCTATGGAGACATGCTACCAATTCCTTGAGTGATGTCCCCAGATAGAGCTCTTGGGAGTCTGGAAAACATTCATAGATAGTTTGAACCGAGCTTTATACAAAAATGACAGCCATGTACGCAGCAGAGGAAAATAACCAACCTTGAGCATAACTTGTGGTCTGCTTTTATTTTAGCATGGAAAATAACCAATTTTAAAACGTAGTCTGCCCTCTGCTTTCACTTAACGTCATGATTTTTTAAAATAAAATGTTTGGGCTGTTAACAGTGGCTAAGGACTTCTTCATCACAGCTTTAGAGTCTTACCCTGAACACAGTATTTAATTTAGCAGTAAACTTTAATTAAAGAGAACTTCCTCTAAAGGTGTAACCACCTACACTGAGAAAGGAAAAAAAAAAAAAAGCTCCAGTTAAATTCTACCAGACTTTGGCCCCTTTTTTTTCCTCTCTCATCCGTAAAAGAAACGATTGGTCTAAATCTTCTTTAAGAGTTTATGGGAAGTGGCCTGAGGATGGTAACACAGAGCTGCACTCCCAGCACTCAGGAAGCAGAAGCAGTAGAGAGTTCAAAGCTAACCTGGGTTCCATAAAAAAAAATAAAATAAAAAACTTTCTTTGAAGAAGAGGAGGAAGAGGAGCAGGAGAGAAGAAAGAAAGAAAGAAAGAAAGAAAGAAAGAAAGAAAGAAAGAAAGAAAGAAAGAAAGAAAGAAAGAAAAACACAATGTCTGTCTATAGCAAACCATCACTCTACGCAGGCCTTTTCTCCTTTCACATATAATGTATTGGTGCCATTATACTGGGTGATTGAAGACCCCTTTCTAATCTGTCTGTTGATACATCCACATCTTGGTACAATGTGCCACATGAACTCACACAGGCAACATTCTTTTGATGTATGAATACAGATAATAGCCCCTGACTCAAACGAAACTACTTGGCCAACTACTGTTCAAGAGGAACAGGGAGAGGGTTTGACCTTAAACTCCACAATGCCTCATTTCAGCAGGCAGTATCCAGAATTGAAGCCAACGCTCATGAACTCCTTGAGCCCCTCCTCCGTCCCACTCTGGTTCTATAAAGTTGTAGGGTATGGATGAAAGTCGAGGGCTGTGTATTCGTTAGTTTTCTGTTTTTTAAGATAAATACCAAGACACCGCAGAGAAAGAAGAGTTTATTTGGGGTTATGATTCCAGAGGGATGAGAGTCCACCATTTTAGCAAGGCATGACAGCAGAAGCAGAAAGCTAAAGGATGATATCTCAACCACACACACAAAGCAAAGAGTGAACTGGCAATGGCTTTTGGTTTAAACTATCAAAGCCTGCCTCCAGTGACTACTTCCTTCGGCAAGGCCACACCTTCCAAATTTCCCCAAAACAGTGCCATCCATTGAGAACAAAGTGTTTAAATGCCTGAGCCTCTGGGGAGCAATCTCATTAAGCTATCGAAGAGGTTGCCTTTGTAAAGAGGATCCTTGTATTCTCTGTAGTGCCTTCCCTAAGTTGAGTTCCTAACTTGTAGCAGCTCCAAGGTAGAGTGGGGCAATGGGATTGGCTTCTAAATTAGAGTCTTATATCCAGAACCCTGGCTGATCTGCTAAACTCAGGGACCCCCTCACCTCTAAAGTCTATAAATACAGGGGATTTTCTTTGCTCTGGGGATTATTGTTCCATCTCTCCCACATTCCAGCTTCTTTGGTGTGAGTGGCTAGCATTATAAAAAGGACTTGATTACCTGAAACATGAGAGAAAGACACACACACACACACACACACACACACACACACACACACACACACAGAGAGAGAGAGAGAGAAAGAGAGGGAGAGGGAGAGGGAGAGAGAGAGACAGAGAGAGGAGAGAGAGAGAGAGAGAGAGAGAGAGAGAGAGAGAGAGAGAGAGAATAGATAACGTTGTTTGTTTAAGCTCAGATGTTGTTCATATGACTTCTCCTAGAGTAGCTGTCAGTTCCAATAGAGAGATGGCAGGCTAGGGGTGTGTATCGGGCACACCCACACATACTAATATACTAACAAAGGAATACCATACTTCGGAAATTTACCACACTGGTCATTCCATAATGAGGAAGCTACTACTGTTGTTTTGCTGAATGGGTATTTAAGAATAAAGAAAAAGAAATATTTACTGTCCCACAAAATCAGATACCCTCTCAGTGAAAAACTGGAAAGAGCATTGCCTAGATTTCCCAGTGATGCTCTCTCTAGAACATTTCTCTCCCCATAGAGTAAGAAATGGATTTTTCAAAACATCTATGCTGCCAGCCTAAACAGTTGTGATTCTCCAAAGCTTCCATTGTCCTGCCACACTTACCTTTATGAGCACAATTAACTGTTTCTGTTTAACAGTCTGTCCCCTCTAATTAAACAGAGGTAGAACTGAGTCAACAGTCGAGTTCTGGAAGCTGACAAACTGAAATGTCAATCAGCTCTGTCCAAAGATATTAGGAAGCTGCATTGATCCTGCATTCTTAAAACAGAGAAAGACCTTTAAATTAGAAACAGCCTATGGAGGAGCTGAGGACTCTCCCAGCTAGACAAATCATGATTCATTTCCCCTCATGAACTTCTGATCATAGACTTGACAGTCAAGGCCCAGGCTTGTCCAGCTTGCAGGGAGAAGAAGATTCCATGCGGTGACGTCGGTGTTTTCTCTAGTATCTCAGCCTTTTCCTAAAGCAGAGGACACCGGTTAGCAGAAGCCTACCAGTGCTAGGAAAGCAGAGGAGGTGGTGGCATGCAATGATTTGTCACCTCCATCTTCATTCTTGGGGCAGGCGTAGGGAATTCTTCACATGCCAGCCACAGAAGACTCAGCCTCCATAAAACTTTTGCTTAGCTCCATAGACCCAGATACAAAGTTGATAATTTCATGACTTTGTAAACATGATTAAAACTGCTGATGTGTATACTTCAAGTGGGTGAATTGTATGGCAAAGTATTCTACAACACACACACACACACACACACACACACACACACACACACACACACACATCCTTTTTGAGACAGAGTTTCAGGTAGTCAAGTCTGACTTTGAACTCCTGACCCTCCTTTCAAGAGATGAGATTAGAAGTCCCTACTCATGGAGAAATACAAGCTCTTGAAAGAAGGTCTATAGGAGGTTTTGGGTACAGGCAACTGTGTTAGGAGATAATTCCAGATGTTGCTGAGGGGATGACCTCTGTTTTTAAGGTGCGGGAGTTGGGGATACAGCTTAGTGATAGACCTTGCCTACCAAGCACCGGCTGAAGGTTCAGTTATCAACACTGAAAGAAAGAAAAAAACTAAAGAATCTTACAGAAACCTTTAAAAACTCAAAGTAACCAATAAGGAAATAGCCACATATCAAAATTCATAATTCTAGAGGCTTGAGAGATGTCTCAGTGGTTAAGAGCACTGGTTGCTCTTCCAGAGGACCCTGGTTTGATTCCTAGCACCCACATGTTGGCTCACAACCATCTATAATTCCAGTTCCAGAGGAATCCAAGACCTTCTTCTGTCCACTGCATTCACTGGGCATGCACATGATGCACAAGTATGTATGCATACAAAGCATTCATACTATAAAAATAATACATTTTTAAAAATCATAATTCTATACTTTAGTTCATGATCCTAATAATAAAAATAAATTTTAATCAATACACTAGCAGTCATAATTTTTTAAAAAATGTTCACTAAGCCAGTGTGGTAGCTCATAGTTATAATCCTAGCACTCTGAAGAGTGAGGCAGGAGGATGGCTGCTAGTTCAAAGCCAATCTAGGCCACAGTGTAAAACCTTGTGTCAAAACAAAATAAAATGTCTTCAATAGAGGGAAGGCAAGAGGCCCGGTCATATAACATACGCATTTCACAGACCTCAAATGACTGTCTTCTATGTTTTCCTACTAAATCCTCACAAAGACCTGTGACATTTTATGAGCTGTAAAAACCACAGTCTTCTACCAATGGGAAAGTGGAAATTCAGCGAAGAGAAGGGTCCTGTCTCTCAACCCACAAATGATAACTGTGAAATCCGATTGGAAACCAGGCCTTCCGACTCCTAATTCTGAGGTCTTCACCATCAATATCTACTGTTAAAAATGCTGCTTCAGCCTGGGCATGGCCGCCTTTAACCTTTAGAGCTATTGTTTTAGCACACTTGTGAAGTTCTTTTGTTAATGTGATGCAAGACCATCTTTTCTCAATCTGCAGCAATGAAAGAAAATGCACGATTTGATAAATTTCTTCTAAGTCCTCAGGAATTTTTTTGTATAAATATCTGGATTTGTATATGTTTATGGGGAGGTGTGTGTGTGTGTGTGTGTGTGTGTGTGTGTGTGTGTGTATGCATTGAGATAAAGACAGACCTATCTCTTTGTATTTGTAGAGAGAGAAATAGAATGTGATTCTAATATGAAATTACAAAATAGAATCCCTTACTGATTTTTATGTAAGCTGTTAAAAGAAATAATATTATAGGATGTCTAAAATTTTATAAATCAACTACCTCATCATTAACCCCTCTCCCATTCTGTCTCCGTCTCTGTCTATCTCTGTCTCTGTCTCTTTCTGTCTCTGTCTCTCTCTCCTTCTCTTCATCTCTCCCCCTTCCTCCCTCTTTCTCTAAACAAAATCTTTTCATGCAACTGTGTTCCATTGTCTTTAACAAACTTTGCCCAGAACCTCTCTCCTGCTCTTCTTATGCTAGGATAGGGTACGAACATACATCTTCCTTCTCTGTGAGGAACATTTTGTACGTTCAGAGCCCCTCTCTCTGATTCCTTCTACTTCCATTCAAACACACTGATAATCTTCTCTCATCTTAAAAGCAGAACAAAGCATTTCTTACGCCAAGGTTTCTGTAGTGTCCTCTACATTCATGGAGATGTTCAAGTAAGAGCTTTGAGAGCCTTTTTTATTTTTATTCCTTCTTCTTGCTTCTCCCCTATGGACCCAGTTCATATGTGTGGTAGTTTGAATGTAATTGGCCCCATAATCTCATAGGGAGTAGCACTACTAGGAGGTGTGGTTTGTTGGAGTGGGTATGCCCTTGTTGGAAGAATGTGTCACTGTGGGGGCAGGCTTTGAGGTTTCCTATGCTCAGGATACCGACCAGTGTCTCAGTTGATTTCCTGTGGCCTGCAAGATGTAGGATTCTCAGCTACTTCTCCAGCATTGTGTCTGCCTGCATGCCGCCATGCTCCCCTTCATGATCATAATGGATGGAACCTCTGAAACTGTTAAGTGAGCCACCCCAATTAAATGTTTTCTTTATAAGATTGCCTTGGTCATGGTGTCTCTTCACAGGAATAGAAACCCTAACTAAAACAATATGTGAGCTACTCAAACCCACCTTCTATCTCAGTATTCCTAGGCTTTTCTCCATTTCCATTGTGACGTCCCAAACTTGTGCATCCAGAAGAAATACAATGTGAACCACACATAGAGACTTGTTTTAATTTTCTAAAAGCCATGATATATATATATATATATATTTAATAACAATAATATGTTATATTGTGTTAACAATATAACAGAACTATTATTAGATAATAGATTTAATAAAATATTCTATTTAATGCAAATATTAACAGTATTGTCATTTCAACATACATTTATTAAAAAACTTTATGCATATCTTGCTAGCTGTCACCATAATCGACTGCATAAGTTCTCTAGATTAATATTTTTCTTAAAATGGACTTTTAACTGGGTGCCAAGAAGCTTCTAGCTGGGACTGGAGAGATGGCTCAGTGGTTAATAGCACTGACTGCTCTTCCAGAGGATACAGCAGCTCATAATCAGCTGTAACTCTGGCTCTAGGAGATCTAAGGTCTTCTTCTGACCAACATGGGCACCAGGCACATATGTGCTGAACTTACATGCATGCATGCAAAAAACATGAATAAATAAATAAATAAATAAATAAATAAATAAATAAATAAATGATATACATAAATTTAAAAACAAATAAATCTTTTTTAAAACCTCCAGTGGTCACCTTTCTATATGTTCAATACATTACAGCTGGAATGCTTTTGTTTGTTTTTATTTTTGCTTACATTTGTTTATTTAATTAGTGTCCATGTATATGTGTGTTTGTGTGTACGTGTGTACACTGGCATGTGCCATGACACACTTATTGGGGTCAAGGGATAGCTTGTCAGAGTTAGTTCTCTCCTCTACCATGTGGGCTCCAGGAATCAACCCAGGCTGTCAGGCTTGGCAGTAGGCACCTGATGATCTTACCAGCCCCCATTTTTGTAAAATAAAACTTTATGTTGTTGCCTCCACAGAGCTCTCTGAACTCTGTGATACAAGGCTTGCATGAGCTGGAACTTGTCTGCTTCTCAGTTCCATCTCTTGCTTTTCATAGTCACACCACAGTGCACACTGTACATTCACATATATACATGCCCATGCCCATGACTTCTTTTCTTCATTAAACACATCATCATGGTTTGGCTTCTTCATCATTGTCTGTTCTGCTCCTTCTGTTTAGAATGCTGTTTTCATCTCCCTGTTTATCTTCTGTGTGTAACTGCTGCTCACCTTTTGTGTCATCAGAATGTTCCAGATACCTTAAATATAGACCAAGCTTTCCACCCCCATGTGCTCATGTAGAACCCTTAGCTCTTCCAACCATATCCCTATGCACTGTTGATGATTTCTTTGTTATTTATATATTTATTTTGGAGACAGGATCTCCCCATATAGTTCCAGATGGCCTCAGACTCATGACCAGCCTCCTGCTTCAGCCTTCCAAGTGCTTGGATTATATGTAAGTATAGGCATACATGATCCACACTCATCTCTCAGATAATTCTTTTGCATTTGGATGTTAATCCTTGGCCTTAAGTGAGGTCAAGTCAGGAATGGTACTAAATGTGTTGCTGTGTGATGTCCAATCTAACCTGGGCCTTAGCCTATAGTAAAATAGAACGAATCTTTACTATTTGTGAAGGTCCTGGTGATTTAAAGATACCTATGTCTCTTGTCCTTCCTTATTTCCAGATGCATTTGCTTCAAAACAAATTTTTTTGAGGTAGGTATTAAAAAGTAGAAAGCCTGAAACATCTGTTTTAGTAAAAGAAAGACAGGGAATTGTCCCAGAAAGAACCACTTTAAATTGCATAGCACTTTTTAGGAGAATTAGCACTCAATTTTGTGGTGAAATAAATGTTACTGAAGATAACCAGATGCTCCTCATGGTCCTCACGCTAATGGAAACATTAAATCTGGAATTTGCTCCCTGACTCCTCAGGTCTTTTAAAGCCTTCCTTCCCTTTGCAGTTCAGGAGTTTAAATGTAGGCCTCTCATGGGATAGGCCTACACTCTATCACTGATCCTGATCCCTAGCCCCTAGACACCTTTTCGAAGCCTTCTCTTCCTACTGGGCTCTCTGAAATGGTCTGAGTTTCTCCTGTGTCTAGAGACCCTTTCTTGCACTCTTTCTTGATCTCTAGGTTCCCTTTTTCCTTCTTGTTCATTCTTTTTGTTCTTTTTTTTTTTTTTTTTTTTTTTTTGGTTTTTCGAGACAGGGTTTCTCTGTGTAGCTTTGTGTCTTTCCTGGAACTCATTCTGTAGACCAGGCTGGCCTTGAACTCACAGAGATCTGCCGGGCTCTGCCTCCTGAGTGCTGGGATTAAAGGCATGTGCCACCACCGCCCAGCCCATTCTTTTTATTCTTAAACACTCTCATTCATGTCTACAACTTTATTTTCTCAATAGTAGAGTCTCTCAGTTGCAGTGTCCTTGACTTGTCTGACCTGGAATTCAGCATCCTCCTGCTTCAGCCTCATGAGTGCTGGACATTTAGTCATCCATTACCAAGTCTGACAGACACAAGTACATATACATATTTCACACTTCTCTTCTATGGTGGTGGTGATGATGATGATGATGATGATGATGATGATGTTTTGTTTTGTTTTGTTTTTGTCTTTCCAGACAGGATTTCTCTGTGTAACAGCCATGGCTGTCCTAGAACTCTCTTTGTAGACCAGGCTGGCCTTGAACTCAAGACATCTGCCTGCCTCTGCTTCCTGAGTGCTGGGATTAAAGGCATGTGCTACCATGCCCAGCTCAAACTTTTCCCCTTGCCTCCAAAGATCTGTTACTATCTACCTAAGCTCTCCTGTGGGAGAAATGGATGAATTCCACTTGAACAAAATAGAAATGGAATTAGTGACTACCACTAAAACTCACTGTCACCTGGATACAGTGGCATACACCTGTAACCTAAGTACTTGGCAGCTGAGGCAGGAGGATCACCAGTTCAAGACCAGCCTGGACTACATAGTCAGGTCCTGCTTCAAAAATAAAACATATATTCCTTTGAATGCTTTCTTTTTCATGGGTACTTCATGTGTAATTGTTCAAGCCAGAAAACTAGATACCACTTCCTTCTTTTATAATTCCCATTTCTAGTATATTCCTAATCAATTACTACTTAGTGGTTGGTATTAGAAATGTCTTACTTTAGCTGGCTGGTGGTGGCACAGGCCTTTAATCCCAGCACTTGGGAGGCAGAGCCAGGCAGATCTTTTTGAGTTCAAGGCCAGCCTGGTCTGCAGAGCGAGATCCAGGAAAGGCGTAAAGCTACACAGAGAAACCCTGTATGAAAAAAAAAAAAAAAAAAAAGATTTAGGGAGGGAGGGAGGGTGGGTGGAGGCATTGTTAGAAATATCTAGTCTAGCAGGGCGGTGGTAGCCCACGCCTTTAATCCCAGCACTCGGAGGCAGAGCCAGGCAGATCTCTGTGAGTTCAAGGCCAGCCTGGTCTACAGCGTGAGATCCAGGACAGGCACCAAAACAACACAGAGAAACCCTGTCTCGAAAAACCAAAAAAAAAAAAAAAAAAAAGAAAGAAAGAAAGAAATGTCTTACATTAGCAAATTTGTACAGTGGTCTTAAAGTATATATATAGATATGCTATTATTATATAATTATATTCAGTTATGTTATTTAGTTATACATATGTCGTGCTTATTTGCTATGGATTTTTTTCCCTGAGATTCTTTACAATATTTGCAGTTTTATTTTCATTTTTAAGACGGAGTCTCAACTTTTAGTGCAAGCTAGCCTGGAATTCACGATGTAGATTAGGCTGGCCTCCCTACCTCAGACTTAGGGTGCTCCTCCTCTTGCCTCAGCTTCCCAAGTAATGTAATTACAGAGGTGAGCCAACATACTCACTACAACATTCATTTTTCTTTAAAGATCTTATTTTAATTTTGTATATGTTTATCTATATGCAGGTTCCCATAGAGGCCAGAGATGTTGGATCCCTTATAGCTGGAGTTTCATAATATAAGTAAATAAATAAATGTTAAAAAAAACATAAAGAACTTAGTATCTGGGGATATAGAACAGTGGTAGAATGTTTCCCTAGCATGTGCAAAGCCCCGAGTTCAATCTCTAGCGCTGAATAGAAAGAGAGGGGAGAGGGGACTATACTACGGGGCTAAGAAGATGATTCATAGGTTGGAGCATTTGTTCCAGCACCCATATGTGGGGTAGCTCACAACCATCTTAACTCCAGCTCCAGTGGATGCATTCACTCACACACACACACACACACACACACACACACACACACACACACACGACATATAAAGAAAAAGAATGTGCAAGTGGAAGAGAGGGGCGTGGTGGCATGTGCCTTTAATCCACTCAAGAGACCAAGGCAAGCAGATCTCTGTGAGTTTGAGGCCAGCCTGTTCCACATAGTAAGTTGTGGGACAGACAGGGCTACATAGAAAGACCCTGTTTCCAGCAAACAATAGAAGAAGGAAGGAAGGAAGGAAGGAAGGAAGGAAGGAAGAAAGAAAGAAAGAAAGAAAGAAAGAAAGAAAGAAAGAAAGGGGAAGGAAGAAATTAGTTGCTGCCTGCTGGTGAGCTTGTCTGAACCAACCATGTCAGCAGTGACCAAATTCCCCTTCTCCTTGACTTATAAAGTTAGACTAACATGACTTCAAGCACATATATATATATATATATATATATATATATATATATATATATATATGATGTCTGTTGGGTCACATGGGCCACATTTGTCTGTGTTTACTTTGGCCCAGAGAGAATCATGGCAAGCTTTCTTTTTATGAATTAGAATTCAGGGGAGAGAGGGAAGAGATGGGGGAGGGGTAGAAGAGAGAGGGAATAAGGGAGAGAAGAAGAGAGGGGGGAAAGTGGGGAGAGTTGCTTAAATCTGAAGTGTGTTTATCACCCACTGAAGTCCTGATGCAGCCAGCTCAGGGCTGCTGTGGTGAACCCTCCTTCCTTTGTCTTTCGGCACCCACTGTGAAGCTTGAATTAGATCCAGTTCTAGCTTATTAGAATATGAGGGGAGAGAGGGTTACAGCTTCTGGGTGTATCTTTAGGAGAAGATGTGCCTTGGAACAGTAAAAACCTTAACTGTTTTCTGTGGCCATTAGGCCAGCTATGGGTGAGAAGATCACTTGTCACAGAATGAGGAGCAGACATTAAGGGCAAGCAGTATATTTTGGAAGGTACAACCTTGGGGTACAGGCATGAGGGTGAGGTAATGTTGGGTTGATTTTTGCTTTCAAATGCTCTTCTTCTGTAAACTCAGGGAACTTCTGGTGTTCTTGAGTGTTTGTTTCTGATATATTTCGATGTACCCCTGGGCTCAATTCAAGAGCTGATATAGGCATCATTCACCACTGCCGTTCATTGGTAAGGTGCCATCTGAATGGTAGTTTCCTATCTCTGCTGACGATGTGTTTCTTTCCATCTGCATCCATGGGGAAATGGTTGTTATCATCCACTCTCCATCTTCTGGGCATCATCACTTTACTTTTTCTTATCGACATGAAAACACAGTGTGTATGAGGAACTTCCCATAGGATTCCTTTCTACTAAAACTTTCATCCCTTACATACTTCCTTTTTCTTACATTTACATGGTGTAAAAATATATCCGTTGCACTTGCAATCATGTGACTTTTAGGATGTACTAAGTTGTGCAGCCATCACATAACTCGGTTTCATACTACCTTTATCCCTCTGGTAGATTCCTGTGTGTCTGCTTACCCCTAGGAAGTCTTGGTACCACCGTCCCCATTGAACTGTAAGGCAGCCGTATTACAGGCATGCAGAGAGCCCAGTGGTGACAAGCCTCAATCAGAGCCAACCATAAGAAAGTATGGATTCCATTTCTAATGATGGGAGATGGAGACTACAGAATCTCCTAGGGTTGAACAGACCATTTAAGTTCAGAAAATTTTTCCATAGCACACTAAGATAGCTATTTTTTTAATCCTTCTAATCTTAAAATAACCCTCCTTAAACTTAACTGTCTATTGACACTTTCCAGATGTATGAGACTTTTGTAACGCCCCCCCCCCCAAATACATCACTCCTTCTGTTTTAAGCCATTTGTAACTAGAATCTAAATGATAAAATCCGCAACTTCTCAAGTAGGATCTCACTTACTGTTCGATAGATATTTCTGACTCTACATGTAGATTATGACCACTATAATTTTTCACTTTGGGATATGTATTAAAAAGAGTATGTTTATTAACTTTCTCTGTAATAAATGTAATCAGCAACTTTCTTGGCCCTCAGATTGTTATTAATGATAATTAACTGTGGTGACGAAGAATTACTAACAGTTATGGCCCCGAGGAACAAAATAATGTGTTGGAAAAGCTGCTTGAGTAAAGCGATCAGAATTTTAACTCAGGAAGTTACAAGCACCAAGCATCTCGGGCGCCAAGTACAAATCACACCCCTCCCACTCATCGCCTAGCCCTTTGTTGAGCCTCAGAGTTGGCAGCAAATCAGCAGGGTCATCCCACTTAAGGAATCCATTCATAAGAATGTGGGGTAGAGAACATAGAACAGGAGGATAAGAAATGCTCATTTTTAGCACTAAAACACCTGCCTCCACCAGTTTGACTTTACATTAAGGAAAATAAGGAAGAGAAATTGGAATGAGTCAGCTCCATCCTCAGCAACACTAATTCCTGAGTGTGGGGGAGGTCTGGGCAATGAGCCTTTCCACTTGCAGAATTACGGCAGCCTTGGATGTTCACACACGAAGGGGAGAACTTGAGAAAGTATGCACTTGAATGCAATGATACTCTACCTTAGCTCATATTAGACTTACCTGGAAGCCTTTCAAACATCCATGCCCAGGTCACCCTAAGCCTATTAAATTAGAGTGCTTGGGGATGAGATTCAAGTATCAGTCTAGTTTCACAGCCTTCCTGGTGATCCTGATATGTGCTCAAGGTTGAGAACAGCTGACTTAGTATTAGACTTCTCTTGTTTACATGGAAGGCATGTGGCCTTAGCCACACATTGGAATTATCTGAAAAATTTTTAAAAGATACTGCTGTAAGGAAAATGGAAAGACCTGAACACTGGATACAAATTTGCAGTTATAAAATGAACATTGGGATATAATGCATGATGTAGGCTTAGATGAATATGATAATTAAATTGCAATCGTTATATGATGTGTATATATACCAAATCATCACATTATAGCACGTGTGTATGAACACATTGCTGCTGGACTCATCCTTAGAGAATCTAACTCAGGTGGTCCAGGTTTGGGCTCAAACAACTGCATCTTTTTTCAAAAGCTGTCCCAGTGATTCCAAGGCACAGCCAGGAATAAGGAATAAGTCCACTTCCTGGACTGAAATGGACGCCTTAACTTGTAGCTGGCTTCGAGGGAGGGATGAGCAATACCTGCCAGATCGCAAGTGCTAAGAGCTGAGACAAGATAAGTGAACACAGTACCACAAACAAATGCCACTTGCTTCAGAAGGAGGTTTGAGCTACTTCTAGTGGTGCAGGCCTGGGATTCCAGCTCTTTTGGCGGCTGAGGCAGGGGGATTGAAAGTGCAAGATCTGTTTGAACTAGAGAATCCATGGCCATCCTGGACAACTTAGTGAGACCCTGTCCCAAAATAATAAAGGGAAAAAAGGACTGGGAATGCATCTCAGCACAGCACTTGAACAGTTACCTATTATCTCTAAGTTCAGTGTGTGATTATGAAGCTTGCTTGTGGTTACCCAGTGACTGTGACATTTCTACTTTCCGGTCTGCCTTTTGCAGGGCTGACCTCTGCACAAACTAAGGTCGAGGCACTCCAGGCCCTCACTCTGCCGCAGCATTTTGGCTTCAACCTTACAGGTTGGATGGAAATAAGCTGACGTAGCTCCATCTACACCAGATACCTGACCCTGCTGCAGTTAGAGCCCGGGGCTTCTACCATTCGGCCTCACCTCCTACAGTGGAAGCAGTTTTAAATGCACCCGGAAGGGACACACACACTTCATTTCACTCACAGTCATGGAATCATCTAGCTTGCACCCAACCAACTGGAACTTGAGGGCTGAGGCACGATTAGGTCAGGGAAACTCGGGAGTATTAAAACAGTTATATTTATATCAACTAGTTGGACATACATCAGTCAATCTGATTGGCCCAAGGTGTAAATATCAAAGGAGTGAAAAACCCATCTAGAGCAGACTCTCCACCCTATCATTTATACCACTAAGAAGGAGGCAGCATCATTTTGTTTCAGTTTGTGCTGCATGAAAAAAGAAGAGTAAATAGCAAAATCATTTTTCAGCTGCAAGGGTTGACCATAACCTCCACCTAAAGAATCCATGTGGATTTGGTCCTCCAAAAGGCAGAGCAGAAATGTTAAAGTCACTGGGTAAACCGGACATTGGATGTGGTTTTTCCTGAGACGTGGGTTTCCAAAGGTGCAGGATGTCCAGATAAATCTATAAAACGTTTCAATGTAGAGACAGGCATATGCAGCAATAGGTCTCTTGGGTCACCTGAGTGGTACCCGCAGCTCCGGACTTGACCTCCTGGTAGAGTCCAGGGTCTGTAACCTAGCTAGGAGAAATGCTCAGCACCAACCGACAGGCCGCAGGGATCTCCGGCGCCTGCGCAGTAGGCTCACGGAGTTGGGTTCGGGAAGGAACTGAGAGGGACGCGGTCCCGCCCCTCTGGTGGTTCAGAGCTCTGGGCTCCGGCGGGACCCCGGCGATGCTGGCATCGCTGAGGCTCGGCTGGCGGCTAAATTTCAGCTGCCAGCTCGCTGCCCGGGGTCGGCCCAGACGCACCAGGAAAGCAGCCTGGACTGGGAGTACAAAGAAAGAAATACACCGTAGAAACTTCTAATAGAATGAAGTCAGACCAAATCCTTTCAGCCTAGCGCTCCGTTCACTGAATGAGTACACTTATTGAGACAGACCCAGCAGGCTGGGGGATGTAGCTCAGTGGTAGAGCGCGCGCTTCGCATGTGTGAGGTCCCGGGTTCAATCCCCGGCATCTCCAAGCAGCCTTAGGAGAACTTTTGAACTTTTTTTTCCCCCTCTCAATACATACATAGACTCCATACCTGTACTAATATATATATATATATATATATATATATATTTTGCTCACAACTAGAGTATCGAAAAACAAAAACAACAAACAAAAAGGCCAAGAAAAATCTGCAGAATATAGAAAACCGGCTCGTGATTGCTGGGGAAAAAAATGAAACGGAAAGTTCGGAACGCAAACTCGTAGTTCTTTCTCTTCCTCATTAATACCAATAATTTTAGAAAAACAAGATTTGAGCAAAGAGAACCTTGGGGGGGGGGGGGATAAAAAGAGTTGCATTGGCCGGGAATCGAACCCGGGCCTCCCGCGTGGCAGGCGAGAATTCTACCACTGAACCACCAATGCAAGTGTAAAGGCCACAGCTCTCTCATAGTATACTAGGAAATTTTTCCATATGAGCCCTTAAACTTGTTAATTATGTGTTTATTCATTCAAAAATCAGAAAGGGGAACAGAATTCTTTTGTTCAGTTTTTATCTCATTTACATACATTGTATTTGGAAATATTTTTATCTCATTTACATATATTGTATTTGGAAATATTTTTTGCCAATCACAGGATTTAGGGCACGGCACAGAATTCTTAATTCAATGTTCGCTAAATATTGGCAAAACGTTAACATTTTAAAATTCTCACCGTTCTAACTTTTGTTAAACTTTGAGTTTGATTTGCTTTTTGTTTGTTTGTTTTTTGTCCTTGGCAAAGGACACAAGGGAAGATTTTGTATTCTGTATATGATTACATGATCACCAGGCCATTTTCAGATGCTTTGATCATATGTGTATGTATACATACACACATATATACATGTATATGTATAATATATGTATATATATATATCCCACCCCTTCTAGTTTCATCAATTACTTTAAATATTCAGACAAAATTACATGGTGGAAATTTTTAGGGATTGGGAATCGGAATCAGGGATCAGAAACTTGTAGTTATCAGGGATCAGAAACTTGTAGTTATTAGGAGAATGTTGAACTGTCATACCTACCCCCACAGAACTGGGGAATCATCACTTAGTCTAGCCATGTGACCTGGATTCTCTAAATGGTCCGTCTCATTTGTGAAATGACAGTCTCAGGATCTCTTTCAACTCATAGGATGAGTCTGAAGCTTCACTTGGCTTCCATGGAAAGGGGCATTGCAAAGACCCAAAACCAGTATATACAAGAATAAAGTAACAGAGAAAAAAAATGAGTTCAATGTAAATACGTGTTTGTAATTTGTAGGAGACTGTGGATTTGAGCAACATTAGCTTCGTTATTTTTGGAAGAAAATTTCCGACAATTTTGAAGGACCTTTGACTAGTCAAGGAAGATTCCAGGGGGAAAAATGAAATAAAATAATAGCTGTACTAGTGCTGACTGTATTGGAGGCTTGGTGAGTATGTGGCAGGTGGACTTCATCCTGGCGAAGTAAATTACTGCAACTTAACAAATGCTGGAGCTGAGGCTTTTAGGGGCATGACTGGCACCGGATCACTATTATGTCCAATGTCTGAGGGCTTGGCCACTGCCCAATCTGTCCACCGGAAATATTGCATCGTAACTCAGGATGTGATACATTCAGAATAGTTGGGTACAGCTAGAGAAAGATTATAACTAGCCACTGAAATAATGTAAGGGTTTACACAAGGAGATTGTTTCTAAGGAGGATTGAGTGTGGGGATAAACAGCAGAATTGGAAGGCAAATGAATTACAGAATCACAAATGGTGAAAGGTATAAGATATTGGAGAACTGGAAAATCTAAACTCCAATCCCAAGCAAACTGCAAAAGAACAAGGTCAAACCACTTTACTTTGAACAGAGTTTGTTCTTTGAAATGAGAGAAATGGGGCAGAAATGGAGTTTAAAATATCACCGTTGAAAGGACCCGACCTTCCGATGCTGTTATAGGCCAGTGAGGAAAGCCATGGCTTCCTTGTCCTGCACCTCAATTTACCAGATCATTTTAAGCCACTCACTTATTAGCATTTGCTTACTAGTTTGTAAGCCAGAAACTTGAGGGAGGGAGAGAGGGAGGGAAGGAGGGAGGGAGGGAGGGAGGGAGGGAGGGAGGGGGAGGGAGAGGGAGAGAGAGAGAGAGAGAGAGAGAGAGAGAGAGAGAGAGAGAGAGAGAGAGAGAGAGAGAGAACTTTGAGACTTTGAGACTACAGCTGGGGATCATAACATTAAGCAAAGTAAGCCAGATGCAGAAAGACAAATCTATTTTCTTTAGTATATGCAATCCAGATTTACTCTGTGTGTGTCTGTGTAAAGTGCATTATTCACACGTGAAAATGTCATAATTGAAGCCCATTGTTTTTATGAAAAATAAGAAGCTGAGGGTAATGGCACACACCTGTAATCTCAGCACTTAGGACGCTGAGACAGAGGGATTGCCTCAAATTCAAGGACAGTGGAGTGTAGAGAGCAAAGGGGGGAAAAAGGAATTACTAGAAAGGGTTTATGGCCATAGGAGTGATTGAAGAGAAAATTGATAATTCAAGAGCTAATGGGTAAAAAATGGAGACTGTACCCTTCCAGAGAAGAACCAGAAATGTTGCAGTGGTCAGTGATTTTGCTATCTGTGTGATCAAGCATGCAAAGCTCATAAGGCTGGCCCACTGTGCCTGAGCATGGGCACGCACTCACACTTTCTCTAGTCTGTCCTGCTCTCTGATTCTCAGAGATTGTCCCCACAGAGACTGAAAGAGAGGAAGAGAAAGCACAGGCGTGGTGTGAAATTGTAAAATGTTACACAATGCCTTTGGGCTTACATTGCAGCAGAAATATCTTTGGGTGCTTGGTCAAGGTACCAAATCCAAAGATGGAGTTGGCTTGGCTCTAAAATCCAGTTAGGCTGAAGCCGTTTGAAGGAAGTAAGCCATTAAGAAATAAAAGTAGTTGGTATAATACACTCAGCAAAGCAATGCCTTTTTTTTTTCTTTCTTTCTTTCTTTTTTTTTAAGCTGTGAGTGATTGTATTGATTTAATACACGAGGCTTATTTCTGTCCCAGGTTAAAAACTAGCCCTGGGGAAATGGAGGAGCCTGTCATTTGGATTGCCCTTTACTGGCTGGGAATTAAATCATTACTTATTCCATTTTAGAATCACAAGTAGTACCCTAAGGCCTACTTTCCTAAGGATGAAAATCAGGGCATGGAAATGAAGAACCCAGGTCTAATTCTCCCGTGCAGACATTGAGGATGTGGCCGTGTTTCCTGGAAGGCAGTCGTTGAAAGTCTTCTGCTTGCATTTTCCAGTTCTCAGGCATGTCCAATTGGTCATCAAGTCTGAGTTTGCGATCTTAAAGGAAAGCTGAATTCTGCTCTTCCTTCTCAGATCAGTCTCTCCTACTTGGTGTAGACGATTATCACCTTACTCCCTAGACTGAGGATACCCACATTTCCTTTGCCATGATACATGCAGCTACTAGTTGAATTGTCTGTCTCCCTTCACCTATTCCTCTCTCTTCTGCCATCTCTTCCTACCTTACTCTTTGAGAATTCCTTTGTTCCTTTATTATTGATTCTAAAATTGAATTGGTTTCAAAGCCCTACAGAGTATGGAATGGAGATGAGAGTGTGAATTCATCACCCTTCTGATTCCCATTTTTGGGGGCAGCATTTATTCAAAGAGTCTTGGTGCCACGTGACCACCACCATCTATTGGCAGAAAGGAATGCTGCCTTCTTTACCAGTGGCTATCTTCTTCCCAAGTCAACACCTACACACACACACACACACACACACACACACACACACACACACACATCTATGCATTAAGCAACTTATGCCTATGATTCAAAATTCAACTGAAAACATGGGCATTGGAAAGTGGTCTTTGTCCCACCTCCTCTTAAGAGATACAAACATTTCATTTAATTTAAAGCAGAGACGGTGCATGGTGTACGTGACATGTGTACACGGTTGTAGCCTCAAGCTTTGCTTTTTTGCAGAAACAAAAATCATCTTAGAAAAAGTTCCCTTAACATAGACAGCTACACTTCATAGAGGCAGGGAGTTCTGTGTACACCCATTAACTGTCTTTTTACAGGTTAGGAATTAAGACATTAATTTTCCCATTTCTCATTTGTAAGTAGTACCCTAAGACCAAGTTTCCTAAAGCTTAGAATCAAGTCATGGGAGCAAAGAATGCAGCTGCAGTCCTAAGATGTGTGAAGATGGTGGGAAAGCACATTTCCAAGAGGCTGGGTCATTCCTTCAGACTGGTCCTCAGCAGGGGGTCCTCAAGCTGCTCCCCGTATTATGTAGTTGGAACCATGCTGCAGTCAGTACTTTGAACTGGTACCATTCTGCATGATTATAACATCTGCAGAATAAATTCCTGCAAGTAAAATTGCTGGGAGGAAAGCTGAGTGTTTATTTATTTTCAAGACAGAGTTTCACTGTATAGCCTGTCTGGCCTTGAACTCACAGAGGTCTTTCTGCTTGCCTCTGCCTTCTAGGTGCTGGGATTAAGGGCATTCACCACCATGTAGGAGTAATCTGGGTATACAATGTAGCCCTCAGTAATCTGGATACACAGTGTAGAATTACATCTCAGAGAAATCTATTTCTTTCCACATTTGTTACATTTCATAATATTAACTGTCCTGGCCTGTATTCTCTTACTGTAGTAAATATCACACCAAAATGCAGCTTGGGAAAAGAAGGGTTTATTTCAGATTACAGTTTATAGTCCATCATAAAGGGAAGTCAGAGTAGAAACTCCAGACAAAAACCCAGAGACAGGAACTGAAACAGAGACCATGGAAGAAGGTTGCTTACTGGCTTGCATCATGTTTGGACTTACACCTCACAGGACCACCTACCAAAGGATGGCATCACTCACAGTGGGCTGGGTCCTCCCACATCAACCAACATTCAAGAAAATGCTCTACCAACATGCCCATAGGCTACCACGATGAAGACATCACCTCAGTCGAGGCTCCTTCCTCTCGGGTGACTCTAGTTTGCGTCAAGTTGACAAAAACCAAGCCGCACATTAATCTCTTATTCCCAAACGTCAGTGGTTTCTAATTTCAACCATTTTCCTAAATGTCGCTCTAGTCAAAGGGGGAGTTTCATGAATGTGTAACATATGAGGTTGAGTGAGGATTTGAATTTATTAATTCTCTTCTGTTGCCATGCTGCAGTTCTTAATATTTAAACAGATATCTTTGTGTGTTCATCTTGCTAAGGACCATGCAAATTTTCAAATTAGTTGGGCCAGTCCTGAGTACATTCTCCAGACTGCTCAAGTGCCACCCTCCTTTTCCTATTGCAACCATTCACTCTTAGTTCCATCTCTCATGCTGCCAGTGATACCCACAAGGATGTTCACGGTACTGTTACTTGTGGGAACCACCTCAGTGTCTCCTGGAAGAGGGAGAAAGTGAATCAGAGTGTTTGCCATGGACTTGTCTGTAATTCTTTGTGTATATCCCAGAGAAACATGACAACTTTCAAAAATATTATCCAGTGAACAATATGCACTGTGAAATGAGATACGGTACTACAATTGTCAGAAGTTTAAAATCATTTACAAAAAAATAGTACATGCTTTTCCATATTACACTTAAATAGTAGGATGTGTGCTATTACACACAAAGATAGCTTCTGAGGAGGCAGAGGAAATGTAGTAAAGATATGAGAAAAATTAATAAATAATCAGACCCGGTGGCGTTTGCCTTTAATCCCAGCACTCAGGAAGCAGAGTCAGCTAGATCTCTGTGAGTTTGAGGTTCAACTATCTATATAGTGACTTCCAAGCCAGTTAGGGCTCCATAGTGAGACCTTAGATAGATGGATAGATAGATAGATAGATAGATAGATAGATAGATAGATAGATGAGATAAATAGATAAAGCACACAACTCCCACACAAAATAAGAGAGACTGTGGCTCAAGAAATTAACTTATCATGAACAGGAGTGACATTAAGTTTTCTTCTGTGTGCAACAAATGAGTTCCCCCAACAGAAGAAAAAGGATGAACATTTAAAAAAGAAGCAAATGCATTGTAATAATGAATCTTTAGTATCAGTTTGACTGGATGTAGAATTGCCCAGAAGACATACCTCTGGAAGTGTCTGTGAGGATCTTTGTGGAGGGGTTTAGCTGAGCATGAAAGATAAGCCCTGAATGTGTGTGGCACCATGCAGGGGGCTGGCATGCCCGACAGAATAAACAGGGCAGAGGGGGAAAGCAGGCTGAGGGGCAGCATGGCCTTCTCTGTGCTTGCTGACTGCACAGGTTCTAGGAGACCCCGCCAGCATCCATGCAGCTGTGCCCCATGACGAGTTACCCACAAACTGTGAGGCTAGAAACCTTCTGCCAGCAGGCATTTTATCACAGCTTATGAATAAAATAATTAACATAATATAGCACAACCCTCTATTGGTGGGCCCTGTGTTCTAGAATGGTTCTGGCTTATTTTACTGATTTTCTGGGTCTTTTGTACATTAACAGATTTTTGTTCCTATTCTCTTTTCCTAAGCTTCAGCCAATAGTTTTGGTTCCTGTCGAAATTTGGCTCTTAAATATATACTGATTGTATTTTGTTGCTGTTGCCCTACTCTTCCTAACACATGGTACTTTCGTCTGTGTGTCTTGTAAGTCAAGGTCTTCCTATACATCCACTCCCTGCTCACCTCACAATCAAGATTCTCCTGGCTCCGCAGCCCTCGGCTACCGGTGCACACAAGCATGCACAGCTGGAAAGCTTATCTGGATATCTACTTGCTTGACTCCCTCTCCATAATTGCTAATGCAATATTGATGTAATGTCTATCTGCCCAACATTGTCAACTGAATATACAAAGTCGTCTATCGATAATCATCAATATACAGTAGCAAACAATCCTTTGATAGAAAATCACAAGAGGAAAAGGAAAACACAAAACATATCACCCTTCACAGCTCACAAGAGAAAACACACATGCCCCCACCTTGGTCTTGAATCTGGCCTCCAGAATCAAAGTAATGAATTCTGCACTTTAAGCCACACAATTACCAAGTAATGTACCAGGTTGTAAGACAAAGGAGACTCAACCAATTAGGAGGACACTGTAGGATTAAACTTTTGACTAGGCAGAGACCATTGTATTTATTTATTAATAACATTAGCGTTAGCCTTACAATTATTGATTTAATCAGTTCTACAAATTAAGCAGTATCCTGAAATTAAAAGTGGCAAAGTATTTAATAGCAATAGCCAGGACAGAGGACTGAACTCTGCGTGTGTGTGTGTGTGTGTGTGTGTGTGTGTGTGTGTGTGCCTGAGTGTGTATATGTGCACCACGTGAGTGCAGGATCCTGCAGAGGTCGGAAGAGGGCTTCTTTTGATCCCCTGGAAATGGACTTATGCCAATTCCTAGCTGCCATGTGGGTGATGAGACCTGAACCAGGCTCCTCTACAAGAGCAGTAAACACTCTCAACCAGAGCTGTGGCTCCCAGGACTGAATGACTGAATTTATTTCCAATAATATCCTGGCTACTACAATAATATTATGTGCTGGGGAACACAGACAATCACAGCTCTGAGACAGAGGAATCGAGATTTTTGAGGCCAAGCTAGGCTACATGAGACTGCATTAAAAAGAAAAAAATTTAAATACAGAAGTTAGAGCTTCTTTTATGGGAGAAAAATGACCTGGCCCAACCATTCTGCATTATTTAAATCTTTGTGCACTGAGACAGGTGTATAGATAAGACACAAACAGTGCCAGTATTCACGCTATGACATGCTTGACACTTGGCTTTATTTATTCTATGCTATTATTTCTTCTTTTATATTTGCCTCTAGATTTTGTCAAAATTATCATAGTCTACTTCAGTTGTTCTTTATTTTAGATGAAAATAGAATGACTGAGTGGCAGATGGAGACCCCTACGCTTGCCAGCAGAGGGATGCCCTGGGTGGCAAGAAGAAAACACGGGCGGTTAGGTACTATTCTGGTGAGCAAATATCTGGTGGGGTATGGGAGAGAGAGACAGAATAGTTCCTGTCCTGTGAAGAAAGGCAAATCGTAAGAGGTAAAGGAGGTGAAGAGCAAGCTAAGGTGGGTGGCTTGCTTGCCACCCGGGTCATGGTGATGTGTGGATCTGGGCTGCTGCCAAGGCCCTGCCCTGGATCAATGGCCCTGTTGCAGCTGGGGTCTCTGTTGATGTTCTTGGCTCCTGTTACCACAGAAGGTCAAGAGGATAGGGCTGCACAGAGTTGGCCCCGCCCCTCACTGGCGGCAACACTAGGGCGAACTGGCCCCGCCTCTCACCATTTGCAGCACTTGGGAGAGTGGCCCCTACACCTTGCCTGGGCAGCACAGCGGAGATGGCCCTGGTGGTGTGGGTGTGGAGAGCCAGTCCTGAGGGTGTGAAAGCAGTAGAACCGGTCCCGCCCCTTGCTCCTTGCTGCATAGGGTGAGCTAGCCGCGGCAGTGCTGGAGAGCTCACCCTGGTCGTGAAGACTGGGGAGAGCCAGCAGGCTGACCAACCCTGCAACCACCCAGGCCCAGAACCAGGACTATGAGTTGGGCCACCCCAACATCTACCCCATCTGTGATCCGCTGGAGCACACGAAGGGGCAGGTCCTGCAGACCCAAAGCTGCAGGATCTCCAGGACACAGGACAACAGAATATCCAAGAGGAGTCCTAGTGAGAGCCAAGTATCAACAGATAGTGTAGCAGAAACCAGAAGCCTCGAACCAGACCAACGACCCACTGTGTCACACTACAGTCTCCACGATGAGATCTTTCTTTCTCTCTTTTCCTTTCTTCTTTCTTTCTTTCTTTCTTTCTTTCTTTCTTTCTTCTTTCTTTTCTCTTACATTTTATTTTATTTTTTTAGGGGGTGTGGGGAGAAGTTGCAAGGGCAGAGAGCAGATATGAAGGGACTGAGAGATGAATGGGATCAAGATGCATGATGTGAAAGACACAAAAAATAAATGAAAGTTTTTAAAAAGAGAATAAGAGAAAAAAAGATGAAAGTAGAATTGAAAATTAATCGTTTTTCTGTGTAAATATTTAATTTATCAACTAAACAATTTTCCTTTTTTTAGTAAGTGGAAATAAACTTATTTGTCTGACAGAATCGTTTCCAGGCTTCCAGGATGCCTTAATTATAACTACCAATGTTGCACTGGTCAGTGTGTGCAAACACTGTTCCCCCTCTAGTCACAATTATTGGAAAGTGAAAACAACACGGATGAAGATTTATGGAAAAGACACTCCTGTTTTTGATGTTGCAGTCACACACACATGACACGAAAACATGATCATGTCCAATAATAAAGATGAGAATGACATTTTGATTTGGAAAAAAAAAATAAAGAAAAGAAAGAAAGGGTAAATAATATCCTGGTTACCTGAGATGTAATTTAAGAAAGCTTAGTAAATATTTTGAATTATTTCACAATGCTCTAGTACCCTAAGCAGGTTAACAGTACAGCTTTTGGAGGAAGGTTCTCCAATAAAATAATTTGACAAACACTTTTTAAAAATAGCCCTTCTAATCCCCAGTACCACAAACTAAATGAATACAAAATGGAAAAGTAAAACAATAACCGCTGGCCCTGAATAAGTTTCTCTAATAATTTCTAGTGTAAATGTTACAACTCTAATTTCATGCTTGTGTAGGGTCTAGGGAGAAGCAAGTGCAATCAGTAGTTACAAAGGGTTACAATCAGAGGCCAAATACAAAACGCAGAGTGCATGGAGCTTTAGGGAGGGCATGAAAATTTTTTATTTGCACCATCAACCTTGCAGATATTGTGCAAAAATCTATGTGTGCTTTGTCTATAAATCATCTTGGTTTTTAAATTTCCTGATTGGGCTGTACACGTGTACACACACACATGTGCATTAACTCTGACACCCAGCCCACCCCTCACCACCCCTCCCACCCCACCCCCAACCCCACCAAAAAAAAAAAGGAAACATGGAGGAGAAATTCATGAAGGGTATGTGGGAATGAGGCAGTTGAGAGGTAAACTTCCTTTAGTGCTCACTTTTATACAGTTTTTAATTTTGGACCATTAAAAATATTACAATGATAAATTTTATTTATTTATTTATTTTTGGTTTTTTGAGACAGGGTTTCTCTAGGTAGTTTTGTGCCTGTCCTGGATCTCACTCTGTAGGCCTTGAACTCACAGAGATTCACCTGGCTCTGCCTTCCAAGTGCTGGGATTAAAGGCATGCGCCACCGCCGCCCAGCTGCAATGGTAAAAATTAATAAAAACTGATGCAAAAAACCAACTCTAAATTCTGAGTACAAACAGAAACCAGAGTGTGGTGGTATATTAAAATATAACCTTAAAAACACAAAGGAAGAAGCTCAAGCAACATGACAGCACTTTAACTTCTTACAGGGCTTGATCTACAAAAAAGAAGTTTGCAAAGCAAGTGGTGGCCTGTGCTAGACAGTGGAGCTCAGAGAGCTTCCAGTCTGCTGACAACCTGGAAGACTCTGTCCTTCACAAAACAAAGGGAAGCAGAAATGCAAAGAGGCCCCAGGCTTTCTGAGATGCTTTGGATGAGATGCCCTTCATATTCTGGGGCGTCAGAATACTTGGTCCCCAGTTGATGGCCCTGTGGGTAGGTTTAGGAAGTATGGCTTTGCTAGAGGAAGTATTATGTCAGTGGAAGGTGGACTGTGAGGTTTCAAAAGCCGTGAGCTGTTTCCAGTTTACTCTCTCTGCTTCCTGTTTTTAGTTTAAGAATTGGAGCTTTCAGCTGCTCCAGGCAGCTGCTGTATGACGTTCCCGTTATTATGGAATCTCACCCCCTGGAACTGTTAGCCCCAAATAAGCCCTTCCTTCTATAAATTGCCTTGCTCATGGTGTTTCATCAAGGAAATAGGAAAGTAACCAAGACAGTGTCCATGGGAGGTGTGATAGAGGGATGTTGTGTTGTACCTTGTTTCTCACTTTGGAGAGGGAGATTTAAAAACATGGACTGGGTAGAAGCTGAAGATGTATCTCACTGGTCGCATATGTGTATATGGCATGTAGGGCCCTGAATTCTACCTTGAGAACCAAGGGGAAAAGAATGAAAGGACTGGGGCTCCATGTAAATGACTTTAAATGGGAAGTTATCCATATAAAATCATGGCTAAGAAAAGGTTTGTGGGTCTTGAGAGAAGACTCAGTCCACAAAATAGGCATGAAGACCTGAGATGAGATCCCCAGTCAACCACATTTAGAGAGAGAGAGAGAGTCCATAGCTGTAATTCTAGTTCTGAAGAGGAAGAGGCACAGGATCCCCAGTGTGAGGACCAGTCAATGAAGTTGAAATGATGAGCTCCAGGTTCAGTGAGAGACTCTGTTTAAAAAAATAAAGATTGGGACTGGAGAGAAACCTCAGTGATTAAGACCATTTTCGGGGTTGGGGATTTAGCTCAGTGGTAGAGCGCTTGCAAGGCCCTGGGTTCGGTCCTCAGCTCCAGAAAATTAAAAAAAAAAGAAAAGAAAAGAAAGAAAGAAAAAGAAAGACCATTTGCTGTTCTTACAGTGGATCCAAGTTCAGTACAGAGGATCCATGTTCCTTCCCCAGTGCCCACATCAGGCAGCTCTAGGAGACCCAACACCTGCTTCCAACACCTGCTTCTAACCCTTGAGGGTATCCACAAACACACACGTGTACACACACACACACACACACACACACACACACACACACACACGTTTCACAGATGAAAATTTAGCTTAGTGGCATTTGTGTAGCACGCAAAAAACCGTGTTCAATCCCAACACTGCAAAAAGAAGGGGAAAAAAAGCACCAACATCCTATGGTCCAGTGAACTGACTGCATGTCTTCATCTTTCTTTCAAAGACCTCATGATTAGTTGGTAATGGCAGCATATACCTTTAGGCCCAGCACTTGGGAGGCAGAGGGAGAAGGATCTCTATGAATTTTAAGCCAGTCTGGTCTATATAGCAAGTACCAGGATGGTAAAAACTATATTGTGAGATTCGGTCTCAAAAACACAAACAAAAAAAGACCTTCATGATATATTTGGGGTAGGGGGAGGCATGAGGAGAACAAAGACTCAATATGAAAAGAGATTTTATATTAACATTTTTGCAATGAAAATAATGTGTCTAATCATAAAAGGGAAACTGATGAGAAAGGCTAACAGGAGCAGAGTGGTGGATGGGAAAAGGCACACTGTCACCGACCAGCTGTGGGTTTTAGTGGGAGCTGAGCCTTTCAGCCTTAATTCTTCTTCTATTAAATAGCGATAACAGTTCACCTTTACTAGGTTACTCCTTTTAAAATTTTAAATTGGGGATTTCCTATTATCCATACATGTTTCCAGTTCTACTGCGTATTCCCATTTTGTTAATTATAGACAAGTCAGTTATCTGGAGCGTTGGGGCCTACAAGAAGGAGATCATGAGTCTGAGGCCAGGCTGGGCTACATCATAAGACTGAAAAACAAGAACAAGCAAAAACAGGGCCTAATGATATAGTTCAGTGGTTACAATGTTTGCCTCTCATGCCAAAGGCCTGAGGTTTGTTCCTTATCACTAAAAACAAAATCCATCTGAACATAAAAATTCAGAGGGTAATTATTAGCTTTTAGCTTGGCATTTAATGAGGTACACATCAATGTCAAAGTCAAGCTAGATGGTTTTCAAAAATGTTTACCTTCCAGCATTTGCCTTGGTGACTTACACAGTTTCATGGTCTAGTCCTCAATTTTTTTAAATTAGTGTGTGTGTGTGTGTGTGTGTGTGTGTGTGTGTGTGTGTGTGTGTTGTTGGAGGTGGGGTGAAGTTTCATTTTGCCTACCATCTAAGGATACAGGCCTTCATGACAAGGAAAGGGTGAACAGGCCCGTAAAGTGAGTGGCTGCTCATGCTGCATCAACACTCAGGATATAAGGATGAGTGTTCTGGTCCTTGATTTTGTAAGTTCAGAAACTTCATTTGATGATTTAGCAGAAGAAAGTCATCCCATACTGGGGAAGTGGCTCAGTAGTACAGCCTTTGCCTATCATACAGGAAGTATAACAACAACAATAACAACAAGCTGGAAATAAAAAAGCTGTATCTGAGTCTATGCACATGGAACAAAACCCACAACCAGTTGTTTTTCAGATTGCTTTACACCACCCTCCTGGAATATTATTTTGGTCTCTATATGATGTGTTCCTACTTATGGTCAAAGCATAAGGAAGTCAGGCTGGACTCTGATAAGGAAACTGGATTTTGAGCACGGGACATCATTGAGAATTAAATGGCATATGTTCATAAAATATCTAATATCTCCACATTTGTGATAGATACACATCATCATGGAAACTGGACAGCCTAAGGTCATAGCTGCTCTTGGATGGCTGCCCCTCTAATCCATAGTAAATATCTTTAACCCCTTCACATAGATTTTTTTTCATATCATAATACCAGTGGTAAAACTAGAGTTAACCACTTCTCTGCTACTTGCTTAGTATATTTTTTTCTGTCTATAATGCATCCTAGTGATATTTCACATTAGTTGGATGTTGCCAGGTTAAATTTAGAATATATATAATACATGAAGAAAATGTGAAACAAGTTCAGGCTCCCACTCCAAAGAAGAATTCTTCTCCAAACATATTCATTCATTCAACACTAGAGAAGAGTCACGAAAAGAATATTGAATTAATCTGTCAGTACTGCTATCCAACCTGCCATGGACTGCATGACTAATGAACTTGAATTTATTTCTCATAGTTCTGGAATGAGGAAGTCCAAGCCTGGAGCCACCATGGTAAGATTTTTGCACCAATCCTCTTCTTGAGACTGATGAGTTACTGACTGATGTCAGAAAGTGGAGGAGACTCAGGGTTCCTTCTGTAAGGGCACTATTTCCATTCATCAGAGTTTTATCCTATGACCCAGTTACCTTTGTATTAGTTACTTTTCTCATCACTATGATCAAGTACCTGACCAGAAACAAATTAAGATAGGAAGTACTCATTCTGGATCATGGTTTAAAAGACACAGTCCATTCTGGTGGTGAAGGAATGAAGTCTGGAGCAGTTCATACTGTGGCGAGATACATCATGACAACACATTAGCAGTCAAGAACCAGAGAGAACTTGGGCTGGAAATGGGGTGTCTACAACCCTCAAGAACCATGCCAGTGTACCTACATCTGCCAGCTAGACTCTGTATCCAAAAGGCCCTAAACCTTCCCAGACAGAATCTACCAACAGCTGGTAACCAAGTATTAAAAGAAAACCCTGCCTTTTAATGCTATGACACCAACAGTTAGAATTTCAATATGTGGATTTGGGAAGGTGTACTATAAACAATCTATACCTTGTTATTGTTAACATAACAAATCAAAAAGACCTGCTTTCTCTGCACCAGAACCAGCACAACAGGAGCCTGGCTATGGATTCTGGAACTGTCTAGGTCTCTGCTCTTAGATTGGGGTCCTTTTTATGTACATTCTTTTATCTCTTTTTCCCTATGGACCTTGAACTTGCACTTGACCTGCATTCTTGTGATTCCCAACTCCTTTACATCCTACTTTCTGTTCATCTGCTGTATTTATCTCTTCAACCCAATACTTCCTAGGCACACTTCAGTTGAGGCACACCCCAGATTGACTGCTATTGGCCTATTACATGAGATCAAGGTAATATTTCATACAATTTGATGCTCCTTCGACAATTTCCCATTGAGCTTTCTCTGAGTGTGTGATAATATGATGGGTGAATTCACCTTTATTTGTAAATACCTTGATTCTTTTCCACCCAGAGCGTGAGTCATCTTAGAAGTGAAGACACACTTCTAAGCGTGAACAGTGAATAAGACACCCTGATTGAAACCTCCAGGCTTAACTGTACTTCAGTCACCAACACATTTATCCATGTGTTTTTCTGTCACTTGTCCACTGTAAGTGTTGTGCTGCAGTCCTGTGCCATTTGACTGTGCCTTTCTTCTTCACATTCCCCACCACCATATCTGGATTTCATGCTTAAAAGGTCAGCACTGCTATTAGTGACTTAAAGACCTCTTCCTCTTTTCTATATTTCCAAATATACAACACAAAAAGGATCAGACTGGTAAAAGAACAATCCATTTAGTCAATTACTTCAATAACTAGTAGACAAACTATTCCTAATTTAATGTGGTTTCTTTTTTCACTTCTAAAACTCAGATGTAGTAAAAGAAAAGATATAATTGGTTACAATAAGTAAAATAGTGTTTATAAGAAACCAAACTTTGTTCAACTAGAACAGAAAACACAATTACCAGAAGCCAGAACCTTCCAATTAACAGCCAAGAAAATGTGTGCTTTCTCTAAATTTCACATACAATCAGCAGAGGGTTGAAATTATGACTCAAAACTAATACTTCTGGCAAATAGTCTATGTTCCATAAAAGATTTACTGTTTGTACAGTTCCCTAGTCAAGTAAGTTTTTTGTGAAAAATGATGTAACAATGAAAAATTTCTAGCACTGTTTCCTTTAAGATCAAGTATCTGGAAGATGCCAACCTAATCAGGTATTGTCTACTGTGACATTATGGGTCATCAAATATCAAGTTCTAGCCAAACATGTTGGCACAAACCTGTAATTCCAACACTTAGGAGCTAGAATCAAGAATGTCACTCCAAGTTTGAGACCAACATAGTCTACTTAAGTAAGTTCCAGAATAGCTAAGGCTACATAGTAAGATGTCATCTCAAAGAACAAACAAGCAAAAAGAAAAAACCCTTAAGTTCTTTAGAGGGGTGTGGAATTCCAAAATATTACTGCCATATCCCCACTCTAAGAGCCTATATTTAACAGATGTAAAATAAAAGCTCCTAATAGTAGTACACATCTGTAATCCCAGTACTTTGGAGGCTGAGATTGGGGGATACCACAAATTCAAGTTAGCCTGGGCTTGAGTTTTAGGTTAGCATGGGCTATATTTAAAAACAAAATAGGTGGATGTCAGATAGCTTAGGGTCTTGTTATCTTGCTCAGGTCAGATATAATGACCTGAGTTCAATTCCTGGAACCTGTGTGGTAGAAGAAGAGAACTGACCTATCCATGTTGGCCTCTAACAAGTTAGACACACACAAAATAAATAAATGTGAAAAAAGTTAAGAAATACATATATTCTATAAAGTGTTTGAGTGATTTCTCCTTGTAGAACTCTATGGGTTTTAGGAACATCACAGATGTCCCAAATCACCTAGTTCACTCAGCTACCAAGGTTTTTCTCTGACTCAGTTTACTTTCTTGAATGAAAGTACTTACTTAAATCAGTTGAGAAATCTGGTAACCCCATGAGGCTTATATCAGCCCTTGAATAGCAAATGTAGGCACTATCCATCAGACTTAGTGCCAGAAAATCCCATGAAACCCACAGGATCTAGCTGGATGTGGTAGTTTGTATCTGTAATCCCAATACCAGAAGGGCTAAGGCAGAAGAATTGCCGTGGGTTAAAGGCCAGCATGTGCTGAAGGGTGAGTTCTGAATCAGCTTGAAACAAAGTAAGAGAGGCCCTATCTCAAAGACAAAAAGAACAACAATCCTGTTGGGCTGTCCAGGTTTAAATAATCCTGTCTTCATCTCTGACTGGTTCTATAACCTTGAGCAAGGTAGTTAGCTTCTCTGTCTCAGTTTCCTCCTTGGTATAATGACATATAATTGTATTGCCTTCACATGCTGTGAGAAGTAAATGAGCTAATATAAAGCTCTCCCACAGTATCTGGTACCTAACAAGCTCAGAGCAGTAAATGTTAGCTGTTAAAACAGTAATTGAGAGGCAATACAGGGCTGTCTGTTTATAACAAGTATAAGGCCAACTTAGGAGCCACAAGACTGGTGCTACTCTATTCATAACTTCCGTGCATTTTTTGGGGATCATTGCCAGAGTTTCAATTGCTGTGGTAAAACACCATAACCAAAAGCAACTTAACAAGGAAAGGATTTATCTCATTTACACTTCCATATTGCAATCCACCATGGAAAAAGTCGGGACAGGAACTCAAGGCAGGAATCTGGAGGCAGGAACTGAAGCAGAGGCCATGGATAAGTACTACTTATGGGCTTGTTCTTCATGGCTTGCTCAGCCTGGTTTCTTACAGCACCCAAGACCACCAGCTCAAGGATGGCCCCAGTCAGTGAGCTCTGTCTTCTCACATCAATCAGTGAAGAACATGTACCACAGGCTTGCTCAGGGGCCATTGTGTGGAGCATTTTCTTAGTTAAGGTTCTCTCTTCTCAAGCCTGATAGTGGTGGTACTGGGTAGTGGTGGAGCATACCTTTAATCCCAGCACTCAGGAGGCAGAGGAAGGCAGATCTCTGTGAGTTTGAGCCAGCCTGGTCTACAGATCGGGTTCCAGGACAACCAGGGCTGTTACACAGAGAAACACTCTTCCAAAAAAACAAACAACAACTGAAAAAAAAAAAAGGTTTCTTTTTTCAAATGACTGTAGCATGTGTCAAGATAACACACAGGGGTTATTTGAGAAGGGTAATAGAAGAAGTAATATCCATGTTGGGCCTTCAGGATATTTGCATGAGCATAGGTTACTTTTATAAGCATTTTGCTTTGTAAAAACTTGATATGAGTGCTGGGGAGATGGCTCTGTAATTGTGGGAACTAGCTGCTTTTGTAGAAGACAGGGGTTCAATTCTCAGCACCCACTCAGGACAATCATGTGGCCTGTAACTCAGTTCTAGGGATCCACTGTTCTTTTCTTGGACTCTGTGGGTACATGCACACATGTGGTACACAGACTCACACACAGACACTTTGATAAATAATAAATAAATGTTGGTGTGATAGGTAGTATTTTACTCATGAAGGATCTGAGACCAAATGTGGGGGTGATGTTTTAAAGAGGCCTGACACAAAGGCTTTTTCAATTCCAATTTTTTTAATCCTCTATAGAACAATATGTAATACAGGAAAAGGACAAAGTTGTAATACAATTATTGACTGTACAGAGAGTTTGCAACTTGACTCAGTTTATTTCAAAATGCATTCACTCTTGCACACATTATTTTAATATTAGATTTTAAAATGGTACTGTAAATGTCCTTGGCAACAAAGCTTGATTTTTTCTTAATTAATTGATTAATAAATTATTCTGATTTTGTTTCTTTGTTTCTTTGTTTGGAAGCAAAGCTCACTATATAGCCCAGGCTAGCCTTGAATTGGTGGCAATCTACCAACCTCAGACACACATACATACACTCATGCCCAATGCTGGACTCCAAGGCCTGTTCCACCACAATTTGCTAAATTTCCTTAATAGTGAAGAATAGGTCTTAAAGTCACTTCAAGTTTATAATACAAATATAGTGAGCATGTCATCAATGTATTCTCATTTGAATATTCCAAATGAAATTGCTTGATCTTTTAAAACCAACTATCATTGTTAAGCATAAATAATATGCACGTGACAACCAACCTGTCTTACTTATTCTTCATATTTGTTATGAACTGGAAGTTAGGCTTAACCATTCTGTGATAATTGATGCTGAAGCCCATGGAAAAAGAATGGATGTGAGGTCAAACATTCACATTAAAATGTAAAGGATAGTCTATTATCTGAAAGTATTCATAATGATTCTCACAGATACATCTAAATGTATTTCTATCCTAAGAAATATATGGAACCTGAATAGCTTTTATATTCACATGTTTTATGGAAAAGGCATGAACCAAATGATCCCCAGTCACTTTCTAGCTCTCCAAGCCTGAGCCGTTCCAGTAGCTTTACCAGAGTCCTATCAGCACAGAACGTCATAAAAAAAAAAAAAAAAAAAAAGGAGGACCCTCTTACATTCAAAATGAGTTCTAAGAATTGTCAAAGGTTATTTAGTACTAACCTTGCTTTATGAGTAGTTGTATTTTAAATGATTATATTCATGCCATTTTGCACTTTAAAATATGGAATATCATCAGTTGTCCTTATGTGTTCTAAGTAATGACAGACCAGAAGGGAGAAACAAGCCTTCAACACATGTTAAATAAGTACAAAGATGTTGCATACCATCTAACCAGGAGTTATGTTAATGTACGGCTGCTTCTTCTGTCTTCTAGATAATAAAATGACACTATGTACTATCACACAGCCGTGGACAAAGAGAACATGGAGGACATCTAAAACACACTCTACTTTTCACTGACTACTACAGTTATCCATTAAATATTTTGTTAGGGAATTCCATTCTCTTATAACCAATGCTACATCAAAGAACACAGAGAATGCCCTCCAAGCACTAACATTCTAATATCGGAGATGGATAGTAAACATAATATAACCACACTTACAAAATAATAAATGGTGAAAGGCACTTATTTAAAATAAACCTGATGAGCTCAAAAGATGACTCAGTGGTTAAGAGCGCGTGTTGCTCTTGTAGAGGACCCAGGTTCGAGTCTCAGAACCCATATGGTGACTCAAAAAAAAAAAATCCATAATCCCAGTTCCAGGGGATCCAACAGGCACACATGTGGTACATATAAAAGCATGCAGGCGGCAAAACATTCACACACATTCAGTAAAAATAAATAAATCTAATAAACTAATTAATTAGCTAATTAGTTAACCTGAGATGGGCATTAGACAATGAAGTGAGAGCCTTCAGATTATAAATTAGGTAATGAAGAAAATCCTCTCTGAGGAAATGATATTTTAATGAAAGCTGCCAAACAGACACAAATATGCATTCTAAGTGGAGACAATACAATGAAAAGTTATAAGCCCTGAGGGGTCCAAGTTAGGATGAGATGGAGGAGAAAGTGATGAGCTAGGAGTATAAGGAAATGGGGAGGTAGGCCAAGGTAAGGACTTCAGGTTTTGCTTTGAATGATGTGAGAAGCTGCTGGAAGTTTTTGTGCAGAAGAATAGGCTGATTTTGCCTTACAAGTGTAGTCTGGCTATGAGTTGAGTATGGAGTGAAAAAAGCAATGAGCTAAGGGCAGGGAGCACACAAGGTCTGGGGGCATGTGTCCCTAACCCCAGCACTTAGGCGACTGAAACAGGATTTCTGCAAATTACACAGTGAGTTCCAAGCCAGCCTGGGCCACAGAATGAGACTTTGTCTCAAAACAAAACAAAATATAGAAACCAGCAAAAAAGCTCAGGGGTGATGCTTAATATCCTGAATTTGGTCCCCAAAATCCGTAATAGGAGAGAACTGACCCCTGAAAAGTTGTTCTCTCACCCCTACAAGTGCTTTGTGGTGCCCGCACGCACACATTCTACATACAAACAATAAATAGATTTACAGGTTTGTTATTTGTTTTGTTTTTGCAAATCAGTCCACATGAAAGAGGACAGTTGCTGGGCAGAATTGCAGTAGCAGTGAAGATCAGGGAGCAGAGAGTAGTTAAGGTCTGCACACATTCTGTAATGGAGCCCAGCGATGCATTGTCCCTAACTGAGAACAATGGAGGCACAGACAAGTTGTAGCTTGAACAAGGCAGCCCGTTATAGGCAGGGCTGGCGTGTATCTCAGGTTTGTTTGTGTTTTTTCCCCTGTCAAATCCTAGATCCCCCCCTTACCCCCCCCCCCCCGCCTGCCACTGACCTCATAGTATGTGAGTTGAAATAACAAATCCTTTGCATTAACCCTGGAAAATGAAGAATTTTACTTAAATGAATGTCAGGACATTTGTTCATGGTTTATAACTAAATGGGAAGCAGGTGCATATTGATGCATGAATCCTAGCATTCAAGAAGTAGAGACAGACATTCCAGGCTAGCCTATATTTCATAATGAAAACCAGTCTGAAAAATACAGCAACAATGAGAAGAATAGGGAAAAATAACAACAATTAAGCTGGGCCTTGGGAACACAGGCCTGGAACAGCAGCTACTTAGGAGTCCTAAAGTTCATTTTCTGAACTACAGAATGAGTTCAAGGGCAGCTTGAACATGTTAATGATAACCTGTCTCAAACAAATAAAACAAATTAAAAGAGCTGAGGACATAGCACAGTGCTAAAGAACTTGACTGCTATGTATGTGGCTTGGGTTTCAATATCTAATAGCATACACATAAAGGCAGGAAGCTGGGTGATGGTGGCGCACACCTTTAATCCAAGCACTCGGGAGGCAGAGGCAGCCTGGTCTACAGAGCAAGATCCAAGACAGGCAGAGCTGTTATACAGAGAAACCCTGTCTCAAAAAAACCAAAAAAAGAAAAAAAAAAAAAAGAAAGAAAGAGAAAGAGAAAAATGAAGCAATATTAGTTCAGTATTCTCATAGTATGTATCAGTTTATGTTGGTATTTTGGACATAGTGGTCAGAACAAACATCGGTTGACTTTGTCCCTACTTATACAAGTAGTTAACATCTTTCTCTATTCCTTCACTTACTCATCTAATTTAGAAAAAATTTTTATGTCAGGCATGATAGTGCGTATGTGTATTCCCAGCACTTTTGATTTGGAGGCAAGAGAATCAGGAGTTCAAGGTCAGGCTCATTCAGTTAGTCAGTTTTAAGCCAGCTTGGGTTACATGAGCCTGGTCTTAAAAAGGAGAGAGGAGAACAATATAATTTTTTTAAAATTGTATATCATGATTCCAGATGCTAGATTATAATTGCTATGTAACTAAACTGAAATATGACCTTGGGTGTCCTGGGGCACCATGGGTTATATCCTTGGGAAATCAACACTCTTTTCTGTGTTTTCATAGTCTCACTGATGGCAAGCTGTAAATTCTGGCTCCTGGAGGGAGGAAGAAGATGGAGAAGAGAAAGACAAGCTCTTTGAGTCAGGATCTAAGCAGGCTCTGCAATCAAAGCCTCTACACAGCTGCCTAGCGGGTGTGGGAGCTCTTTAGAGATGGGAACAGTACGCCGCAGAGTGCCAAAGCAGACATGCTTAGAGTTTGGGCTGACAGCCAAAGTGGCAATAGAAAACGAGAAAAGGAAAAGGTACACTCTGTGAGAACTCAGAAAAGTGACCAGGTCTGTAAATGAAGATCTGTAAGCAATTGCATTGAGGCTTCTGGGAGTATAAGTAGATTATCTCATTACAGGGATGATTATTCCTCCCATCTCCTTAGCATGGTTCTAATTGTATCACTTTCCCAAGGGTGGCCTCCTAGACAGAAGATTGACAGGTCCAGTTGGATTAGAATTCCCAATAGTCTTGTTTAAGAAATAAACACATTCTGCATCAAAGAGCTCTGACCCTTGGCACACTAAGGACAGAAGGAAATGAACTGTTGTTATGACTCAAATGGACCTAACAGACATCTATAGAACATTTCACCCAAACACAAAAGAATAGACCTTCAGCCGGGCGGTGGTGGCGCACGCCTTTAATCCCAGCACTCGGGAGGCAGAGCCAGGCGGATCTCTGTGAGTTCGAGGCCAGCCTGGTCTCCAAAGCGAGTTCCAGGAAAGGCGCAAAGCTACACAAGAGAAACCCTGTCTCGAAAAACCAAAAAAAAAAAAAAAAAAAAAAAAAAAGAATAGACCTTCTTCTCGGTACCTCATGGAACCTTCTGTAAATTGACCACATACTCGGTAACAAAGCAAATCTCAACAGACACAAAAAAATTGGAGTAACCCCTGTAACTTATCAGAACACCATGGCTTAAGGTTAGAATTCAACAACACACATTGCAGAAAGCCTACAAACTCATGGAAACTGAGCAATGCTCAACTGAATCATCAATGGGTCAAGGAAGAAATAAAGAAAGAAATAAAAAACTTCCTAGAATTCAACAAAAATGAATGCACAACATACCTAAACTTGAGGGATACCATAAAAGCAGTGCCAAGAGGAAAAAGTTCATAGCACTAAGTGCCTACATAAAGAAAGTGGAGAAATCTCACACTAGTGACCTAACAGCACACCCAAAAGCTCTAGAACAAAAAGAAGCAAACTCACCCTGGAAGAGTAGATGCCAGGAAATAATCAAATTGAGGGCTGAAATCAATAAAATAGAAACAAAAAGCGCAATACAAAGAATCAATGAAAGAAAGAGTTGGTTCTTTGAGAAAAATCAACAGGACAGACAAACCTTTATACAAACTAACCAAAAAACAGAGAAAGAATATCCAAATTAACAAAATCAGAAGCGAAAGGGGGGACATAATAACTGACACTGAGGAAATCCAGAGAATCATTAGGTCATACTTTGAAAGCCTGTACTCCACAAAATTGGAAAATGCAAAAGAAATGGATAATTTTTTGGATAGGTACCACATACCAAAATTAAATCGAGATCAGATAAACAATTAAATAGACCTATAACCACTAAGGAAATAGAAGCAGTCATTAAAAGTCTCCCAACCAAAAAAAGCCCAGTGCCAGATGGTTTCAGCTCAGAGTTCTACCAGAATTTCAAAGAAGAGCTAATACCAATACTCATGAAATTGTTCTGAACAATAGAAACAGAAGGAACATTGTCAAATGTCAAAATGGCTGAAAGACATTTAAGGAAATGTACAACATCCTTAGCCATCAGGGAAATGCAAATCAAAATGACTCTGAGATACCATCTTAGACCTGCCAGAATGGCTAAGATGAAAAACCCTGATGATAGCTTATGTTGTAGAGGATGTGGAGCTGGTGGGAATGCTATCTTTTTTTTTTTTTTTAAAGATTTATTTATTTATTATGTATACAATGTTCTGCCTGCATGTATGTCTGCAGGCCAGAAGAGGGCACCAGATCTCATTACAGATGGTTGTGAGCCACCATGTGGTTGCTGGGAATTGAACTCAGGACCTCTGGAAGAGCAGTCAGTGCTCTTAACCTCTGAGCCATCTCTCCAGCCCCCGGGAATGCTATCTTGTACAGCCACTCTGGAAATCAGTATGGTGGTATCTCAGAAAATTGGGAATCAACCTACCTCAAGACCCAGCAATACCACTCTTGGGCATATACCCCAAAGATGCTTAACCACACTACAAGGACATTAGCTCAACTATGTTCATAGCAGCACTATTCATAATAGCCAGAACCTGGAAACAACCAAGATGCTCTTTAACAGGAGAATGGATAAAGAAAATGTGGTACATAATCACAATGGAGTATTACTCAGTTGTTAAAAACAATGACATCATGAAATTTGCAGGCAAATGGATGGAACTAGAAAAAAATCATCCTGAGTGAGGTAACCCAGACCCAGAAAGACAAACATGGTATGTACCACTCATAAGTGAATATTAGACACAAAGCAAAGGATAAACAGACTACAACCCACAACCCTAGAGAAGCTAGGGAAAAATGAGGAAACCTGAGAAAAACATGCATGAATCACCCCAGGAAGGGGAAAGGGTTAAGATTTCCTGGGTAAACTGGGAGTGGGGGAAAGAGAGGGGAGGGGATGAGGGGTAGGAATATGAGGGCTTGAGATGGCTGAGATGAGGGAAGGACAGTGAGAGAAAACAGTGAAAGAGATATCTTGACAGAATGAGCCATTATGGGGTTAGAGAGAAATATGGTGCTAGGGAAATTCCCAGGAACCTACAAGGATGTCCCTGGCTAAGACTCATAGCAATGGTGGAGAGGGTGTTTGAACTAGCCTTCTCTTGTACTCAGGTTAGTGACTACCCTAATTGCCATCATAGGACCTACATCCAGCAACTAACAGAAGCAGATTCAGACACCCACAGCCAAGCACTTGGCCAAGTTCCTGGAGTTCAGTTGAAGACAGGAAGGAAGGACTATAAGAGCAAGGGGGTACAAGATCATTGTGGGAAAAACCACAGAGACAGCTGACCCAAGCTGGTGGGAGCCCACGGACTGTGGACTGACAGCCGGAGAGCCTGCATGGAACCACACTAGGCCACTTGAATGAGGGTGACAGATGTGTGGCTTGATCTGTTTTTGAGTGCCCTGGAAATTGGATTAGGACTCATCCCAAGTACATGAACTGGCTTTTTTAGAGCCCATTCCCTATGATACCATGCCTTACTCAGCCTTGACGCAGTGGGGAGGGGCTTGGGCCCTCCCCAACTTGGTATGCCAGCCTATGTTGAATATCCAAGGGAGGCCTTACCCCCTATGAGGAGTGGGTGCGGGTGGGATGAGGGGGGAGTGGGAGAAGGGGAGGGAGGGGGAACAGTAGGTGGTATGTAAAATGAAAAAAAGCTCTAAATAAACAAGTAAACCTTTAAAAAAAAAAGGAAATGATCTGTACACAGACATTTCCACCTCAAGGAAGCTGGAATGTGCTATTTCGGAAAATGTAAAGCTTATGTTCCTATATATTTTTCTATGCATATTTCCTTGTCTTTGTTCTCCATGGTGATCTATTAAACAAAATGTTCTACTTCTTGCAAATATAGATTAATGATTGTTTAATATTTCTGCATGTCATTGTTCAAAAAAACAAAACCTCAGCTCAAGAGGTCCTTAGAGCTTCTCCCATGCCCTTTGGGTCTCCGGTCTTCCCAGCTGAAAATTCACATTCCAGACTCAGGAGTCCTGTTTCACAGACCAAGCTCTGCTGTTCACATCAGATTAACACTGTAATTCTTTTTTTTTTTTTTTTTTTTTTTTTTTTTTTTTTTTTTTTTGGTTTTTCGAGACAGGGTTTCTCTGTGTAGCTTTGCACCTTTCCTGGAACTCACTTGGTAGTCCAGGCTGGCCTCGAACTCACAGAGATCCACCTGCCTCTGCCTCCCGAGTGCTGGGATTAAAGGCGTGCGCCACCACCGCCCGGCAACACTGTAATTCTTTAGACAGTTTCAAATATCAGGTTTCACAATGTGTAGTGGCCCATTCCTTTAATCTCAGCACTCTGGAGGCAAAGGTAAGAGAATCACATGACTATCTGCCTACCTCTGCTTCCTTAAGTGCAGGCTTAAAGGAGTGAGCCACCATGCCTAGCTAAATTTATTATTTAATTGTGTGAGTGTGTGTGTGTGTGTGTGTGTGTGTGTGTGTGTGTGTGTGTACCTGTGAGGGTGCCTGTGAATGCCAGAAGAGGGCATTGGACCCTGGACCTGGAATTACAGGCAGCTAGCCACCCAATTCGGTGCTGCCAATGAAACTCTGGTACTCTGCAAGAGCCATCTCTTGTACTTTCTTAAAATCTGCTTCCCTTTCTCAAATTAGGTGTTACCAAGGAAACAGAAGTTAGAGTCCAGTGCCAAATATGAGAGGAAGGATTCCGTACCTGACAAAGCCTGCATGTCTACTTAACAACTGTTCAATCCTTTGCACTCTATGGCATTGACATGTATCTCTCTTAACACTATCACCATGAGTTGGTATCTGTTTCACCAAAATGCTTGGCTTCCTCAAGCAACTTCTAAGTTATCTGGGGTCATATTAAGTCCTACTTATCTTTGCATTTTCAGAAATGAACACAGTGTTTCCCTCATGGTTGATGTTCTTTGAAGGGGCAATTGACCAACTACTCAGAAAAATCTGTTTTTGGACAACTTTGCATTTTTCTTTTTAACTCATTATTGATGATGATGTGAATGTCAATAAAGGAAGAATCTCAGAAAAGTTATAAAATATTATTTGATTGACACCAGTCAATTGGACACATGATTGAGTAAAATTAAACCTAGACCAAGAGACTAGAATTGAAATGATTGATCTTAATGAAAAGGCAACAGCTTCTGTCAGCAGATTTTAGTTAGCTTGAATGATATGCTCTGCCATAAAAATGGTTATGTGGACTTTTATAGACAGAGAATAAGAATGTCATTTGCCAAATATATTGGTGGAGAGATTAAGTGGAGGCATCTTTTGTATAAGTTTCAGATGCTATCATATAACATTGTTGGTTTAGGATAAAGGTATTGGGGTATATTCTGAGAGTTATCTTTAATAGTCATAGGAATGAAATTGAATATAGAATTTAGAAGAAATGACTACTAAATGGACTAAGAAAAAAAGGAGTTGGGGATTAGCTCAGTGGTAGAGTGCTTGCCTAGCAAGCACAAGGCCCTGGGTTCAATCCTCAGCTCTGAAAAAAAAAAAGACAAAAATATTTCTCCCATTCTGTAGGTTTTCTGGTAGAGCTAGGAATTAAAAAAAAAAAAAAGGTCTCATGCCTGCTAGATAAGCTAGACAAGTGTACCACTGAACCATATCATCAGCCCAATATTTTTTTAAATGGAAAAAAATGTGCACATCATAGAAAGCACTTAGAAAACTTAACATGACTATAAGTTTGACTATCAAAGAAGACTAAATATTAATCTGTATTTTTTAATTATCCATTACAATCTAAATGAGTTACATAAGCATAATACCTCAAACAAGAGTAGAAATATATATACAGTATAACAAAATTAAGTTTAAACTTGTATCAATAAACTAAAATCCATAGCAGTGTAAAACATTTCAAAACAAGGTGTTGCTCTTTAAAAGTAGGTTCATTAATCTACCCTTTCATCCTATCATATCTATACTATTCCCTTTTCCTCTTTAGAAAGAGATTGCATTTATAATCAACCTGTTTTAAATAAAAATATTGGTTCTTTTCTGTCCCATATCAGAGGGCTCTTTTGCTATGGGACAGAAGAATCCTCAACTTTTTTTTTTTTTTAAGCAATATGCTTGGATTTAGGGAAGTGGTGAGCCAATTCCATCTCCAAAGCCAGCTTGGTATATTTGGGAATTTTGGCGTAGCTTCTTATACTACTTCCTGCTGGATGAAGGCGCTGTATTCTTATAGGGACACAAAGAAAATTTTAGGCTTATGGGGTAGTCCGTGAGGCTGTATTGTCTGAGTCAGTTGCCTTCAAACCACTCTGGATGTTGGATCATCTGGGCCATGGTGTCATCGGAGACCTTTCAGGTGTCTTGGGTGGTCAAACCTGATGTATCTTAATCTGGAACAAATCCATAGCCTCTTGTTTTCTGTGGAAACAAAAGCATAGCCTCCTTTCCAAAGCAACATATCCTTATATCCAAATTTTGAAGTCAAGATTCCTTTAAAATATACATATTGGTTTAACTGAGCAACCTTTACAATCAAATGTCTTTCTGTAGTTAAAAATCCCAAAGACAACACAATCCAGATTTTTTGTGTGCTATCCATCTTTACGTGGCTTATTTTTTATATTACCTTTACTGTCTCTTTAAAGACTTTATTTTTTTAAAACTATCTATTTTTTTATATAACTGCATATATTACTTTTTTTCTCTCTTCCAAGCCTATGTACATTTTTATACATATTGTAAACTATTCCATCTGAATCTGTCTTATTGTGAACCTATTGCTTTAAACTGCAGCATTCTAAGACTGAAACAGCAGCTGTGGCTGCTGGCTCCACCCACTCTGGCCAATCAGCATTTTATTTATCAACCAATCAGCATTCTTTTGCTTAAAAGCACTTTTACCTCACTTGGGGACATGAGGCATCTTAAAGTAGATGTATGTTGGTCTCTCTGACTTTATTTTGCACATTAAATTTTGGGTCAGAGACGGGCAAAATGGCTCAGTGATTAAAGGCACTTGCTGACAAGGCCGATGATCTAAGTTCAATCCCCATGATCTATACAGTGGAGGAAAAGAACCAATGCTTACAAGTGGTCCTCTGACCTTTACATGCATACTGTGCCCTGTATACATGTGTGCATGCATGTGTACATGCACATACACCTGCTAAGTACAGTAATAACTTAAAAACAACATTGGGTTAGACTTCCACTTGATTCTGTGTATTATTAACTCAAGAGATGTGCATCTAAAAATAGATGATACCCTTTCAAGGTTGAGGCACAAAAGATGAGTGAATTCAGTGCTTACTGCCAGCTTTACAAAGTCCTTTACACAGCTTTCCCATAACAGTGCCTAAGTGTCTCTACTCATTGTCTTAAACCTGCAGATACTTTGGATTCTAGAACATCAGAGCTTTTCAGATAGATCATCTCATGATGAGCTCAGTTTCTAAGCATGAACAATAATTTCACCAGAAGTAGATTGTCGGGGCTGGAGAGATGGCTCAGGGATTAAGACCACTAACTGCTCCTCCAGAGGACCTGGGTTCAATTCCTAGCACCCACATGGCAGCTCACAACTGTCTGTAATTCCAGTTCCAGGGGACCCAACACCCATGGCAAAACACCAATGTGCATAAAATGAAAGTAAATAAATTTAAAAATAAAAAAAAGAAGTAGATTGTCTCCTTGCAATATGGACTTTTTCGGGCTACCTTGAAGACCCAGAACTGAGATAATGGTCAACCAAACTACATTTGACCAAGATTGCTTAAATGATGCACATCTCATACCCCCTCCAAAGATACATTATCTACTTAAACTCAAGCCTGTGCCAGTGCCCAAACTATGGTTGAAATGATTCTTTTCTACCTTCTTTACATGGCTCTGTTGATCAAACTCCTTTTTTGCCTTTTTTTTAATCATTGCTTTGCTTTCTTCAGGACAAGTGGTTGGACCTGATTTGTGAGAACTTTCAATCAGGCCTCTGGCCTAACACTCTGCTTATAGTAACAACACTTTTTCCTCGTTTCAAGAAGAAAAACACCCAGCCTCTTATATAAAGTCAAAAGGCAAAAACCTCAAAGCACCATCCCTGATGCTGCCCAGGGAAGAACTAGTTCTCAGACAAGAACCTGAGACTAGATAGGCCATGGACCTAGGGGAAAACCAAACACTACTGTTCTGCTAAAGGAATGTGCAATAAAATGACTCCTAATGACATTCTGCTATACTCATAGATCAGTTACTTGCTTAGCCATCATCAGGGAAGCTTCCTCCTGCAGTAGATGGAAACAAGCACAGAGACCCACAATTAGACAATATGCAGAGAGTGAGAGACCTTCCTTGGAACACTCAATCATATGATATACTCTGTCTTAGTAACGGTTCTATTGCTATGAAGAGACATCATGACAATGGCAACTCTCACAAAAGAGTTTAATTTGGGGTTTGTTTCCAGTTTCAGAGGTTTAGCCCATTATCATCATGGTGGAGAACACAGCTCCAGAACAGTAGCTGAGAACTACATCCTGACATAGACGAAAGAGAGACAGAGAGACAGAGAGAGAGAGACTGGGCCTGGCATGGACTTTTGAAACCTCAAAACCTGTCCCCACTGACATACTTTCTTCAACAAGGCTATACCTCCTAATCCGTTTAATCCTTTCAAAGAATTTCACTACCTGGTGATTAAGCATTCAAATATATAAGCCTATGGGAGGCCATTCTTATTCAAACCACCACAGTCTCCATGAAATCCCTTCCCTCAAGATTCAGGGAACTGCCAGGCAGTGGTGGCTCAAGCCTTTAATCTCAGCATTCTGGAGGCAGAGCCAGGCAGATCTCTGTGAGTTCAAGACCAGCCTGGTCTACAGAGCGAGATCCAGAACAGTCACCAAAACTACACAGAGAAACCCTGTCTTGAAAAAAAAAAAAGGTTCAGGGAAGAAGAAGAGGAGGCATAAAGATTGTAAGAGCCACAGGGGATGGAAGACACCATGGAATCAAGGCCTTTTATACACAGCAGGGCCCACATACATATGAACTCCTCAGGACTGTGGTAGCATGCACAGAGCCTGCATGGGTTTAAGTTAAATGGGATCCCTAGTGCTGAGAGGGGAAGTCCACACAAGCCTTCATCCCTAACCCAGAAGCTATCTCCAACTGATAACCACATGCAAAGGAAAAATGAGTTTTCTTTAATGGAGTCTCACTGGGTATACAAACTACTCTTAAGGACGGTCCCCATGCCCAGCAGTAAATGGTCAACACATGACAGACTAAATGGCATTTTTTTTTTTAAACCTTACAGCAGGTCCTTAGTGTATACGTTATGGTTTCTTGTTTTGTGTTTTTATAGGACTTCTGTGTGGGGACACGTGAGTCTGTATGTATTTCCTGTGCTTTTACTTTGGCTGTTTTTCTTGTTTGTTTTGTCCTGTTCTCTCTGTCTCTCTGTCTCTCTTTTTTTTTTTTAGTTTTTAAAGACAGGTTGGCCTTGAACTCACAGAGATTCGCCTGGCTCTGTCTCCCGAGTGCTGGGATCAAAGGCGTGTGCCACATCCACAGGCTGGGCAATGTTTTGTTTTGTTTTTTTTTTCCCAGTGCTGGGAATTGAACTAAGGGTGTTGAACTTTGCCCTTAGCCCAGGCAAGTCTTGGACTTAGAAGCCTCCCACCTCAACCTCATAAGTAGCTGTAATTATATATAAGTATGTGCTCCTAGGTATGGCTTATCAGTATTTTTTTATACAATTATTCTACGTTACTTTTGAATCTATTACATTTAAAATAATCTTAGCCTTGGGTAATTGACTTCTCTGTGTTTCCTGGAAGCAGAAGGAAGATTGAGTGGATTTGGAAGAATAGACTAAGAGCCACCTTTGGTGGCACATGCCTGTATTCCATATACCTACCATACATTTTTTATTTCCCGTTTCTGGAGATTGAACCCTGGGATTGAACCCAGGGATTGGACAAGGCAAATACTCTATTACTGAGCTAAATGCCAAGCAGGAAGTATTAATAAATAGCTGTAAACTGTGCATAGTGGCATATAATTGTAATCCTAGTACTTGGGAGGTAGAGGCAGGAGGATTAGCAATTCAAGGTTATCCTTGGCTACACAGCAAGTTTGAGGCCAGCCTGGGTTACATGTGACACTGCCATAAAACAAAGCAAAATAAAAGCAATGATAATTTTAAAAGTGAAACAAAAATGTGTTGGATGGATGTGTTGAGTGTTTTATATGCCTGAGGGATTGTCTTCAAACAGTATTTCATCTAGTTTGTCTTTCAGTTTTCTGAAGTGTCATTATCTATATGTTATAGATGAAGAAACTGATGCTCTGAGAGATTAAACAGATTACCTAAGGTCATGAACATACAGTGTGACAAGATCTGACTTAAAAATTATCTCATTCACAACCTATGTCTCCCCCATATATATTATGTATGTATGTGTGTGCACACATACATATATATATATATATGGTTATTTTTAAATCTTTCTTCTTTTCTTTCTTTCTTTCTTTCTTTCTTTTTTTTTTTAAGATAGGGTCTCACTATGTATATCTAGATGCCTAGAACTCACTGTGTAGACCAGGCTGTCCTCAATGTCACAGAGATCCACCTGCCTTTGGCTCCTGAGTGCTGGGATTAAAGGTGTGTGGCACTGAGCCTGGCACCATTCTCTATAATTGCTTGTGGACTAGGGATATAGCTCATATCTTGCGGGCCACAAGAATATATTATAGAGATTCAGCTGTGTATTAAAGCTATACATTGACCCGCCAAGGGTCCCTCAAATGGGAAGCCATTTATCATGGAATATTTGGTGTTATTCAGCCTTAATATTTCAGCTGTCTTCTGCTATGAAATTCTTGCATGCCCAGATACTCCCAGACCATATTGGCAAACAGCTAAGCTTCCCAAATGCTGATCAACTAGATAGCCAACACCCCTACAAGGCCTAGGAGATTAACAGGCGACAGATGCATAGCTTTGTTTCTTGTGCAACTGAAGCTCATACCATCCCTTGTTTTCAAGCCTAGTGACATTCCAGAGCAATTGACTGAGGACAATAGGGCTTTTTGCATAACATGGTGCAGTAAGGACTGGAGCTGAATACCAGAGGAGACAGAGAACCACGTGGCCAGAGAGAGAAGAGAGGAAGACAGAGATTCTGTAGAGGATAAAGCAGGTCTCTTGTAGAGCTTATTAGGGCCAGAGGTAAGGAGTCAGGAAGGATAGATGGAAGATGAAGTGTGGTTGATATATTGTGCACCCCAATAAACTTATCTGGGGGTCAGAGAACAGAACAGTCAGTATATTAAGCATAGGTTTAGGCAGTGGTAGCACATGCCTTTAATCCTAGGAATCCGGAGACAGAGATCTGTCTGTGAGTTCAAAGCCATACTGGAAACCGCCAGGCATGGTGACACACGCCTTTAATCCCAGGAAGTGATGGCAGGAAGCAGAAAGGCATATAAGGTGTGAGGACCAGGAACTAGAGCCTTTTTAAGCTTTTAGCTTTTAGCAGCAGCTCAGCTGAGATCCATTCAGATGAAGACACAGAGGCTCCCAGTTTGAGGAAACAAGATAAGCTGAGGAACTGGCAAGGAGAGGTTAGCTGTGGCTTGCTCTATTTCTCTGATCTTTCAGCATTCCTCTCTAATACCTGGCTCCCAGTTTGTTTTTATTAATAAGACCTTTTAAGATTCACGCTACAATGAAGGAACAGAGGGCGAAGATCAGGTCAAAAGCATAGGAGCTTACTAAAACTATGAGGACAGGAAAACTAGTCACAGAGAAGAGCCAAACGTGAGGACAGAGCCGAAGCTGTATAGATAGATTTTATCATAGAGGAATAAAGTTAATGGACAAAAGAGTGTAGTGTACGTAGATTCCTTCCCCTCAGATACCCCATGCCATACGTAGTGTCTTTCCCAGGACTCTTTACCAGGACAGGAACTCGGTAAAATTCCATTATCCTTACTCAGAGGAAGATTATATACTTGATATAAACGAGACCAGCATCAAAAATATTTCTCCGGGCGGTGGTGGCGCATGCCTTAAATCCCAGCACTCAGGAGGCAGAGCCAGGTGGATCTCTGTGAGTTCGCGGCCAGCCTGGGCTACAGAGTGAGTTCCAGGAAAGGTGCAAAGCTACACAGAGAAACTCTGTCTTAAAAAACCAAAAAAAAAAAAAAAAAAAAAAAAAATAAGAGTTGTGGATTTAGCTCAGTGGTAGAGCGCTTGCCTAGCAAGCGCAAGGCCCTGGGTTCGGTCCTCAGTTCTGGAAAAAAAAAAAGACAAAAATATTTCTCCCATTCTGTAGGTTTTCTGGTAGAGCTAGGAATTTAAAAAAAAAAAAAAAAGAGGTCTCATGCCTGCTAGACAAGCTAGACAAGTGTGCCACTGAACCATATCATCAGCCCAATATTTTTTTAAAATGGAAAAAAATGTGCACATCATAGAAAGCACTTAGAAATGTTTGCAGCAAACTATTAACACTGATAAATTGTGATCCAGTGGGGTTATAGGGGATTTTTAAACTGAGTTGTTTGGTTTTTTTGTTTGTTCACTTCTTCGTTTTTTGGTCTATATCATTTCCTGCTTCCAAATTGAACATGAATTATTCCTTTAATAAAATACGTTGGAGTGGGACATAGCTTAGCGGTAAGAATTTGCATAGACCAGCTCTACCAAAACGGTCTTTTTGGCTGACTTTCTGTCCATCACAGCCTCTACTGATGAAGGGCCATTTGTGGATTTTGCCTTCCAGGAAGAATGAAGAGGTCTGTCTCTTTGGCCATCTCAAGACCCTGTGCCACACCTGCTCTCTACTCTTAGCAACTGTTGGTTCTGTGCTCATCTTCAACGCTCACTCTTGGTGGGGGGGATCTGCTTTATTTCTCCCCCAATTTGGGGGTAGCACACTACCTAGAGCATAAGACAAATGCCCTAAGAGGTCAAGGAAATCCATGAATCTTAAAGCATAAGTAGGTTTGTCTTTGCATTCTCCTCTGCCTTTCTTCTCAAGCAGTGAATAACATGCGTTTGTTCCTGGACTCTGCCATGGCCCAACCAGTCTCCATTGCCCTTTATCCCCTACTGCTAAGAGCAGTAGCCACTGAGTGTGAAAAATCAAAACAAAGCCCTTTACCATCTCCCCAATGGAGTGAGAGCAGTGGAGCCCAAATAATGCTTAGTTACCAAAAGCCACGCCAGGTGGCTAATCGAAAGGGTATTGATTTTAGCTAGTAAATAGCCCTTAATACAGTCGGAGCCTGGGTTGAATATGCAGCCCGGTAATTAGCTAATAAAGCATACAAGGGCTGGGGAGGCCTGGCGCAGTGGGAAAAGCAGCGGCCTGTCACCCAGGAAGCTGGCCTTGGTCAGACAACCGGAGGACTCAGTTATCTTCAGGAAAAACTATAAACTTACTGCAGGACGTGAGATAAAACTAAAAGCTGTTGTAAATGTTCTGCAAATACTGCAGGTGCTAGAAATGCTTCCTGAAGACAGATGTTGCAGTCTAATAATCTTAAGTGGTAAGGTTTAATAACTATTTTAGATCGTTAGGATAACGTTTAGTACCCTAGGGTAATTATTAAACAATTCTCAGTTTGTTAAATCACCTGATACTCAGGCAAATACATAGCCTGATTAGCTCTAACACTGTCCTCCAATAGTCCAGCAACAGGCAGGTGGGGGTGTATGTGGGGGGGTGTATGTGAGGAGGGGGTGTATATGAACTAGCCAGAAGTCACTTTGAGAAAGGAAAAATCAAGAACAGAGAAGAAAACAGGTTGTGAAAGGACCAAGCAGATGCCATAACAGGCTGCTCAGTCTTCTCTCAGAAATCAGGCCTCAATTTCAGTTTCCTGAGACTTGAGCAAGCAGTTTCTGAGAGGGCCATGAACAAAAGACATAGTCCTTGCAGTAGCTCCCTTTCTGCACATACTCTGACTGCTCAAGGTTTAGCCAGTTGTTTACTGTCTGGGGCCCCTCACCAACTTAGAGCTATGTGCATGACGTGCTAGGCTAGCCAGCCCCCATGGCAGCTCAAGGACAGAGCCTGGACCACTGAGCCAGCCCCCACAGTCAGTACATGCTTGGCTGGCCAGCCCCCATGGCGGCTCAAGGACAAAGCCTGGGACTTGTGCTGGACTGCCCCCAAAATGGTAATAGTAACTCCCAACCAGTAAATTCAAAGGTTACATACCCTCACCCAATTAAAAGAGAACAGAGATAAAAATAAACCAGTCCGAGTTGCACCCATGCAAAACACCCCCAACCCCCCCCCCAAGGGCTTGTGGTTTTTGCCTTTAAAAAGCTAGCCTCACAAAGAAAGAGCAACTCCTCCCTGCCTCACTGTATTGGGTGTAGGAATGAGTTCCCTGTCTAGACTTGTATCTACAGAATAAACCTTGCTGTTGCATTCTGGATATCCAAGGTCTTCGGTGGTCTCTTTGGGGTCACAATCTGGGCATAACAGTTGTAGTTTGAAGGCCCTAAACCAAAGCTACCAAATTAGAAGTCCAGGGAATAGCTCTCAGTGTGGTAGCAAATACCTTTAATTCTAGGACTTGGGAGGTAGAGGCAAGCAGATGACTGTGACTTCAAGCCCAGCCTGGTCTACATAACTAATTTCAGGACAACCAGGACTACTCGGAGAGGTGCTGTCCCATAAAAACAAACAGAAGGAGCGGCTTTAGCACCTGAATATATATTTGGCCAACACAAAGGTATTACTGTTGACTTTCTTTCTTTCCTTTCAGATTTGCTTGGTGGTTTTTTTTTGTTTTTTTTTTTTTTTTTTTTTTTGAGATAGGGTTTCTCTGTGTAGCCCCGGCTGTCCTGGATCTCCCTCTGTAGATCAGGCTGACCTCGAACTCACAGAGATCTGCCTGTTACTACCTTGGAGCCCTGGGATTAAAGGCCTTTGCCTGGTATTATTTTCTTAAAGTGAAAAGAAAAAAGAAGCAGGGAACCAAAGACCATTTCCTATATATTAGCAATATTGTTATCACACTGAATTCAAATTTTAGGAGCAGGAGAGGTGGCTTAGCAGTTAAGAGAACTTGCTATTCTTCCAGTGGACTTGATTTCCTGTACTCACAGTGGTCAGTTTACAATCTCTTGCAACTCTAGCTCCAGGGTACTTGCACTCACATGCACAGCCCCCACACCCATATACACTTAATAAGAAAAGATTAACTCTAGTCCTCTAAATACTGTTTATTCAGTCCATATTCAAATTTCCTATGTCTGTCCATTTTTCCATTATTATAATAAAACAACTGAGGCAGGCTCAATTTATAAAGGAAAGAGGTTTGTTTGGATGTTTCAAATTCAAACTCATGGTACGGACTTTGGTGAGGGCCTCTCCTTAACTATGTCACCTCTGGCGTATCTAGGGATGGGACTGAAAGTGAAGGCAAGGGTCACATATGGAAACACAAAGCCAGAGAGACTAGGAGGGATTGGGATTAGTCTTTCATAAAATCTTCTGCAGAGCTAACCAGGGCCCCAGACAAACAACTTTAAGAAAGTATGTCCCCAACTGACCTAAGACTGTTACATGAGGTCCCCACGTTGTATGATTCTATGTCTTTCCAGTCCTACGACCCTGGTGACCAAGTTCCCTCAGACCTTCAGGGCAAAACAACATCCAAAACAAAGCAGTCTCCTACATATCTTTTGTTGTTTTTTTAAAAATGATAGGCGGCACTGGTTACCGTGCGGGAAGGGTCATGAGGCAGGAGCCCCAACAAAACCCAGTGTCAGAGCTCTATTGGGGGAGCGGGGAGGACAAAGGAACCAGGTCTGGGGAAGAAGCACGTGCAGAGAGCAGAGAATAGTGAGAAAAGAGAAGAGATAACGGGGGATAGAGAGAACAGAGAGGAGGAGTCGGAGTCTGTGTCTGGCTTTTTAAGGTGCAGGTGGGCTTACGGAGCTACACCACGCACGCGCAGCTTGCGTGTCGTGACGTAAGATGCAAGACCCCTTGCTTACTTAGCTCCTGAACTATGCATGTGCGGTCATGCAGCTGGAGTGGCAGCAGAATCCTAACATCTTTTCCACCCACTTTTTTTCTAAGCTGGGCTTGCATAAAACCATTTTGTCCTGCCATGTACGTTTCTCTTATTCTAGACCAGCCCTTCTCAACCCTTCCCTCTATCTCCGTCTGGGACACTGTCTTGTCAATGGGAAGGGGTCAGTTGTCTCCTGGATTCAAATTCAACGGCTTAGTTAATTCAGGTGAAATATTAGAGCAAAAACAACGCTTTGTTTGCTTTTATGGAGCCGAATCTCAGACAGCTCAGCCTGGCTTCAAACTTCCTGTGTAGCCAAGGGTGGCCTTGAATTCCTGATGCTCCTGACTCTGCCTCCCTGGTGCTGAGATGACAGCCTCAAGCCACCACACCTAACTAAGGCAAAAACAATTCAGACATGATTTAGGGGACTTCAGGTCATTGAGGAAGGCATGTAACACCTGGTTGCCTTAGCTGGTCACACCAAGTTTGACTGTAGTGTGGGACGGCCCTATTGGACATAGAAGGCGTTCTCCAGCTCTCTTCAGTCTCCAGCCCTCCTCATTTACTTTACACTTGCTTAACAAACTACTATTACTTTGACTGGGAGATATACTTGAACCTGAAGGTATATCACATGATAAAGTGGCTATGGAATGAAAGCATAGAGCCTGTGTGCCTAGTACATAGGTGTGCTCAGTGATTGCCCATTGAATGATTAGAGTTAGAAATGCCTGAAAGGAAACAGGGCGTGAAGAATATTTCAGACACTCAAACTCCTGAACCACAGTGGCTTGGGGCTCTGTATCCTTATCAATGTGGAGCAGGCACCATGGCTCTTGTGTCTGCATTCTTATTTGAACTGGGCAGAAATGTACAGTTCCAGTGGGGAAATCAGAACCGGGGGGAAGAATGAGTTTCAGATTCTGCAGAAGTCAGGGCTTTTGTTAGCTGACTTTACCTTTTTCTTTTTTTAAGAACCCTGAAGCAGACTGGGTTTTTCAGAAGCAAGTTTTGAAACAGAGCATGACTTCAATGTGTGTGCGAGGAAGAAGCCAGAGGATAGCCAGAGGACAGGAAGCAGAATCAGAGGTGGAATCCAGCAGAACCTCAATCAGCCCCTGAGGGAAGTGGAGAGGGCAGAGTCACTCACTCAGTAGGAGGAGTTATCTTCCACAGATCTAACTCCTCCTCTACCCTCCTGGATAATTCCATCACAAGATAATGACCAACCTAGCAAAGGAATGCGATAGCTCTCTGACCTGGGCAGATTTTGAAGGGATTGGCTACCCAAGGCCATTAGCTGAAGATGCTTCTAGCAGCTGCGAAAATAAATCATGTTTGAAGGAGGATTTGGGTGGTGCCTTGTGATGGTTTGCCTTGATTGCCAGCTGGTTTTGGATCTAGAGATGCTTGGAGGAGTAAAGCACACTGGTAGTTGGGTTTATGAGGCTGTTTCCTGAGTCTGTTGGCACGGGGGAGAGCAATGGAGGTGGGCAAGAGCCTTTCTGAATGGTGGCCTGCTTGGACTAAACATGGAGAGAATCAGTTGGTGCATTCAACTTCTGTTCTCCAGTCTGGGCATCTAGCTCTGCTGTTACGGTCAGTGTACATCAGACTCCAACTTTGTTAACTTTTCAACATGGACCCCCCAGACCATTCTAGTGACTCTAGTGTACCAACTGTAAGGATTCTGTATATTCGCAGCTGGGGTCTCATCTGGCGCCTTATTACATCATCAGCAAGTGACTGTGTCCCAGTCGAAAAGCTGGACATGCAACCCCATGCTCTCTCTCTACGCCTCTCTCAGTCTCTGTCTCTGTCTCTCTATCTCTGCACCCTTCTGCACCCCTCTCTTTCTGTTTCCTCTCTGCCAGGCCTGGCTTCTCCTGACTTATCCCCTCTTCTCTCTAATAAAGCCCATTCTAACTCTGGTAACCAAGGCTCGTGACTCTTCCGCCACCAAGGTATCCAATGCTAGCTCCTAGCGCCATACACCTTTTCACCAACCAGCTCCCAAATCATAACATAGAGACTTATTATTAGTTTTGAATGCTCGGCCTTAACTTAGTTCTTTTCTGGCTAGCTCTTTTAACTTAAATGAACCTGTTTCTCTTCATCTACCTTTTACCTTGAGGCTTTTTACCTTTTCTTACTTTCTTGCTGTCTCTGTGTCTGGCCCTGGGCATGTCTCTCATTCTCTCCTCCCTCTTCTTTTTCTCTCGAGCCTAGGTTTCTCATCCTATTTATTCTCTCTGCCCGCCAACCCCATCTATCCTTTCTTCTGCCTAGTTATTGACCATTCAGCTTTTTATTAGACCAATCAGGTGCCTTAGGTAGGCAAGGTGAAACAGATGCAACACATCTTTACATAATTAAACACACATCCTTACATTGTTAAACAAAGGCAGCATAAACAAAAGTAACACACCTTCACACAGTTAAAGTAATATTCTGCAGCATAAACAAATATGACATGTCTTTCCCTAGTTAAAATGATATTCCACAACATTCTAGGGAGCATCAATGGCCTCTTGTGGCCTGAGATTGAGGGTTTATTATCAGTTTCCTTGTTCTAAGGCTTCTAGAGTCTTAGACTGAGCTTCTCCTGGAATCTTAGAACATCAGTATGGCCTTTGTTTGACTATCCATTCAGCCACTCTAATAAATCTCTAGATTTATTAGAATTTTGTTTTTATATCTAAATCTTAGGAATTACTAGAATATCCCTTCAGCTAAGGATTATTTAACTAATTGTAAACATTCAAATTATACAGTGATGTTTAAAACCTTGTTCTAATATTTTTTTACTTATTAGAAGGTTCAACAATATAAAATAAAGTGCACCAGTCATCACAAATTTTATAAAACTTTAGTATTGATTGGATACTTCACAGAAGAGAACATTTAGACCATTTACATGGCTGTAAGTTGCTTTGGCACCCTGAGTGGAAAACACCTTACTGTGCCATTGGAACCTCCAGCTAGCCCCTGCATGATCCAGAAAACCCCATTCCTATCTCTCTCTCTCTCTCTCTCTCTCTCTCTCTCTCTCTCTCTCTCTCTCTCTCTCTCTTTCTCTCTCTCTCTCTCTCTTTCTCTCTCTCTCTCTCAACCCTGCCCACTCAGAGAGTCTCCAAACAAAAGGAAGGTGCCCCAAATCCCAGTTCCGCACTCTTGGTGGCTGTTGTAGCTTCCTCCTTCCCTGAAGTTGTCAGCTGCCCAAGTCCCCTCCTAAAGTGCTCAGCTTTTGACCATACTTGGGCACAAACCCAGAGTGTGGCAGACAAGTCATGACCCCTCCCTTATAACCTATACAGTCTCCCTGCTTTTCTTTTCAGGAACAGTTTTTCATGCCTCCATCTCTGGGACTGGAGAACTTGCCAGGGAGTTGCTCTGCTCAAACAAACCTGTTGTTATACTTTTTCAAATCAGCTTGATTTTGCTTAATGCATTGGCAGAGAAACCTATTATTATGGTGGGGGGGGGCAGAAAACCCACTATCTACAAATATCATGATGTACTGAAGGTCTGACTCTAGAAAGATGGGCCTTAGTGACAAAGGTAAATAAACAGAGAAAATGGCACTAGTTTCCTGTTGGAGTTACACTTGGAGGTTTAAACAATAGGAATGTATTGCTTACACTTCTGAAGGCCAGAAGTCCAAAATCAGTATCAATGGCCTGAAATCAAAGGGTTTCAGGGCCACACTGCACTGCCCTTGGAGGCACTGGGGGAGAACCTGTCTTGTGTTTTGTTTTGTTTCTTTGATTAATGTCATTTCTTGACTTGTTTCTACACTGTTCATCTTTGCACACATGTTCTATCTTCTCTTCCCCTTGCTGTGTATAATCTCATTATCTTTCAAGAAAACACGTACCTGAGCATGGTGGTACATACCTTTAATCCCAGCACTAGGGAGGCCGAGGCAGGTAGATAGTGAGTTCCAGGCTAGCCAAAGAGTGCATAGTGAGACCTTTTCTCAAAACAAACAAACAACAAACAAGCAAACTAACAAGAAATGATGTGAAGACTGGTGAGAAGTCATAATGAGGAAAGTTGCCTACTGCCTAAGCCTAATGAACTAAATTCAATCCCTGGGACCCACATAAAAGTGGAAGGAGAGAACCTACTCTACAGTGTTGTTGTCTGGCCTGCAACCATGGTCTGTGGCAAGAGAGTGCAGTACGCACTCAGACACACAGAAACACAAGTAATAAATAAAACTAGTTAAAAAGAACACGTGATTATATTTATATTTAAGAGTCCACAGTGGCAACAATTTCTCTGTTTCAAGTACTTTCACACATCTGCCAAGTTCTTTTGCTAGCTGAAGGCCACAGTAACAGGTTCTGGAGATTAGGACACAGATTTCTTTTGAGAGATCATTTAATCGTTCTCCTATACAGTAGCTCTTAAATCATTTATTTATTTACTTTATTGTGGAGTTACACTTTATAGTCAGGCTGACCTTAAACTCAAAAGTTCCCCTGCCTTCAATTTTTAGGTGTTAGGATTCTAGGTGGGCATCACCACACCCTGCTACGTCTTTGCTTTTACCTCTCATTAATCTGAAGACAATGCTCTTCACAAGATACAAGAGTAGGAACAGCCAGGCATTGATGGCACAATCTGTAGTTCCAGCACCCAGAAGACTGAAGAAAGAGGATGGCTGTGACTTTAAGGCTACCCTAGGCTACAGAGGGAGCTTATGTAAAAATACTGTGCCTATAGGGAGCGCAGTGATGGAAAGAGCAGACTGTCATGTGATGTATACATATATTGCACACATACGTGGGCTGTTTTTCAGCCACAAAAACAAATGAGATTTTGTGCTTTGCAGGAGACTTGATGGAATAGAGGATCATCACAGGAAGCAAAATAAACCAGACTCAAAAGGCAAAAAATTCCATGTTTCTTCTCATATGTAAAAATCAAGAGAGAGAGAGAGAGAGAGAGAGAGAGAGAGAGAGTGAGAGAGAGAGAGAGAGAAGTAAAGAGGCAGAAAATCAGTCACTAGTACAATATCCAAACAACCATCCATTCAACTGCAGTTCCTCCTTAATGGCTGGTACAGGGTACTCTTCTGTTTTACATTCCCTACAGAGTTCTTTAGCCAGCCTAGTCTAAAGAGAGAGTTCCAGGACAGCTAGGGCTGTGCAGAGAAACCCTGTCTTGAAATACCAGAAAGAGAGAGAGAGAGAGAGAGGAAAGAAGGAAGGAAGGAAGGAAGGAAGGAAGGAAGGAAGGAAGGAAGGAAGGAAGGAAGGAGAGCTTCAGTTTGTAACCCACAGATAACAGAAGCAATGCTCTCTACCTCTGTTTTCCACATATCTGCCTACTATGATGATTCTGCTGATAGAGTGTTGTGGAGCAGTTAGTCCTTTACACTGTGTGAAGATGTGTCACTGCGATGGGTTTAATCAAGAGACACATCTTCATACAGTGTAAAGGACTACTCCACAACATAGGAGGAATGAGGGAGAGGTTTGGAAGACAAGGTTTTTGCTGGGGACACAACGTCTGCTGGCCTCTGCCTTGTACTCCTTGGGTGTAAAATGCTTTCATCTTGGCCTGGTTGAAACTACATCAACTAGGTCAATGCCTACATGTTTCAAAGCTGCTGAATTCAGATACAACGATCTCTCTCTCTGTGTGTGTGTGTGTGTGTGTGTGTGTGTGTGTGTGTGTGAGAGAGAGAGAGAGAGAGAGAGAGAGAGAGAGAGAGAGAGAGAGAGAGAGAGAGAGGGAGGGAGGGAGGGAGAGAGAGAGGATCTCTCACTACATAGCATAGCCCTGGCTATTCTTGAAATTCATTATGTAGATCATGCTGGCCTTGAACTAACAGATCTCCCTGCCTCTGTCTCCCCAAACAGTCTAATTTTTAAGTTAATCATGTAAAGACATCATTCCTGCTTGTTTCTAATCTATTTTTGCTCTTCACATTAGTGAATTAATTAATCACGTTCTCTGTGTGCAGTTCTGGGGTCTAAGCCCAGGTCCTCTACACCATGTGTGAACTCTCAGCTCTCTGCATTTTTACAGTCTATGATCAAGTTTATGTTAATGCTGAGTTTAAATGATCTTGGGTGACAGATACTCTTCCAGTGCAGAACTGAAGGAATCTCCAATTCGCAGGGCAGCTTGCCCATGGCTCAGTTACCCACTTGGTGGGGATGATAACTGATTGTGCTCAGAGCCCAGTTCTCCATTCTGGCTAATGCTTCACCCTGCTCCTTGCAAGAATTTCCTGGGGCATTTCTGCTTACTCACCAGCTTCCTGGAGCTATTCAAGTAGAAGGCTCAGTTCCAGAGAAAACATGATTGGGGTTAGCTCATCAGTATTTGCAAAGGCTTGTTTTCAGTGCTGTTCTGAGACCTAGAAACAGAGCTTGAGCCTGTCCACGAAAGGAGAACACATTTCCTTTCCCCTCAAGGCCTCCAAATTGAAGCAAGTTTCTTGGTGCCACGTTATATTGATGCTTTAAACCTTTATTTTAAGAACACTTTCCCAGATTCCTATAAAATGGGCATAAAACCGCAAGTACCCATCTTAAAATATATTTAGTATTTTATTTCATCTTTTCAAGGATCATATATTTTCATTTGATTCTTCATCCTAACTCTTTGTGAATCATTGACATGGGGAGATTTTCTGTTGGATATTTTAGATATCTATAACTCTGCTGCTAAGAGTCTATGTAACAAATAGGTGGACACCTACTAGCTGAGCTCTTTGAATCTTAAGGCCTCTAAGAGATTGGCCCCATCCTGCTGAAGGATTAAACATTTCCCTGTATAGTAAGTAGTACTGTTAACCTTTCAGCAATGCTCTGTCCTTTTTTGTAGTTGTAAGCAGTAAACCTGTCTTGGCTTAGCTTTTAGTTAGCTTCTTGGTGTTGTCAACTACTGCACACAACAGGTGAGATTGTAAGTGTGTATGAGTTAAAAGACACTAAACAATGTGCGGAAATGAGATATGAATATACAGAGCCTCAGGACAGAGAGTTTTGACAGGATACTCAACCAAGAGTCAGAATGTGGCCAGAGAGATGAATCAGGCCAGATAGGTCCTTGCTACGCAGCTGGACACTTGAGTTGGTCTGCCAGAACCCACATAAAGGCGGAAGGACAAAATGCTTCATAAAGTTGTCCTCTGACACCACACACATGGTATGGGATACACACTCCATCACACACACACACACACACACACACCACCACCACCACCACCACCACCACCACCAAAAACAACAACAAAAGAATCATTATGACTGTAGTTTAGCACTGTTCTGAGTCCTCAAAGCCCACACCCAGTGGCTTCTCTGGTATTTTACATATATTATCACATTCAGTCCTCGTCTGGCTATTTGTTTATTGGGTTGTGTTGGCACATTACCTGTAGTTTACTCCTTTGTCACAACTGAGCCAAACTAAACCAAAAAGATCCACGAAGTTAACCTATAATTTAAAGACTATTTGCTGGGTGAGGTGGTGCCCACCTTTATCCCAGTATTGGGGAGTCAGAAGTAGGGATATCTCTGTGAGTTCAAAGCCAGCTTGTCCTTCAAAGTGAGTTCTGGGTCAACCAGGACTATGTTCTGAGAACCTGTCTCAGAAACAAAATAAGACAAAAGAAAGGAAAAAATTACCTGTAAGGCTAGGGCTGTAGCTCACAAGCATAGTACTCTAGGTTCTATCCTCAGTACTGTCAGTAATAGTAATAATAATGACGACAACTATTATTATTATAATTATAGCAATGATAACAAATAAACAAAAATAAAGATTATGCTTGTTTTGCTAAAGAGTAGTGTCTGGTGTAAAGTAAACAGCACATGACTGGTTCTTATTACCATTTCTCACTGATGAGGCCACCAGGGTACAGAACTAGACCTTGCCTGACAGTGTATCAGAGGCTCACACAGTGTTCTAATACTATGCAGTTTCTCTGTTGTACTCTTATTTCTCTTTAGCTAATAATGTGATCTCAAGGAAGTTATTTAAATTTACTTCTGAACCTTGATTTCTCGTTTGTAAAACAAAAGTAGTGAGGCCGATAATACTCATGGTTCTTTCTTCTCATATTTCATAAATTTTTTTTTAAAATTTATTTATTTATTATGTATACAGCATGTATCCCTGTAGGCCAGAAGAGGGCACCAAATCTCATTACAGATGGTTGTGAGCCACCATGTGGTTGCTGGGAATTGAACTCAGGACCTCTGGAAGAACAGTCAGTGCTCTTAACCTCTGAGCCATCTCTCCAGCCCATATTTCATAAATTTTATTGTGAGCTTTGACGAACAGTGAACATGCTCAGTTCTGTTTCTCTGAAAATGTACAAGATGTAATATAGTTATACACAGACATGCTGTGGGTGTCCTGGCTTCAGTTCCCCGTAACAAACAAACAAACAAACAAACAAACAAACAAACCAACAAAGAAGTGCATGTAAGAATCATCTGGAAAACTGAGGGAAAACCTAAGTCCCAACAGGTTTGTTTGCTTTTAGTTACTTACTTGTAGTTAACTTAGAAAAAAAAAAAAATCACTGTTTCTGGAGGTCTCAGAGCTGTCCAACACTAACTTGATGGCAGATAGTGTGCTGGACTATGATGGTAACCTTTGTCTGGGGTACGTGGCAGGGACTGCAAAACTACCTTTGTTGAAATCTTTAGCTCTTCACTTGCCTGTGAAGGTGTCTGGTGGGTGACTGAAAGTGTTCGTCACTTTTCTTGTTACCGTAGCAAAATATTTGACAACAGTAACTTCAGGAAGAAAGGGCGTTTTTTGGGGGGCTCCCAGGTTGAGGATAGCTCATCCTGGAGGGTAGTGGGAGGCATGGATGTGGGAGCAGCTCTAGCTGTGGCAGCAGGAGCTGGGGCAGCTGTCCAGGGAAGAAGTTGAGGGAGCAATGTTGGTGCTCAGCATGCTGAGCCAGTAGGCGGTTGTTGCTGCTGGACTATAGCCCTGGCTCTCTCTTAGTTTGAAACAGAGTCTGGCTAAGCCGCTCAGGCTGGCCTTTTACTCCCTTTGGAGCTCAGGCAGGCCTTGAACTTGTGTTCTTCCTGCTTCAGCCTTCCAAGTAGCTGGAATTATGGGCTTGTGCCTGTTTTCTTTTCTTTCTTTCTTTTTTTTTTTTTCAGAGCTGAGGACCGAACCCAGGGCCTTGCGCTTGGTAGGCAAGCGCTCTACCACTGAGCTAAATCCCCATCCCCGTGCCTGTTTGCTTAGGAGTACAAGAAAAGCTAGGTGGCACCAAATTTGTTTGACACTGGCAATCTGTCTAAGTCAGAAAAACGTGGCTGCTTTCCAACGGCTTAGTCATGCTTATGATGACAAGAAGTACTTCAGACTTTTATCTTCCCAAGGTATTGTTCTTCACGATGGCCTCTGCTGCAACAACTACTTTATGTTTTTAAATTTGGCAATGATCAGTCTTCTTCCCCAACTCCCACTTTGTCCCCCATCCTTAAACTCGCTTTTTTGGTTTGAATTCCATGACCAAAAAGTAGCAAGTGTCTGATGTAGAGAAGTGTTTTATTATTATATTATTACTTCTAGTTATGTAAAATTGTGTCTGCATGTGGGTATGTACACATGAATGCAGATGTTCTCAGAGGTCAGAGATGTTGAATTCCTTCAAGCTGGTGCTATAGAGAGGATTGTGAGCCACCATATGGGTGATGGGAACTGTGCCATGGTCCTCTGGAAAAACAGTAAATATCCTTAACCACTGAGCCATCTCTCAAACCTCTTTTTAATTAAAAAAAATTAAAATAAAAATGTCATTTTAAGGTTTTTTTGTTTTTGTTTTTGTTTTTTGTTTTTTTTTTTTTTTTGTAAAAAATAATTCCAAAGAGCAATTCCTAAACTAATAGGTATCCTCTCATTCCCTGTGCAGTTATTTTCATTATGATAAGAACTTGCTAGCCGGGCAGTGGTGGCACACGCTTTTAATCCCAGCACTTGGGAGGCAGAGGCAGACGAATCTTTGTGAGTTCGAGGCCAGCCTGGTCTACAGATCGAGATCCTGGAAAGGCGCAAAGCTACACAGAGAAACTCTGTCTCAAAAAACCAAAAAAAAAGAACTTGCTTAGGCATTTGGGAAATTGTGCTTCTGTTAGACATTCCAATCCCCAAGCCAGTCTTTCAGTGGAATTTTTAATCATAGTAAAAGCAAGACACCTTGGAGGGGGCGGGAAGGGGGAGAGCAAGGGAATCCGTGGCTGATATGTAAAATTAAATTAAATTATAAAATAAAAAAAATAAATTAAAAAAAAACAAACAAACAAATCAAGACACCTGGGCAGACACAGGAAGGCGAACAAATGCCAAATCCGGTACCCTTAAAATGGGTTTAAAGCATTACATATTCCCTTGAGAAGGGGAATGAATGAATATGACTTTACTCCTCCTAGAAAGTATTGATGGAGCTGGGTGTGGTGGCACACGCTAATCTCGAACTTAGAGGCAGAGGCTGTCAGACCTCTGTGAGTTGGAGGTCAGCCTGGACAGACTTCATAATGAGTTCCAGGACAGCCAGAACTGTAAAGAGACCCAGTCTCAAAAACAAACAAATAAGCAAACAAACAAACACTGATGTAATAAGTAAAGAATACTCTTTGATTTTACAAGTTTCTGTGAGATTTTAAAGTAGTTATCTTAAACCTGTACATTTTGAGATTATCTGGTCTTTGCTTAAAAAAATGACAGTTTCTCCCCCCTCCTCCACCCGCCCCCCCTTTTTGGTTTCAGATGTGCCTCATTGTAGCTCTGGCTGTCCAGGAACTTGCTGTGTAGTAGGCCATGCTGATCTTGAACTCATAGCCTTCCTCTGTCTCTACCTGCAGAGTGCTGGGATCAAAGCTGTGTGGACAGTTTTGTTTGTTTTTTTAACATGCTCTAAGTTAGTTGGGGCCTGAACCGTTAGAAGCAAGCCATGGTTTTAATTCATGAAAACAGATGCTGTAGAACATTTCCCTCTTGAATTGTATTCCTTTTATTCAAAGCACTGGTTGGGATGAGAGATGCATATGAAGAAGGCTGAAATGCAGTGGTTTTTGACAAAGAGAACTCAATAAAATGTGGGCTGTTCTGGATCGCTTCCTGGCTCTTTACCCTACTTTCGCCCACACACATCTTTTTTTCCCTTGGGCTCTTGGAATCCCACTGGATGCTTACTATCCTGATCTTTATCGTTTGGGGGGCTATATTTGTCAATGCCACCCAGTGCTTCTGATTTTTCTCTACTCCCCTCTCATGTGAGTTAGGCCCAGGGCCTGAGGAGTGCTGGAGGGTTTCTTATGGGCACAGAGTCTGGTGGGTGGAGTAGTTAGTTAACAAGAAGGCGAGGCCTTGAGGACATAGTATGGCCTGGAACAAGCTGTTCACCCAAGCATTCATTTACAATCAACAAACAATTAAATATCTATTATAGACATCAGCATGCGAAGGGGCCCCAAAACAGCTGGACCACACAGCAGCCATGACAGGCTTAGGGGCCTAGACACAGCTTCTGTGACAGGCTTACTGGCAGGTAACACCCAGATCCAGGAAAAGCCTTAAGCTGATACCACTCAGAGATCTACCCATGGATGAGGAAGCACCTGACATCCCAAACATTCCAACCATTAGATAAGGTGGCCAGATGTTCTTGAGTCTAGCACATACCTATTTTTTGTTTTACAGATACCCCTAGACAATTAACAGGCAATCAGGGTCCCGGACCCTGGAAATCTCCTCACCCCAACCTCTGCTATGATAAAAACTCTGTCCCACCTGAGCTCAGGGCTCTCTGCTCTCACCGCTGTGTCTGTCGGACAGACAGAGGGACCAAGCCCCAGAGCTTGAATAAAGGCTCTTTGCTTTTACATACGGGATTCAGTCTCTGTGGTGGTCTTTTGGGGGTATCTGCGATCTGGGCATAACAAGAGCACAAAAGTGAATGATGGGATAGTTTCCATTTCCAGGAACTGAACTCTTTCCAGGTGAATTAGTGGGGAGAAAAGCCAGCATGGAAGAAGCCTGATTTCAACCTAGCTCTGCCGAGAAACACATTGAATGTTTCGGGATCTGAAAAACAACCCTCCTACCCTCTAAGCCATTGGTTTACTACAAGGGTTCTCAAACTAGAATAATCGAGAACTGAGCTATTCAACACTGGCTCTGAACCCTTAGGGTGAATCCTAAGGGTGTGTTAGGGCTGGAGCTCAGCCTCAGGTAGTCTCCAGGGCAGACGATTTTGCAGTTCTGTTAAGTTCTCAGGTGATGCTGTACTGAGGCAACAGAGCTGTACTGTGAAAGGCATATTTTTAAATGCTAAGGAGTTTCAGGCTCCAACTCCAAACTCATCCAGTGGTAGAGAGGGATAGAAGCTTGGCATTGATAGTTTGTAGCCCTCATATTTTAACATGTCCGAGGTGAAGAACCAGTTTTTTGTCGTTACAGACTGTGGTGGGCGCCCGGAAGTTACTGAGTCTATGACCTCACACATTTGAGTTAACTGTAGGAATTCTGCAGTATTTAAGAATACTAAATAAAGGCCTGTCTGTCTTTGCCCACGGCTTTAATCCCGGCACTTGGGAGGCAGAGGCAGGCAGAGTTACCGGCCAGCCTAGTCTACAGAGTGAGTTCCAGGACAGCCTGGAAATCTTGTCTTGAAAAACCAAATATATATAATAAATATATATGCATACATAATATTAGTAATTGATTACTAAACACTGCTACAATTTCCTTCAAACTAATTTGGCTGCTTTATCTGAGGAGCTTTTCGGATCAGTCCCTGCATATTTTCCAGGACCACGGTGTGTGGAAACACTGTTGTGTCTCAGGACAAAGTGGTGTCTTTTGGAACCCAACCCAAGTCGTCTTTGGGTACCCTTGGGTTTGCCTAACCCTTGTAGTTGCAACAAGTGAGCTGGGCATGCTCAGTGGGCAGGGTCGGGTTGGGAGGGGGTGCAAGTGGGAAGCCTGTGGCTCTGCAGCCGGGGCTCTCCGCCTCCCCCCCCCACCTGTACGAGGCTGGGCCCGGCTGGGTCAGTGCTCAGCATCCCACCCCTGCTGACTGGGCTGGGTCTTCTCCACGGGTCACCGCATTAGCATTCAGTCCTAGGGTCGAGGCCTGGAGCGCCCGGCTGGGGTAGCCGGCCGAGAGTTGCAGGCCCAGTCCCCAGGGTCCCCCGACTCCTAGACGCCTTTCTAGGCCCAGGGTAGCCTGGCGACTGGGAGGTGCGGAGGGGGGAGGAGGGGACGCCGGATCTGGGGACGCGCGACGCGTGATCAGGTAAGGCAACCCCGGCGGGCAGCAGGCGGGCGAACGCCCTCCTCCCGGGCAGATGGCGGGGGGTTGGGGGGGGGGTGGCCGGCGCGGGGAGGGACAGGAACCCGACACCCCGCCGGCTTCCCAGGCCTAGCTCAGCCCTCTCGTCTTCCCTCCAGTTGGCGAGGAGTGGCGGGGCATGGAGTCCCTCTCCTCCGGGGCGCAGGGCAGCCTCGATCACCGGGGGCAGGGCCAGCTCACGTCCCCGCGAGGCCCAGAGCCCGGGTCTGCAGCCGCCCTTCCCCGCCCGCGGCCCGCACAGCCGGCTGCACTTCCGCGTTTCCCCGCCGGGCCGAGGAGCCGGGGCGGCGGTGTCGCGGCGCACGCGGTGGCGGTGCCGCCGGGTCATCCCCCGGGGAGGCGGAGGCGCACGAGGGGGAGGAGGAAGTAGCCGGGAGGGGCGTCGGCGGGCGGGGTCGGATTACCGTGGCCCCGCCTGACCCGGTGACATCCCGGCGCGCTCGCCGCGAGCCCAGGGCCACTCTGGGTCTCAGCGAGGCCGACTCCGCCCTGGCTGGAGGATCCCGGCGCCCCTGCCCGCCGTCCCCTCGCGCGTGAGGACTGATCTCAGGTGTGTGAGCCCTGGCGACCTGCTCCTCCGCCCGGGCTTCTAGGGGAAGTGGTCCCTCCCTGACCTCCCTGACTCTGTGGGGCTGAGGTGTGGCGGAGGTGGAGGTGGAGGTGGTGGTGGTGGTGGTGGTGGCGGGAAACTGGGGGAAGATTGAGAATTGGTTCCCACCAACGGAAGAGCAGCACAGTTCTCATTCAGGGCTAGACACTGGTAACGCACTTTACCTAGCAAGAGGAAGGGCGTCTGCACATCAATGAAACTTTATGCAAACTTTTAACTTGTGACTGTGGCTAGCGTGGCGAGGAAGGTTGCTGTTTCCTTCAGTGGTGAGGGTCGGAGACGCTTCTGGAAGAGGGAGGCGGCTTTCTTGAGAAACTCACTTGCCGGGGTGTGACTGGCTTAGGAGGAAATGCCAAGTGTACACCGGCAACAGCTCTCCACAAAGCAACTGTTTCTAGCTAAAGAAAGTTTGCTGAGTGCAGTGGCTGTTAGGGTCTTAGCTGATGGTGGTCCCCAGACCACCCCTTCACCTCGAGCGAAGATGCATGTACTCCTGAAACAGCCCGCCTTCCTCAACCAACACAAGTTCTCACAAAATCTCAGTGACAGGGTCCTCCAGGTGACAACCCCAGGAGGTTGCTACAGAAACAACCAGCAGCTACATTTGTCAACTTGTACAAATAGGTGAGAGAAGGAAGTTGGTAAATTAATGCCCTCTTTGCTTAAAACTAGACATTGTATATTTTGCATATATTCCAAAGTTTGTAGAGTCTTGGAGTTTCTTTTTTGAAGGTGGACAGTACTGGCGATGGCCACTCTGGGACCAGAGACTTCTTAGTAGTTATTGATTAGCATATGAGGCCTGGATGCCATTGCCCAATGGATAGCCTGTGCTGTCTCTGGGGCCTTAACGATGAGTGTGTTGAAACCTCCCCATGTTTCTCGTAGGGACATGAGTCAAATGACCACACTTCCTTTATTTTTAGCAATTTAACCCTTCACCCCAGTGAATAATGGATAAGAGACAGGATTTGAGATGAGAGACAACATAGTCAGAACTGCATTCTGAGAGATCACATGGACATTTTCTAAGTCATTCTCGGCAGCAAGGGAAGGCCGTTGCATGGTTTTCTGTTAAAGAGCGGGACAGAGTTAGCAGTTCCCAGTGGATGTTGTGTTTTCCTTCTGAGTTCTTGTAACTAATATCGTTTATAGGCATTCAAAAAGATATGACCACTGTAGGTAAATCATGTTGGCAAACTGATATAGTTCTTATATTATCCTGTGTGGTTATGTATGCTCTCTCCAGCTCCAGGAGGTTAGTTTTGACTTGGGTATGGTGTGTCTTACACACTTTTAGGTCTCTAGCCCCTGGAATGATGACTGACTTCTAATGAGCTCCCACAAATGCTTTCTCAAGCAAAGACTAAATTGGAACAATGTATCTGAATCTAAGAAACAGAAGGCTTTGGCCTTAGGGAACATATTCAAAGTCACTAAGTCTCACAGGCAAAATATGCATAATAATACATAGCAGGTCTACAAGAACTAAGAATAGGCCCCAGAGGCAATCAATTCTAAAATGTTAGTGTCCTTCCTCTTATTTTCTATTTGTATTGAAAAAGTAAATTTTGGGAGAAGAATGCAAGAATGCAGGTAGGTGGGTTGTTTAGTTTTTTTTTTTTTTTTTTTTTTTTGAGACAGGGTTTCTCTGTGTACCTTTGCGCCTTTCCTGGAACTCGCTTTGGAGACCATGCTGGCCTCGAACTCACAGAGATCTGCCTGCCTCTGCCTCCCGAGTGCTGGGATTAAAGGTGTGAGCCACCGCCGCCCGGCTAGTTCTTATATGTTAAGCATGAATTATCCAGGGTTTTCCCCCTTAGTTGGGGCATCAGGAGGAGGGCTAGTGGCAGCTGTGGTTATTAGCAGAGGAAACAATGTCCATACCATCATCTAATTTCTTTTTTTTTAGTTTTGGGACATGTAGATGTTTTCTGAAACTTGATGATTCTTTCTGCTTAATGCATGGACTCCAAGGGCTACCCCGAGTGCAGAAACAATACTTCAGAAAGCACCAGTAATAACATAGATGTTACATTTGGCTTCTTAAAGGAAGTTTTATGTATTGTGTGTGTGGTTCTGCAGCAATAAACAGTAGATGAAGCAAAGTTACTGTTAGCCGTTTTTTGATAAATGTATGGAGTTTGTTTAATGGGATAAAACATGTATTCAGGTGCTACCTGACACCATTTTAATCGGCTACCTATATACCTACGGTACCACAAAAATCTAGCCTAGTGAGGTGGAAGCCATTTAAGTTTATGTAAACTCTGTGATGTTTCTCAGAATGTTAGAACACCTAATGAAAAATTTCTCAGAAATTATTCCTGACCCTACCGATGACTGTAGATGGCTCAATTCTTTGGAGACAAGTTGATGTTGAGGAGAGTACTATTGGTAACAGACTTAAAACTGCCTAAAAACAAAAAAGAAGATCACAATTCTAGGAGATAGGATTGGTCCAGAAGTCTGGACTGAGTACACTTTTGTATATTCATAAGATTACTAATGAGTCTGTAGATAGCTTCAGGGATGGGAGCTGGGTGCCTGAGGCTTCCTGCTGAGACCAGAGTTCACACTTCCGCCCCACATTGCCTCCTGGGGAGGAGAAAGAGGCCGGAGAAAATCATGAACAGCCAGTGATTCTATTGTCCTGCCTACATAATGGAGCCCTCATAAGTCACTAAGTCTCTGGGTTTGGATAATCCAAGTTTCCGAATATTTGAAGTGTGGGAAGACCTGAGAGAGCTGAGAGAGAAGGAAACTCCTTGGTGTAGCTGGAGTTTTCCTGGTCCTGCCTGGCCCACGGTCAAGACAAATCTCTCTCACCCGCCAGTCCTGCAGCTGCTCAGACCCAACCAAGTAAACACACAGAGACTTATATTGCTTATAAACTGTATGGCCATGGCAGACTTCTTGCTAACTGTTCTTATATCTTAAATCAACCCATTTCTATTAATCTATAAGTTGCCACGTGGCTAGTGGGTATCTTAACATCTCATGGCGGAGGCTGGCAGCATCTCTCTGCCTCAGCCTTCCACTTCCCAGAATTCTCTTCTCTGCTTCTCCCGTCTATACTTCCTGCCTGGCTACTAGCCAATCAGCATTTTATTTATACAGAGCGATATCCACGGCACCTTGGTCCTGTTCCCATGCTGCACCATGCACTTCTTTATTCCCTGTCCCCCCCCTCTCTCTCTGTCTCTCTCTCTCTCTCTATTTTTATTTATTTATTTTAATTATTAAGAGGAGTCTCACAACTGTAGCCTCGGCTGGCCTGGAACTTGCTATGTAGATCGAGCTGGTCTAGATTTACAGAGATCTGCCTGCCTCTGCTGGGTTCAAAGGCATGCAACACCATGATCATCTCATTTTCGTTCTTTACACTGTTTTTACACTAGGCTCATAAACATGTTTCCCTGTATCTGAGTTATTATAACCTGTTACTAAATCTGAGAAGGGTTCGGGATCCTAGATTGGTAGACTAGTTGGCAGAAGTGTTGGTACCCTGGGAAACCAATTTTGTGGCCACTGTCTGAAGTGCTTTTGTGTGCATTGGGGGGGGGGGCACAGTTTGTGGAAATGAACCCTTAACCTATGAGGGCTGTTCTATGCAGGTAGTTAATCAGAGTTTGAGTTAAATTTTAGATCTTGTTAGTTGATATTCTTGGGGAACTGGAAGAGGTATTCATGTAAAAAACCTACACACTTGGTGTCAGAAGTGCTGTGAGTACAGGGGCAGGGTTCTTGTCCATCTGTAGTAATAATTCTACATTACTTGGAGCATCTTTTGGTTATTCAGGCAAACTTAAACACTAACTTATTGCTGAACAGTGAGATACTGTAATGGTGTGGGTGCTTTTCAAGCGATGACTTTAGACTTTTCAAGCTTTCTATCCTTCAGATAGTGATGTCTTTTGGGTCCCTTACCTTTGACTGACCACGTCTGTAGTTTTATGACTGCTTTTAGTTGGCAGAGAAGGGAGACCTCAAAACTGTAACAGAGAAGCTCGTTTCTGAAAATGAAATGTATGGAAGCGGGTGCTGTTGGACAAGGTTGCCTCTGCATAAGGCTTGGTGACAGTGGAGAGACCTTGTGCATTACAACTGAAATTAGTCCCTTGTACTTGCTCGTGGTTACAAGGGCCAAGTGGAAATGGTGGCTGCTTATATACATATGAGGAGGGAAAGTTATGTTCCATGGAAAGAGCTTCGGGAACATTTGGTTGAGATTTTATGCTATTAGCCAGGTGGTGGTGCATGCCTTTAATTCCAGCACTCATGTGGCAGAGGCAGGAGGATCTCTGTGAGTTCGAGGCCAAGGCCAGCCTGTTCTACAGAGTGAGTTACAGGACAGGCTCCAAAACTACACAGAGCAACCCTGTCCCGGGGGAAAAAAAAAGATTTTATAAGTCAATACAACCCAATAAGCCTCTAAATATTTCAAAGTGACAAAAACAATAGTTTACAGTACTGGGTTCTCAACGGTCCTTTTCCTTTGATTTAAACTGAATAAATAAAGGATGTTATGTTCATTGTAGTAAAGGGCTTTTGATCTGGCACCTCTGTGCTCCACCCTTCCTGGGGTTCTCCTGTTCTGTGGGATCAAGTCTAAGTAGGTGTCTTGCAGTTCAGGAAGCGTCCAGTTTTGCTCCTGGATCTGCCTCTCTTGTTGGGTTCTGTCTAAGTGGTAAGAACTAGAATTCTTTAAACCCACTTTATTTCTACAGCTGCCTCTTGTTGCCAGTGCAATTTTTTCTTCAGCTTTTTGTTTTTTGCCTTTTCGACACAGGGTTTCTCTTTGTAGCCCTGGCTGTCCTGGAACTCGCTCTGTAGACCAGGCTGGCCTTGAACTCAGAGATCTGCCTGCCTCTGCCTCCCGAGCGCTGGGATTAAAGGTGTGCGCCACCACTACTGGCCTGCTTCAGCTTTCAGAGTCCTCCTCACCTCTAGCTTTCAGTTTCATGAAGCCTTCTTCCTTCCCTCCTCTAGTGAGAAGTGTTGTTTTACTTCTTTAACTTAAAATTAATTAATTTAATATGTTTATGTGTGTGTGTGTGTGTGTGTATGCATGGGGGTTCAGACCTCAGGCCTTGTGTATGCTAAGCACACCCCGGATGCTTCAGCCACTCTTGTTTTTCCACATTTGTTTTTTGTTTTGTTTTGTTTTGTTTTGTTTTGTTTTGTTTTGTTGTTTTGTTTTCGAGACAGGGTTTCTCTGTGTAGCTTTGCGCCTTTCCGGGAACTGGCTTTGGAGACCAGGCTGGCCTTGAACTCACAGAGATCCACCTGCCTCTGCCTCCCGAGTGCTGGGATTAAAGGTGTGCGCCACTACTGCCCGGCCACATTTGTTTATTTATTCACTGTGTGGGGGTGTGCATCTGAGACTTGGGGCAAGTACTTCTCCCTGCTGAGCCACCTTTCTGGCATCAACTGCTCTTTTGATGTAAGTCCCTTGATAATCCTATGTAGGATGCATTATTGAAAATCTGCATCATTTCTTTACATGAAAGAGCAGGGGTGGGGTTGGATCTTACAGTTTTAGAGACTTCACATGCCCTAGCCAAGTGCTGTCATGACACCTACCAAATACTGTTGGACACACAATCCTCTCATAGTTTACCTGTTCTTTACTTACTTAAGAAATAAGCAATTGGTTTGAGCTGGGTGTGATTTGGGCAGTGGATGACACATACTAGACACATACTAGCTATATTTCAGGTAATTAGCCCAATATTCTAAGCTTTACCTTTATGCCTTTCTTTTCTCCCTACACATTCAGCAGTTTTAAGGATATCTGGGAAGAAGCAATTGTATCAGTCAAACTGATATTTTAAAAGCAATCTCTCAAGAAAATTACTGGAACATTCTATAAACCAGGAGGTCCCATGATACCTATCTCTGGCAGGGCTACCGAGGCTCGAGGCTCCTTCACTTCTATTGGTTTCTCCCTTCCCCACTTCCCCACCTAATCAAGTTCCTCAGGAAAAAATCCTAGCTGAGTTGGTTGTGTACATGTATAATTCCAGCACTTGGGAAGCTGGGAAAGAGGGGGTGGGTGGGAGATTTGCATAGTTCAAGGCCAGCCTGAGCTACTTAGTGATACCCTTTTTAAAAAAGTAAAAACAAGGAGGTCATGATAGCTCATGCCTTTTAGTGCCAGCACTTGAGGTAAAGGGAGGTGGGATCTCTCTGTATTCTAGGCCAGCCTAGTCTACATAGTGACATAGTGAGTTCCAGGACAGACAGGGCTATGGAGAGACCCTGTCTCAAAACAAAACAAAAAATCAAAACCAACCAACCAACCAAACAAACAAAAAAAGCAGACAAAAAGCCATATCAAATAACAACAGAAACTAAAATCCACCAAAGAACCTGGCAAATTTTAATGAGGTGACTGATAAATTCTTGTCACCATTACCAAATAAAGTTTTCTGGTCCTTTTATTTAAAAAATATGTTATTTTTGTTTTTATTCATGTGTGTGAGTGTATGCCCTGTTTGTTTGGGTGTTCCTGGGGGCTAGAAAAGGGCATTGGATCCTCTGGAGCTGGAGTTACAGCCATCCCGCATGGGTGCTGGGAAACCCAACTTGGGGTCTCTGCAAGAGCAAGTTCTCCTGACTGCTGAACCCCTCCTTCCAGCTTCATGTTCTCTGGATTCTACGGGAAAAAAACCCCGAGGGCCATTTATGTAGGTGAGGTCAAAGGTGACCGAGGGGAAGCTTTTGCTTCTGAGCATCCCTGACATCACTGACTTGTGATTTTGGCCGGTCTCTGCACCTTACAGTTTCTCCCTCTGTTCAGCGAGGTAGCATAGACTTTGGGCATTTGAAGCCCACAGAAAATATAAACTGCTAGGAACTTTATATTTTCTTGTCTTCTAGTACTTGTTTCTAGTATTCTTGTCCTGTCTATGAGGAAGCCAGTTTTGCCATGGCTCTGTTTATCTCTGGCCCCTAGCCTGACTTTTCCTTATTGTGTGCACTTAGAGATTCTTTCTGTAGCCTTTCTGGAGGTGATTTTTCCTTCCAGATGAAGTTGTATGTCCCACAGCTTCCTCTAGGCTTATGCTCATAGGTCTCATCTTTTTTTTTTTAATTTTTATTTTATGGGCACTGGTGTTTTGCCTGCATGTATGTCTGTGTGAGAGGCGCTGGACCCCCTGGAACTGGAATTATAGTTGTGAGCTGTCATGTGGGTGCTGGGAATTGAACCCAAGTCCTCTGGAAGAGCAGTCAGTGCTCTGAGCCATTTCTCCAGTCCCCACAGTGCCCATCTGAAACATATTTCTGCTTTTCGCTTTTTTCTTTTAGTATGATTATTAATATTAACCTCCATTCCAACTCACCATTAAGTATCTGAGATACATATGTTGTGTACTACACATGCTGCCAGAATCAAGAATTTTAAGATTTTTGCCCAACTGTAACTTTTACGATTAATAAAAGTACTACAGCATTTGGGAGGTTGAGATACAAGGATCATAGTGAGTTCCAGACCAGGCCAGGCAACCGACCACCACGAGACCCTTGCTCAACCCTCGGCCCCCGTAAGACGTTCTTATTGGGCATGCGCTGTTTTCCAGGCACTGTGCTGCGCACTCTATTGTTTCACCTATCAGCCAGGAATTCTGTTGGATTGATGATCAATGGAGAGCAGAGAAATTCAGTTACTCATTCAAAGCCACACAGCTTCTTTCTGGTTCGGCAGAGACCTCTGGAAATCTTTGTGAAGAAAGTTATGAACAGATAATCCTACTCTCATTTCTTCCCTTGCCCATCTCTTCTCTCCTTTTCCTTTTTGAGATAGAAATGTAGTTCAGGCTGGCCTTTATCATTGTGTGGCCCAAGCTAGACCTGGACTCTTGGCTCTTCTGTCTCAGCCTCCCGAGTGCTGAGATTACAGGCATGTATATATCCTATTTTATTTTATTATTTATTATTTTATTTTTTTTTTGGTAAGGTGTTTCCTGAGTTTTGCTCCTTTGAATTCTGCTGCTCCCTCCATTAAACTTCGCCCTTTAGCACTTAACACTTGCTAACTCGTCACCTGGTGACTCAGTAGCTTTCTTTGGATTTGACTTCAGGAACCCATGACGTAGTTACAAACTTCTTGGATTTGATGGGGTGTGTGAACAGCATGCACTTTCGTATCCGTCTGTTTTGTACTCTTACATCTGGGTTGCTGGCTGCTTTTGGGACAAGGAATGTAATCATGTAAGTCATTGGCACATTCACATTTGCTTCCCTGCTTTAACCTGGAGCCAGCCACTTCCTTCCCTTGCTTGTTTGTTTTCTGAAGACAAGGTCTCCATCTATAAATCATGCTGGCCTTGAATTTACCATTCTCTTAGCTCCACATTCATTTCTGGCTCCAGTTTTCCCAAACTCGTAGCACCCTCTTTGAGCCTTTCAACCCACCCATGCATTTTTTTTGCAATAGACGATGATTGTTAGTGGTTAGTCCAGACTAAACTGCTGTAACAGAGAGATCTGAAAATAGACCCCGGCTCAAGTACACCTTCATTTCTTTCTCATTGGTTTGCATATGGCTTTCTTCCCTTGGTCCGGACACCGTGGGTCCTTCCTTCTAGCTTTGTTTTCAACCTCATCCAGCTAGTGGAAAGGGAAACGGAAGAAACATTTGCACCTTCCCAACATATAGTCTTGAAGTGACTCTGTCAGCTCCACTCATATTGGCTTGGTTGGAAATCTACTACAGTCTTATTTGTCTTCATGAAGATTGCCAGCAGGGCGGTGGTGGCACACACCTTTAATCCTAGCACTCGGGAGGCGGAGGCAGGTGGATCTCTATGAGTTTGAGGCCAGCCTGGTCTACAGAGTGAGTTACAGGACAGCTGGGGCTATACAGAGAAACTCAGTTTCGAAAAACCAGGGGAAAAAAAAAAGATTGCCAATGTCTTCTAGCTAGGTGCCCAGGAAGATAGGAATATAGATCTTTAAATGATGCTTTTTCATAGGACCCTTCATCTTATACCAGGAAGACAGAGATAACATGTCAACTGTCAATATTTTCCTCTCCATTTCTTCTTGCACCTGAACCCAGGCACTCCGTCAACTTCCAACTTTGAGTCACCCAAGTTCATACTTTTCCTATTTTTTATTATCCTTATTATTTTTACTGTGACATGGTCCTTCCTAGGTAGACCAGGCTGGCCTTGAGCTCAGAGATCTACTTGCCTCTGCCTCTTGAATTCTTGGATCAAAAATATGTGCTCCCTTCAGCTACTTTGTGAAAATTCTCCCTGCTCACATTTAATTTTTATAACTAATTTGGGAATAGTGGTGCACGACTTTAATCTAGCACTCAGGAGGCAGAGGCAGGCGAATGTCTGTGAGTTTGAGACCAGCTTTGGCCTACATAATGAGTTTAGGACAGCCAGGACTACATAGTGAGACCTTGTCTCTTAAAAAAAACAACAAAAATTATTTTTATTATTTTCTTCTGTAAGACAGGGATTTGCTGAGTAGCTGAGATCAGCTTGAACACAAAGCATTCTGCTTTAGCCTCAGAAGGCCAGGGGTATGGACACGCACAACCATACAGGACAGCTTATTTGCATCATAAATATTTACGAGAAGGCTCCAGCTTCCCAACACAAACAAGGCCAAACTCAACATTCCTCATTACCTGCTCACTTCCTGCCTCTTAGTTGGGCTTTCTGAAGGTATAGTTTCATGGTTTTGCTTCCTTTCTTGCCTCCCACTCTAATTTTTGGAGACCTGGGTCCAATCGCAGATGAATCTATTTCCATCGGGTTTATTGGGGTCCTGACTGGCAAGCCAGCGAGTTTTTGATTGATTTATTTATTTATTGTGAAGTTTCGGTTTCCGCTCAGTCTCTCCTGGATGAAACGGAATTCCCCAGGTTGCGGGGTCGGCTTGCTTTCCTGCGGTGTCCTCCTGATGGCTGTCTGCAGGTTCTTTCCCGGACTTATTCACGGTTCACCGGCTTTTCTCTTCTGTCGCTCGTATCACCTCATTTATCCCTATTCTGGATTTGGGTGATTTTCATCTTAGCATCTCCAGCCACGCCTCTGGGGGACTGTGAACTGACATCGGTGTCTCCTCTCGCTGATGTATGTCCTGCAGTCATAGCAAGACCACCCTTCCTTCTGGGCTCACTGAGGAGCAGCATGGTCTTTCCCTTACTACCTATATGATCTATTCATTAAATGTATCAGCCTAATGTGTGCTGGCCATTTCCCCACGAGTTAGGACTGTAGTGGTCTACAGATCACTTTCTACTCCTGTAGAATTTAGATTTTAGTGGAGGGGAAAGACACGATTGTTATTAAATGAAGAATGGGCATTTGAGATGACAAGTGCTGTACGATTATTGTGGGTTTGTCTGACTCGGGAGAGCATGTCTCAAAAGCTGACGTTTTCCTTGAGTCCTGAAAGACCAGAAAGGGCTATCTGTGCAAAGATGAGTGTCAAGGCCTTCCAGGCAGGGGGGACAGGTGGTATCAAAATTCTAGGTTTAGCCAGATGTGGCCTCACACCTTTAATCCCAGCAGTTCAGTGTCATCCTGTCTAAAAAGCAAGTTCTAGGCCAGCCAGAGCTATGCAATGAGATCCTGCCCTAAATAAACAAACAAGTGAAAAATCCAAAGTGTGTGCCAACATGCCCCTCTCTTAGAATTGTGGCTGGAGAGCTATCTCAGGGGTTAAGAGCTCTGATTGCTCTTGCAGACAACCTGAGTTCAGTTCACAACACCCACATGGTGGCCCACAACCATCTATAACTAGGTTAGGATGTGAGTATCTTTAGGATATCTGTATAATTTTTCATAGCGTTCAAGAGAAACTTTATAAAGTCGTCAAGGCCAGATCCTGTCAGGCTTTAATCCAAGTTACAATGCTTCAGTTTCATCCTAGAGTGGATTAGATGTAGACCATTAAAATGGTGCAGTGTAGAATAGTGTCTCTTACATGGACATGATGGTTCATGCTGGTAATCTCAGAATCTGGGAGCCTAGGCAAGATGACTGCTCTGAGTTTGAGGCCAGTTTGGGCTACATAGTGAACTCCAAGCCAGGCTGGGATACAGGAAGAAACCTTGTTTCACAACAACATCAACAAAAGGACAGAAGTCTTTTTGTTTCTTCATCCCTTCTTAGAGGAAAGACTGAATTAGAATTATTTAAAAGCTTAATTTTCTTTGACATAAGAGTACTTCTTACCCACCAAAGAGTTAACTACTGTTGGTTAGGGTTGGACTGTTTTGGAGGGTCATGGACCTTTACAGTATCTACTTGCCAGGAACCAATTGTGGGTGGTAGTGATTTCCATTGAGACTGAATGCTATCGGAGTCTGCTCTGGCTGTTCCAAGCAGACAGGCTTTTGGGAAGTAGGGGAAGACACCGAAAAGAGGACTTCAGTTAAAATTCTATTTTAGTTGTTCAACTGAGAAATTATCATGTGGACAAGCATTGTGTTAAAGACGGAAAGAAATGGACAGATTTAGGAGATGTTTTTGAAATAGATTGGTGACTAAATTTGATAGTAGTTGTAAAAAAAAAGAATCAAAATAAAGGGTTCATTTTTTCACTTGAGCATCTAGGCCAATTACTGAGAAGACGAGAATTTGGAGAGAAACAGGTTTGGTGGAAGACACGAAGCATTCTGTTTGGTCGCATTAAGTCTGAGGTGTTTATTAGACATTTCATACAAATGGATAAATAGAATTTGGAGAGACCAAAAGGCATTTGGGCCGAACAGATGAGTTGGGATGTTTTTGCACATTGGTTATATTTGATATTGCATGGGGTTTCCTATAGAGAATGTTTAGCTAGAGAAGGGACCAGTGATCTGTCGCTACAAAGAAGAAGACTTGCCATTGGATAGGAGGGAAACCAGGAGAATGGGATCTCTGAAGACGAGAGTCCAGAGTGTTTTTTAAAAGATGGTTTTGTGTCAATTGTAGAGATTGCATTTGGTGAAATAGTTCATTTTTTATTTTGACTAACTGATGAGTGGAGAAGCTGAGACAAAATCTTACTGGGTTGAGCTGTGGAGGTGTAGACGGTACTTTCAGAAATCTCAAGAGATATGAAGAAAAATGAAATCAAATAGTTCTTGAAAGGAGATATTGTAGAAGAGGCTTGTTAAAATCAGTGGATAGGGCCGGGCGGTGGTGGCGCACGCCTTTAATCCCAGCACTCGGAAGGCAGAGCCAGGCGGATCTCTGTGAGTTCCAGGAAAGGCGCAAAGCTACACAGAGAAACCCTGTCTCGAAAAACCAAAAAAAAAAAAATAAAAAAAAAAAAAAATCAGTGGATAGCTGGAGAGAGTGTTGAACAGTAGTAGGAATAAAATTGCTGAAGAGTAAAAAAGGGAAGAGAGTCCAGATAAATTGGATGGCTTGGTCTTTATTAGAAACAAGATACTTGGTTCCTAATGTAAGGAAGGACCATAGAGAGAATGGGTAAGGGATGATGAGGCAGAGCTTGGGTGGGGGGAGGATGGTGTTGTCCCTTTACAGCCTATCCTTTCCCTGAGGTGGTGTTCCCAGAGTCTGGACAGATGAACAGGGATTTGAGATGGAGGAGTTTGGCCAATGGGCATTGCCTGTTAGATGTCTGAGGTCCACTTGAGTTTAAGTTGAAAGCAGTTGTGGTTGTGTTTTTTCCCAAGTTGTTTAGTTATTTGGGTAAAGATATTGAGAAGACAGATTGATGAGATTAATCAGTTGGAGGAGATTAGGTAAAAAGGAAGACGGGCGCTTACATGGGAGAAATTACAATGATAATTTCTTTGTTTTATGCTAAGCTAAGCATTATGAGAACCGACTGCATGTAGAACAAAAAGTCAGTGAATGGTTTCGGGAGGCAGATAAAACTGCCGTGTTGAAATTAAAACACTAAACCGAGTAGATGAGTTGAGGAGGAGACAGAGATGTTCACACATGGTGCTTTGAAGGTGAAGGCTTGGGAGCTGCTGCAAAGAGCCGTGGTACTTAAACAGATTGTGAGAATGAGAGCCAGTGACTGGGATGGAGGCAGAGAAAAGGTCATCAGAGGTCAGGGGCTGGAGGGTTGGAGCCTCCAGGGAAATAGACCCAGAAAGAGGTGCTAATGTCATCAGTGATGAGGGCAGATGGACAGATGACTGCAAGGAGGAGCAGTAAGAGGTAAAGAGGTTTTTTATTTTGTTTTTTTAATTGTGCAGTATGTCTGTTTCGAAAAACACTAGAACTTAAAAAAAAAAAACAACAACCAAGTTTCATGTTTTGTTTGATTGGCACAATGGTCTTTTTTTATTTTTGAGACTGTAATATAATTACATTTCTTCCTCCCCTGTCATCCTTCCAAACCATCTCCTGCTCTCCTTAAAATTCATGGTCTTTCTTTTCTTTTCTTTTTTTTTTTTTTTTGTTAATTGTTATCGCATGAATATATGCATACACACATAGTTCTAAATATAAAGGAGGTAAAGTGTAATACTATGAGCTTCAATTTTTTTGTTGTTGTTATGGTTCTTGTTCTTTTTGACACTGTAACCCAGTGTGGCCTGGAATATACAGGCACTGAGATTATAGACATGTGCTAGGTAAGCGTATCAAGGGCCAACTGCAATAGCCCACACCTGCCATTCCCAAGGCTAGCCTGAGCTACATAGGAAATAGTCCAGCTAGGGTTCCAAGATATGCTGTCTCAAAAACAACATCAATAACAACAGCAAAGCAGAGAGAGGAAAAAGAGAGAGGAAAAAGGGACAAATAGAGAAAACATCGGAAGGCGAGTAAGAGAAAAGCTTAATCTACCTCCAGGTTGGGAGACTTTGGGGATATGAGCAGGGATGCTACTAAAAGTCTTTAATGACTCAAATGCAATGGGAACACACCAGCCTCTTGTGAAGTGAGATACTAACTTATTAATCACTTCATCACAAGAAAGACCAGAAAGGGGGCTCATTCAAACTGGCTCAGATAGTTTGGGACAGTCATTTATTGGCTGAAAAATTAGACCCCAGTGTGAGAGTAAAGTAACACACCCTCATTGGGATGCTGCGAAAGGCGGGCATTGTTGCATCCACTTTCAAAACTCAGGTTAAATCTCACTTCCTTAATAATCTTAGAGTTGATCCTGGAAAAGGATTGTTGAGAGAAGAGAACATGATAGAGTTTCAAGGGGTGGATTCTGGGGTCCAGAGGACAGAGTGAGGTTGGGAACATGCGGCACTGGGTAAGTGACCCCCCACCCGGCAGCGCTCTTGTATTTCAACTTCTAGCAATGCTTCAGAGAATGGGGTAGCCAGCACAAAGGGGATACCTTTTGACTTGAGCCTTGCAAATCCTCCTAGGAATGTGGTGAGGATTTGTATTGTGCAAACTCTCTAGAACAGCCTTCATAACACACTCGAGCTAATGAACATGCTTCACTGGCCGTAATTTGCCTACTGGGCGAAGTCCGATTTCCTTTGAATGCTCATGAATCTTATGAGATATGTAATAACCTTACCTTGCTTATTTCTTCTCATCTCCTTCTCAGTTATGATTGCTTTATGACTCACGCGTCCTGCCTAGGTGACTATGCTGAACTTTTACCTCATTCTAATCTTGCTTACCTTTGAGGACAGCATGCCTCCCAGCCAGAAGTCCTTCTTGTACGTAGGTTGGTTGGCCAAACTTGACTAGAGCTAAGATAACCTCTAGCTTTATCATAATACCACCTGCATGGTAAATGACACATCCTTCAGTGCCTGACAGTTGCCAGGTGTCATGGTGGCCACTGGATGTAGCATGAGTAACAGTGGATGCCTGTGCTCAGAAAGTTCTACCCATTCCCAAGGAAAGGGAATTAGGCCTTCCCTTTACTGACTTGTTCCCCCTCCCGTGTCTTTTACATCAGAGCTGTAAGCACTACCCCCGCAAGGGTTGAGGATTTGCTTTGCACGTTTACCTCTCACATCTGTTCTTGACCGAGAACGACAGTTTCCGGTTGGTATTAGGTCTTCTTACTGGTTCTACAGTTCCAAGAGGGAAGGAGGATCTGTGCTGTGGGCACTATCCAGGAAGGTGACTAACCTCTGCTTTTGTACCACAGTGGCACTTGTTCCCATGGGAAGCACTGTGTTCACCATGGCATCTTTTCTCATAGTCACTTTGGACTCAGTGAACCCTCAACAGTAGAGTTAAATATTGCTTTCCCTACAATTGCCCTGGTGATCTGCCTCTGCCTCCTCTTTTAGCCACACCTTATCCGTATATACCCCTCTATTTCTTTTACTGTTGATTAGTTAGTGTTTTGAGACAGGGTCTTACTATGTAACCCTGGCTCTCCTGGAACTCATCGTGTAGACCAGGCTGGCCTTGATTAAAGGCATGTGTCACCATGCCTAGCTTTCTATTTCTTTTAGAATCTCCTTTTCTAAGCTGTGTTTTCCTTCAAAGTAGAATCCACAAGTTCTTCACTCACAGGTTTAACGCAGATGGAAATGCAGTGCATACTGACTTGACATATAGCCTTCCTTTTGTGAGCTCTAAGTCATGTTATATATGCACTTCTGGGTTATCTTTACTTTCATATTTTTTCATACAGTATCTCATAGTCCAGGCTAGCTTTGAATTCACTTTGTAGCCAAGGTTGTCCTGAACGGCTGGGTTTATTGTCGCTTTTTCCTAAGTGCATACACTCTCCAGATTTTGCTTAGACTTCTGTTTTTTTTTTTTTTTTTTTTAACTCTTTTTTTTTCCTCTTAGCGGTGAAGGAGAATCTGTTGAAAGCAATGATGAGTGCAGAAAATATTAGCTATCTGTGTGACCACGGTAGCTAAGATGGAAAGCTAACTATCTGTGCTATGCCTCGTTCACTGTTGTTACTTTGGGCTGAGTTGTGATCATTAACTTCTTTAGTTATATAGCCGAATGAACGCAAATGGGGTGGTTTTCTGATGTTGTGTAAGTAGAATTGATGGGACTCGCTCCACTGTCCACTTGATTTTTGCCCATAGTGTGTAGAACTTTCTGGAGACTTGGTTCAATGTCCAGTTCCTTTAAGGTCTCTTTCTTTATATGTCGGTTTCCTTGTCCCACAGGAGCTAATAATTACTTCTGTATTACCAAGGCTTGAGATAATGTAAAGCAGATACCAACAATATGAATGTTGTGAGTCACCGTGATATGCAAGGACAACAGTGAGTCACTCCTTAGCACAGGGATGGGATGATGAGTAACTGGCTAGTGGGACTGCTGGCCTGAAGTTGACATGCTCTGAATGAGTGAACCAATACGACTCATTTTGATACTTGGGGTTACAGATTGTTCCCAGGTAATGCCTGTAAGAATAATCAGTTGTGGTGTGTGTCTTCATATCCTGAGTGGTGCATGTCTTTATAGCTTGAGCTCAGCATATTTTTAAGGCAATGCTTTCCTAAGAAATACCCTGGTTTCTTTAGAAAGATTAACTTATAAAACTAACTGTTTTGGTAGCTTTTTGGTTTTATATCAGTGTTTTTTTTTTTTTTTTTTCCCTAAGGGAGATAGAGTCCAGAGCTGTGACAGAGCCAAAAGCAACTCCCTGGTTTCTCTGAACTGAAAATAAGTACCAAAAAATACTGTCCTGAAGAAAGGACTAAAAAACCACCCTTGGGTACAGTTGTCCTGGCGGATTAACCCTGTTGGGTTAATCCAGGACACAAACCTTTGATCAGGATTCTTACAGGAGAATGCTTTCAGTTCGTGCCCACTAACAGTGTTGGAGGTACAGCCACTGGACTTCACGTGATTGGGGCCTGACCTGAGGGAAAGTCAGCTCCCTCCCTCTGACTTCTGCCACCAGCAACCTGTGGCCCAGATCTGCAGTAGGTACTGGCCTCTGTTGGGAGCCATGACAGGACACTCCACAAACAACAGCGTCTGCTCTGTTGGAGGGAATGTTTATTTTGGAAGGCGATGTTAGAGAAAAGCCAGAGGAGGCCTACTGACTGTTTGACAGGGAAGTAACAGGGTGTATCTGTGACATGTACCTGGGCCAGTGCAGGGGCCGGTGGGCCCAAGCAGGACTGCAGCTCGGTGAAGGCAGGCTGCTTTCATTTCCTTCTCTGCCTATAGGCTGGCATAGTGGCCCATCTGCGCTGTGAGTGTGCAGAATGTACAGAGTGAGAGCTTGTTAGAGGTGCTTAGAAGTCTTAGATATTCTAGTGGGAGTTTAGCAGGTACGCTTCACACTGCACTTATATAATCTCAAATTCTGTATCTCTGGGTGCAGATGAGATTTCATAGAGGAGGTAACGAAGCTCATTGTCATACAGCCTGGGCCTGAGCTGAGCTGAAGGGCTGCTGGTGTCTCGTCTGTGGCAAATGTTCTCCTACAATGGAGGTTGCACTGAACTTGACAACGGTGTCAGTTGAATATGCCATACCACCCTGAATGTTCCCAATCAAGTGTGACTGTGCTAAGGACCGTACCTGTGACTAGCAGGAACCCGGATGTACCCAGAGAAAGTACTGCAAATAAGTAGTGTATTGCTATTGGCAGGGGAAAAAGCATGGTTGAGTTCATTCCAGGAGAGGCTCTGCCTTCTCTGTAGGCTTCCTTTATGACCCCACACAGTTCAGGGGTCCCTGTTTGAATGGCTTACCTAAGAGGTTCTAGACAGTCGTAGCCTGGAGCCTACAGCACAGCAGCAGAAACTGGAGACTGCTTTAACAAGGTAGAAGGTGAGAACCAACTCCTGAAAATTGTCCTCTGACCTCTGAATACATCCTGTTGATATATCCACGCTCACCACATACACATATCACATACACTACACACACACACACACACACACACACACACACACACAGGTTAAAAAATTACAGGTAGTTTTGGTGCAATTTAACTAGTTTAAAGAGCTACTGTGTCCAATGCTTAAGGCAAATTCATCTTAGCTGGGGTGGGTGCTCTAGGGTCCTGAGAAAAAGGTAGATACTTCTGTAATGTTTTCTAGTTTCTGTCCCAAGATTCCTAATAAATTACAAAGGCAAAGCATCTTTTTCCTTTCTCTGTGTGGTTCTTGGCTCAGTTTTATTAAAGACAAGAGCGATTGTATAACAGGAAAATCACCCAAGTAACGGTCAGATGACTTGGGATTTGGTCAGCCGTCAGCTGTCCATCTTCAGGTTTATCTTAGAGCGCTTGGCTGCCATGTACACCAGCTTTCTTATTACAAGAATAACACACAATCATGATGCAGATATTAAAAATGATGTACACAAGGAAGAAAATAAAAGTGACCCAACCTTACTAGTCAAAGATGAGAGTTTAAAATTTGGGGGTATTTCCTCCTTTAGGCTTCATGTAAGCATATATGCAGATGCTTAAACAAATTTATATGCATACACACTTTTTTTTTGTTTTTGTTTTTGTTTTTGAGTCAAGGCTTTGATAAGTGGCTGTGACTGCCCTAGTATTTGCTATATAGACTAGACTCGCCTAGAATGTGCAGTGATCCTCATGCCTCTGCCTTCTGAGTGCTGGGATTATAGGCATGTTATAACTATGTTGAGTCTGGTCACTGTTTTATGTACTTTTGGTCTTTTCATAAGTAGTTTTCTACATCCTCATCACTGCATCTTTATCCTTAAGGCTGATGATCCTAGTTAGAATCTAAACACTGACTGGCTAGATTACCTGGCTCAGAAGGGAATCCACTTGTCTTCATCATCCACCAGCACTAGGGTGACAGACGCATCTCACTATGCCCAGCTTTTACATGCTGGGGATCCAAACTCAGTTTTGTTTGTTTGTTTCAGGTGTTTGTTTGTTTGTTTGAGACAGGGTTTCTCTATGTTGTAGCCCTGGCTGTCCTGGAACTTGCTTTGTAGACCAGACTGGCCTCTGCCTCCCAACCGCCAGGACAAAAGGTATGTGCCACCACAGCTGGCCAAACTCTGCTTCTCATGCTTGTGATGTAGGTACTTCTCTTCACTCCCAATCTTGATCTTTGATTCGAAGAAACTGAAGCCCAGAGAAGTCAGGTGTCTTAGTTCAGGCTGAGGTTTAGGGTGGGGTGAACACCTCAGGTCATAGTCTCTGTAGAAGCATTCAGCTGCCTCATAACAAAGCATATTGTTGGCAGCTGCCGAGCTAATGGCCCAGGGAGTAGGCAGGAGTGTACTGGGTGAGGTCAGGCCTAAAGGTCACCGCATTGATATTGGAACCTGGAGTTTTGACAAGAGTCCTATTAGAAATGCCATTTTACAAGTCACTTGCCTCCTGCCTGCCTCTTGGTAAGAGCATGGGCTCAAGCTACGGGCTAAATCTTTTGGATTAGTTTTGCGTTTCCTTCAGCATTATCTTAGAGTTTCTGGCTGAGGAGAGGCTGTTGAGTCTAAATTGCTAATGTGCGCTGCTGATCTCCATCCGCTGTGTGATTTGACTGACGACAGTGTGAGCCTAGCCCACTGGGGTCTGGCGAATTGCATCCGCTCAGTCAGAGTGTTTCCTGAGCTGGAATTGAAATGCAGGGCCCTTTAGTTTCCAGTGTGACGACAACGCTCAGGCAATTGACTTTTGCTCTTCAGTCTCCAACAGGGGGGAAATTATGAAATAAAATGGGGAGAGGCTAGGCATCCTCGTCAAGATTCAAACCCATAAAAATAAGTAACTGTAATTAATCATATGCAATCTCTCTTCCCTATTAAATCTGTACTTAACTGGGTCACTCTGTTTCACATAGCAGGTTGAGCTTCCTAGTCTGCAGATGGTGTCCTGGGTCCCTTCCTCTTGTGATGTGATCTGAAATTCTTCAATACATGTCCAAACTCAGTTCAAGTATGAGTAGTGTGTGTGTATTTGGGAAGGTGATCTGCAAACAACCCCAGGCCTACCGGGACTAGATATGAAGATGGCTTCCTCTGTGGGTGTTGGAGAGGCTCTCTCAGCCAATCTGTTCTTTGTATCAGCTTGTCGCACTGAATGAGAGGGACAGTCTTTCAAGTATGTGAATTCAATAGGTATTTGTACTCAAGAGGATCCCGGAAGTGTGGGGTTTCCTAGCGCAGATACTATTTTTGATTGTGGTTTGTGTGTTTTACTTTTTTTCTTGGGGAGGTTTGTCGTTCTTGGTCTCTTTTCTGCTCCCTTTTCATACGTTTTCTATATTGATAAACATGTCTGTGTCCTGTTGAAAACAAGAATAATAACAACTGCTCTTAAATACGCTCTCTCAGCCCACCCTTTCTGTCCTCCCGGGCACTGGATGTCAAATATGGGAAATTTTCTGCTAGGCAAGTGCTCTGCCACCGAGCTGTATACCCCAGCCAGTTCTTTCTTGAAACACAGATTTCATCAGATCACTGTACGCTTAAAGCCCTCCATTGACTTCCTGTCTCTGTATTGTCAGAATGAAAACCTTGCTAGGAGGAGGTCATGTGTGACTTGGCACCTGTCTGTCTTTCTGACCTTGGCTGGAACCCATGCAGGCGCCACTTGATGCAGTCACAGTGGCCTTTTGGCATATCACAGAGGTGGAGCCCGTACAGGCAGAGTATCTTTGCTTGCCTCTTGGCCTCTTGCAAAAGCCCTTCCCTCAGGATGTGTGTGCTAAGCTGTCCTCAACCTTCTTGTCCGGATCATGCTCCCGAGCACGTCATCCAAAGTTGATTCCTTCACCCTGCTAGTTACTCTCTAAACTGTTACTCATTTTCTTTTTCAGAGCACCTGTCATTTAAAAAATATTCAATTTTAAAAGGTGCTTATGTTTATAAAACACCCCCAATCCCTGAAAACAAAGGGGTTCTCTGCCCCCAGAACTGTTCTGGGGCTCTAGCAGGCATCCCGATTTCCCGGTGGCCCTCCAACTGCTTTCTTCACTTGGGAAGATGGCTCAGGGATACTTCTGAATATTTGGTGGAATTCTTGCTTTGTTTATAGTCTGAGAACTTACAATTTTTGTTTACCTTGTATGTATGTGTGTGTGTATGTTTGAGTCCAAAAATATAGCAATAACAAAAATGGCACATATTATGAAATTGGATTCACTTTATCCAGGAGGCACGTGAATATATTGAAACAGACGTCAAGCGAAAATATATATTGTACTGACAGTAATTCAGTTATAAATTATGTTGAACATGCACTCATTACATATGTATATTTGGCATGTTTTTTGTAAGAAGTATTGGTTATATATAATCTTAGTTTTAATCTACATTTTAAAGATAGAGTATAGCTGTAGGTACATTTGGGCCGTTTGGCAAAAATGTTGGCTAGAATTAGGATGACTTCTTTACTTTGAGATACAAATGAATATATTGATTCTGATTAGCTGATCTGCATGTATGTGGTTAGAAGACAGAGCTGTGCATTTTCTATTCTAGCAGGTTAAAAAATAGACTTCTTTAAATCTGTATGAGGATAGAAAAATGTTCTGATTATTTCTAGAGCAGAAGCAGAAGTTTGCTGTATTGTTTTCAGGACAGTGTGGGTCTATGTAGGTGAGGATAAAAGCTGAGTCGTGCACATGTGTATGCTTTGAAATAATCTCTGGGGTGTGTGTGTGTGTGTGTGTGTGTGTGTGTGTGTGTGTGTGTGTGTGTTGTGTATGGTGTGTGGTGTGTTCTAGTTAGGGTTACTATTGCTGTGATGAAACACCATGACCAAAGCAACTTGGGGAGGACAGGGTTTACTTGGCTGACACATCCATATTCCGGCACTGAGGATGTCAGGGCGGGAACCTGGAGGCAGAAGCTGATGCAGAGGCCATGGAGAGGTGCTGCTCACTTTCCCTGGCTTCCTCTGCTTGCCTTCTTATAGAACCCAGGGCTGTGAGCCCAGGGTGGCACCACCCAAAATGGGTTGAGCCCTCCCCCATCAATCACTCATTTAAAAAAATGCTCTACAGGCTTGCCTATAGTCCAATTTTATGGAGGTGTTTTCTCACTTAAGGATCCTTCCATTCCAATGACCCTACCCTGTGTCAAGTTGACATAAAACGAGTCGGCACATGTGGTGTGTGCATGTATGTATATTTGCATGAGTAGGCACATGTGTGTGCCGAGAATGTGTGTACATATGAATATATGCATATGGTGGTCTGGAGTCTTCTTCAATTGACCTCCGCCTTATATACAGAAACAGCTCTTATTTGAACCCAGCGCTTGATTTGTTTAGTCTAGCTATCCAGCTTGCCCCTGGGAGCCCATGTAGGTGCCGGGATTACAGACGGGCTAACATGCTGGCCCAGCATTTACATAGGTGCTGCGGCTCCAAACTGATCCTCATGCTTGCTTGTGAGGTCGTTTCCTCACTGAGCCATCTGCCCAGGCCCACTATTTTACTTTTTATTTTTTTGAGATGTAGCTCAAACTCAAACCCATAATCCTTCTGCCTCAGCCTTTAAATTGTTCAAACTCCCTACTAGGTTTTTTGTTTGTTTGTTTTTGTTTTTAAAGACAGAGTCTCATTATGTAATCCTAGCTGACCTGGAAGTCACTATGTAGACCAGGCTGGCCTTGAACTTATAGAGAGCCACATGCCTCTGCCTGCCAAGTGCTGGAATCAAAAGTGTGTGCCACCACACCCCACCCAGGTTTTAGAATTTTGAGACCGAGTCTCACGTAGCCAGGAAGATTTGGAACTCTCTGTGTAGGGTGGCCTTGATTTATGATCCTCGGGACTTTCCCTACTGGTACTCCCCACTATGTCTAACTTGGAATTCTTCATCTGTGTAAGAGCTGTGGGTAGTTTGCTGTATCTGAATTGTGTGCAGCAAAATCCACAAGTTATCTAACCTGCAACAGGAGAAGGGACAGGAAAATGCCCCCGGAGTGTTAAAGCCAGAGGGTGAATGCCTAGCTTGATGGTGCATGACTTTAATCCCAGGTGGATCTGTGAGTTCGAGGTCAGCCTGGACTACAAAGTGAGTTCAAGGACAGCCAGGGCTGCTACACAGAGAAACCCTGTCTCAGAAACAAAACAAAACAAACAAATAAAACAGCTAGAGGGTGAAAGTCTAAAATGCTAAGCTGCTGCTAGCTACATAGTTTCTTTTCATTGCTTGGAGCTATTTATTTATTTTTGGAACACAGTTTTAGCTAATTTGGCTCTCAGGATTCTAACCATGGTGATAAGTTGGGAGTGCTTAGAGAGTTTAAAGTTTAAATTATCATCAGCCTGATAGTTTGGAAGAAAAAAAAAACTTTACAGTGCAGATAAAGGAAAAAATTGAGATAGGATGCTCGGGCTGTCTAATGAAGACATTGATAGTTCTGTGTTTTCTTCTGTTGCACCCCTGTATCATAGTTTGTGTGTAATGATCACAGTCCTTACAGAGAGAGAGAGAGAGAGAGAGACAGAGAGACAGAGAGACAGAGAGACAGAGACAGAGAGACAGAGACAGAGAGAGAAACAGAGAGAGACAGAGAGAGAGACAGAGAGACAGAGTTGGAAAAAAAAGAATTTACTGGGGCTGGAGAGATGGCATTCACATGGCAGTTCATAACCACCTGTAACTCCAGTTACAAACAATTGTGAGTGCCTGGTGTGGGTGCTGGAAATTGAACTCAGGTTCTCTGCAAGACAAGTATGTGCTCTTAAGCACTGAACCATCTCTCCAACTTAAATGTTTTTTATTACATTAATTTGTGGCACACGCACGCTTGCTTGTGTGTCAATCAGAGGATAGCTTGCAAGAGTTGGTTCTCCTTACACCTGTGAGTCCTGGGGATTAAACTCAGGTCCTCAGTCTTGGTGGCAAATGCCTTTCCCCACCAAACCATCATATTAGGCTCCTTCTCCCCCTTTGAAAATCAGAGACAGCAGACGCCTTTGTCCTCTGTACTTATGGGATGTAAGTTTCTGCCACCTCTGTTGTTAGCCGAGTCATGTTGGTACCAGTGCACATCTCAGATCCCGGTGACTAGACTTTCCTCTAAGTCTACACTTACACTTTCCATGTAGGGTGTGTGCCAGACCTCATTGTGAAGGGGCCCCAAAATAGCTTGACCACACAGCAGCCATGACAGGCTTAGGAGCCTAGACACAGATTCTGTGACAGGCTTACTGGCAGGCAACACCCAGATCCAGGAAAAGCCTTAAGCTGATACCACCCAGGGATGTACCCAGGGGTGAGGAAGCACCTGACATCCCAAACATTCCAAACATTAGATAAGGTGGCCAGATGTCCCTGAGTCCAGCACACACCTATTTTTGTTTTACAGACACCCCTAGACAATTGTCAGCCAATCAGGGTCCTGGACCTTGGAAATCCCCTCACCCCAACTTCTACTATGATTAAAAACTCTGTCCCACCTGAGCTCAGGGCTCTCTGCTCTCACTGCTGTGTCGGACAGACAGAGGGACCAAGCTCTGGAGCTTGAAATAAAGGCTCTTTGCTTTTACATGCAGGATTCGGTCTCTGTGGTGGTCTTTTGAGGGTCCCCACAATCTGGGCATAACACTCATAAAGGAGAAAAGGGAAAAAAAATCTGAAAAGAGGATTTGGAATGATGCCACATGGGGGTGGGATGAATAAGATCTGATGACCAAGACTGTTCCAGCCAACATATTTTTTTCTGTTGCTTGTTTGTTTTTGAGACAGTGTCTTGCTGTGTAGCTCAGGCTAGCCTCAAATGTATGGGGTTCCTCTTGTTTAGCATGCTTAGTATTAAGATTACAGGCATGAGGACCACACCTGGCTGTAGCCAAGATGGCTGAGATGGAAGTAACAACATTGCTCATAATTTTTGCTTAGGTGAGAGGAAACTATTTTCTTGGGCAAAGGTGAAGGGACTGGAGCATTTAGACAGTGTTATACTGTTACACATACTCTTGAATAGGATTATTGTGAGCAAGCATTTTATTTCAACCTCTTGTTTACTGATAGCTGTTTCCTTGAGGAGCAGATGTTTTCTGGGAGTCTGATAGCTTTAGCCAAAAGAATACACTACAAAATTATTGCGACTAGTTTCTAAACACATCCATTGTGTGTGCAGCTGAAACATCCATATTTATACTTGTAGATCGGTGGATGTGTAGAGGAGTGAATTTAAATGTAGATTTCAGCAGGCTATGGGGTGAAAAGGAACATAGGATATATGATGTGAGAAGCTGTTCTCTGGGACCGTCTCTATTGCAAGGCAGCAGAGTGCCCCAGCATACTTCCTGGCTGCAGAGTTATTCTTTAATTCAGTTGTGATCCAGGGCTTATGCTGAAGTATTTGTAATAGTGGGATGGTAGACAGACCGGTATTTAAACAGTTTAGCTTTTTACAGTGTGAAAAGTAGACTGAAAATATCGTGCTGTAACTAATTATAATACAAACTCAGGCCTGGTCTTTTGGTTTGTTTATTTTAGTTTTGGAGACAGGTTCTCACATAGTCTAGGGTGACCCGAATGAAATACATAGCCACGGGTTGCCTTGAACTGATGCTCTTGCCTATGCCTTTACCAAGTGCTGGGATTACAGGTATGTACCACCACCCCTGGTTTGGTTCTTTTGAGACAGGGTCTCACTATGTAACCCTGGCTTGCCTAGAACTCACTATGTAGATCAGGTTGGTCTCAAACCTGTGGCGATCCTTCTCTCTCTGCCTCTTGACAGGTGGACCTGTACCATCACAGTGACCTAGTTATACAGTGTGTTTTTAAAGGCTTATTATCATTATTATTAAAGTTAGGGTCTCCTATAGCTCCAGTTGGCCTTAAACTTTCTCTAGTTGTGGATAACTTGGAACAGACATTCCTGCCTCCTCTTCCAGAGTTCTAGGCTGAACAGGCATCACATCCGTGCATGCCTTTTCATCACTGATGTTCAGTGAGCTCCAGATTTTATAAACTAACTCCAATCATTTCCTAAGGTATATGTGTCATGCAATCATAATCGGAATACATTGGAAAGAACTGATGTGGTTTCTTACCATTCGGTGGTAAAAATAATAAAACGGAAAAAAAAAAATCAGTTGACAAAGATATCAGCCAGCCTGGGCTACAGAGTGAGACCATGTCTCATAAAAAGCAAAGCATCACAAAAATCAAAACAAAAGAACCTCAAGATTATCACTTTAAAAAAAAATCTTCATTTGACTTGGTTTGTACTTTTTTTTTTTTTTAACATCATCTAAGACTTTTAGAATCACATTTACTTAATACAGTGAAATCGACTGTCGTTTTCTCGGGAAACTGTGCTGTTCAGCAGCTGTGACTGTCAGTTGTTACAGTGCTAATGAATTTGGATTGGAGGCTTGATAATATTACAGAGCGAAGACAAACATTTGTACTCTGTTGTTAGCACGCAGTTACTTTATTCTGCAACAAAACCAACGGCTTTTTCTTAATTATTAAAGTAGATCCTGTCCCTGCACATAAACTCTAAAAAGTGGCTTGTGCTGTCAAAGTGGTGCCCACTGTTCCCCTAACATGTAAATATGCCCAAAGAGACAGAGGAATCAGGTGTCTGCCCAATGAGCATATTTATGTGGTTCCTAATGCCTTTACCTTCAAGGCAGAATTGAAATTTCTTTTTTAGTGGTTGAATACTCTTTATTTTTTTAAAGCACTCTTCTTAATGCTAAGTGAGGAGTTTCTCGTCAGGTGATGTGAAAATGAAAGTGTGTTTACTTTCATATCAGGCTCCTATCCACAGAGTTCCTTACCTTGACTGGCATTTGGGATGGGCGTTTCTAAAACCTGTATTCTCGAGTTTTATATGTGAGGGTCGTTTTCCGTCAGTCTTCTCAGGATTGCCCTAAGTTACACTTCTAGGACTGCAGGCAGGAAGTATTAATTTTGTTTTTATTTCTATTTACTTTAAAAACTATTATTATTATTGAATATGAATGTTTTGCCTGCGTGTGTGTGTGTGTGTGTGTGTGTGTGTGTGTGTGTGTGTGTGTGTGTGTATACTGAGTACATGCATGGTGTGTCAGTCAGGTCCCCTGGAACTGCAGTTACAGCCAGTTGTGAGATGATCTGTTAGTGCTGAGAACTGAACCCAGGTCTCCCGAAAGAGCTGTCAGTGCTCTTAACTGCTGAGCCATCTCTCTAGCCCCCAGACTTTGCTTTTAAAATAAACTTAAAAGTACTCAACAAATTGACTTTGGTGAACTATGGTTCTTTATGATTTTTAGAGCAATTCTATGGAGAGCAGGTTAAACCATTTTGGTATAAATTAAACTATGGTCATTTGTACTTAAAGTAAACCTGTTTTGTTGAGAATTATCATGTGCTTGTTAAACTTTCTGAAAGTGGAGTCTAGGAACAAGAAGGATTTCCTTGTCTCAGACCCAGATACATTTCTTTCAACCGTCCTTCAAAACTCCTTGCCCTGGGTCAGGCTGACCGCCTCCCTCGGTGACAGGGACAAAGGAGAACAGCCTGGAGCTAAGGGTATTAAAACAATGCGCTCTTGAGAACGCAGAGAAGGTGAACCGTTTCCAACAGAGGCTACTATTGTTTGTCCCATGGAATAGAAATGCCCACAGTGGGAATGAGAAGCCGGAAGCTCTGTCTTCAGAAGAGAACTTTCCTCTCTGCCCAGAGGTCTGCCAGTGTGCCCTTCAGGTGGCTTTCCCCAGTCTTTGCTGCGGATGCTGTAGTGGCCTGACTTGATGGTGTTTGGCTGACTCCATGCTGCCTCTAGCTAGCTGCTGCTTGCTGTTTGTTTTCTCATGTTTACTTGCCACCGACCTAGCAGACTCGTTCATTTGAAGCAGAAATCACGGCTGCCATAGGTCACTGTCCATCCCCGAAGAGATTTCTCATGCTTCTGCAATGGACTTCCTGAAAATAAGGAAAATGGGTCAAATTTCTGTCCTAGTTTCTGTGTGCATTCAGATAGGGCAGAAAATGCAAGGACACAATGTGGCAGTTACTTTGAAAACAGCAGATATTTAATACGAAGTCAAATGTTAAATAATAAATGACCATTGAGCATTTATCTACCTGTTCTCCTAAGACCGCTCCTTTTTCGATGCATTTTCATTTTAGAGAAGTTTGAAATAAATGCTTGGTTAATTCTCATCACACTGTGTGTTAACCTATAAAAGGAAAAATTGCATATTCAAGTTTTAGGTTTTTGTTTTATTTTTTCATAAATAGACTTTCAGTTGGCTCATTCAGCTGTTTTCCTTCTTTCTCTCTTTTTGAGACACGGTTTCTCTGTGTGGTCCTAGATATCCTGGAACTCGCTCTGCAGACCAGGCTGGCCTTGAGGTTAGAGATCTGCCGGTCTCTGCCTCCTGAGTGCTGGAATTAAAGGCCTGTGCCACCACTGCCCAGCCATCTCTCTCCTTTTATTTCTAGGACTTTTACTTACACCATTTGAACTCTGACGAGCTTTGGGCTCTTCACTTTGCCAGTCTTCCTCCGGTCAGGCTTTAGAAAAGCTCCTGCTTTTCTTTGAGACTGGAGCGGGGTCTTGGGCTAGCCTCATTCTCACTCATTTGTGGTGGCTGTGGTTTAGCTCCTAAAATGATATAACTGATCCAGTTTTGCCTGGAGAGATTTATAGAAAGTTATTTCAAAGTACTCTCTGGTTGAAACTTTTTTTTTTAATTTCAAAAACTTTAGAAACCTTTTGAAATTTATTTCCAAATGTCATAAACTTTTAAAAAGCAACACATTTATCCTAAATATATGTGCATGAGCAAAAGTAACAAAGAAGGACAGGACTACAGAAATGCATACATTGAAATCTCAGTGCAGGATTCTGCACATTCGTAGGCTAGCATTAGGTAAGAACTGTAGTTACTCCAGCAGTCTTTGTAGAGGCTGAGCTCAAGCAAGGTCTAGCATGGCCAGCTCACTTCCAGCAGTGCTGACCAGAAGCCCAATCAATCAATGTTAGGCTAGCTTTACAGTGACGTTAGAGGACCAACTTTCCATGTACAGCGATCATTTTAACATGTTTAAGTGATCTGTTCTCATTTAATGGCAGCTAAGGTAAATCAAACATAGAAATCCCTTGTTTTTGTTCCTCCTTTTTCTTTGTTAATCTCTGTTAATACTTTTCCTGCCTTTTTTTTTTTTTTTTGGTGGGTGGGTGGGTGGGTGGGTGTGAGCCTCCTTGGCATTGATTTTTCGAAGTAGATTGGATGTAGAAAGTCCTGCTTTTCCCTGAAGTAACCCTGCTGTCTGGGAGGGTGTGGAAGTATGGGACACAAGTCCCGTGGGAAAATGGTGCTTACCCTCCTCCTCTGCCATAGCCTAGAATCTGATCACCCGGAACACGAGGGTACATTATGTTCTCATTTCTTGGATCTTTCATTTATCTTGTGTTACCAGTAGAATGCTTTGCACACTGACTTCTGAAAAGTCTCTATGTTTGTATATTTCTTCTCTGTTATTATGCTCAGTGTGTGTGTGTTCTTTACAATTGCAGCTTTTCATTGTTACACACACACACACACACACACACACACACACACACGTATAAGCACATACTGTATTTTTCAGAACTTGATGCACTTTTTGTTTCCTGTTAGAGTCATGTCTTAGGAAGAACTCTTGCATCCATTTTCCAACCAGTCTTTGTGTTTTGGTTGCTGCTTGATTGTGTAAACACTCCATCTGTATGTTCTGTGTCTGAATCGGAAGGTACTTCTTTGTGGGGAGTTGGGATAATAAAGAGTTCTCTTCATTACAACCTGCCCAAACCTGGCCATGCTGATGCTTCCCCATAATCTCATCACTTGGGAGACAGAGGCAGGAGATCAGAAGTTCAAGGATAGCCTGTACTACAGGAGACTGTCTCAGAAAACACCAAACATCAAGAAACCCTAAATAAAACCTCTCTAGTTCAAAGTCCCCAGAAATCCCGCCCCCCCTTTTTTTTAGCATAGGAAACCGGGAGGGAAAATGCTTCTGAGCTCGCTTTTTCCTCTTCCATTTTGCTGTGGGTTGCTGTCAGTCTCCATGAGTCTAGACATAGATGGTAGGATTTCCTCTGAGGAAGTGCAGCACCTTAATTTTGTAAGATTCACATGCCTTTCTTCTAAAAGTCACTGGATTAATATGTGGTTGGACATGTGGGTTGGGCCCCTGAGTTGTGCCTCTCATGGGTGTAACAGTGTGACATGACTCAGTTGAATGAGGGGGTGGCTTTCCGGGCTCAGCTGCAAACTGAGAGTGAAGTGCAGGGGGCTTTGAGCTCCCTTGGGGCCTCCTTGTATGCCTAGTTTGTAAATGGCAAATAAGTTAGCATGTGCTATCCCTGAGTTATATCCTGGGGATCTTTCTTTATATCCGAAATGCCTGGTGCATCTATCTGGGTTTTTAGTGTAGGTAATCAGAAGAGCCTGGAACACTTTGCTGTCTTGCTGGAGAGACCTGCTTCCCCCCAAAAACCGCAAGGCCGGTGGTTGAACTACTCTCCTTGCTAGACAAGAGCTCCATCCTCAGCCCTTTGCCTTTCAAGACAGGTCTTGCTCTTCCCCTCGAGCTGGCCTTCTTCCTGGTCCTGGGATGACAGGCATGCACTACCACACCCAGCTGAAAGTGCCCTCTGAACTGTACTTTTCCCTTGCACTGGTCACACTTGTGAGGGATGCTTATTCCTGTGCTGGCATACCAATCGTCTTCAGAAGTTCCCATTTTTCTGCAGTTAGTGGAGAACAGGGAGGTTAAAAGTTCCTTGTTGGTCACTGGGATTGCTTTATGAGAGGCCAGAAAGAGGAGAGTTTGTCTACAGGTCCCAGGTTTCTCTCACACACAGTGAGAGATAAGTATATTTGTATGAAATCCTTCTTATGTTACCTTTATGTCTTGATGAGTGCTGAGAGAGAAGATTAGATGAAGATCTGGAGGGGAGAGTGACGTGAGCACTGTAGGTAGAGAATTCAGGGACCATGAAGTATACACTCTTTCTAGCATAAATATACTTCTGATTGTTCTTCTATAGTTTTCTTTCTTAAAATTTTTGTTTTATTTATTATGCGTGTGTGTGTGTGTGTGTGTGTCTGTCTGTCTGTCTGTCTGTCTGTCTACAATGTGTCAGTGTGCTTGTGCTTATGCATGCAGACAGCTGAGCACAGACCACGGCAGATGTGTGGAGCTCAGAAGACAGTGTGTGGGAGTCAGTTCTCTCCATCTTGGGATCTGGGGGATTGAACTCCGGTGGTCAGGCTTGTGTAGCAAGCTCTTTTACTACTGAGTGTTCTTGCTGGTCCTTTTGTATTTTCCAGTTGGTGGTTATGGCTTGCTTTTAAACGTAGATGTTTGATTAAGTTGTTCAAATGTATGGTTTAGCAGGGACTGTGGCCTTGCCTTTGAGTAGGAGGCGACAGCCAGGGACCACTCAGTGATTGAGATGTGTTTTTCATGTTGGTCAGAGTTGCTACTGTAGTGAGAGTCCTCAAGGGATGGATAAGCGTTTGGTCGAAGCGGATAAGTAAGTTTAGGCAGTGCCCGCAGGCTTTGAGACGTGGCAGCTGTAGTTTATGTCTCAACTGTGCCAGCCCTCAAGCAGCAACTGTGATCGCCGCTTCTAGGCTGATGTTTCCCAAGCCGATACCTGTAGCTGATTACTTTGATGACCCTCTTTATAAGTTTTGTATGTGTGTGGCTAGCTCTCTCGTTTTCTTCAAATAAATGTGTTAAGACTTCAAATTTCCTCAGTTCCAAATGGATCTCCTTGACCTCTTCAGTCTGTTTGTCTTTCTGGATCAGAATATTTGTACCACTGTGGCCACCTCCCGACTTCCAGGGTCACTCACCTTAACCATGCTTTTTCTCTGCTGCTTCCTCTAGGAGTCATCGTTTGTCAGGCCCTCTTGAGAAATTAGGGATTTCTCTGCGGTCACATTTCCCATAGGGCTGCCTTAACCCAGGCTCCTTAGCTCTCACAGGCACTATTTCCTTGTCAGCTAGTTATCTATCCTCTGTCTCGGAACCTTCCACACGGAGTTCGACTGTAAAGGGAGACCTCAATCTTGAGGCGGATGCATGTGTGAATGAGGACCATTTTGTCTAGGCTTGGCCCGCTGAGCTGGTCTTCTTGGAAGAATTAGAGTTGGGATGTGCCAGCACGGGAGCCAGTCCTGAGTCATGTGCTTGTGAGGGGATGAACGGTCCAGGAAGCATGGACATCGAGCTGTGTGATAAGCCAGTTACTCTTGCGTTTGTATCATCTTTATGGTTTTCTTGAACCTTTAATGCCAGAAGGTGAAGATTCATCAGTATATTTGCTTCTGTCGTCAGTGGCAGGAGGAGACAAGCTCTGTCTGTATTGATGTGAGTTGCTGGCAGAGTTCTCCTCCTGGACTCTTCTGCTCAGGTAAAGCAGAATCCCAGAGTAGGTCTTTGAGATGGGACCTTTGAGTGGGAAAGGATAGCAGAACATTTCAGAGTGAAACAGAATTACCTTAGTCAAAGGATATACTGTCAAACAAAGTTTACAGACTACTAAGCAACGTTTAGAAACTAAGTAAAATATAAAATTTGGAACAAGTAAAATTAAAATTAAAAATATAAAATGTGAGCTGGTTTACCTTTAAAGAATTTTCTTCAAAATTAAAAACAAATATTTTTATTTGAAGTGTATGAATGGTTTTCCTGCGTGTATATATGGGCATCATGCACAGGCCTGGTACCTACAGAAGCCAGATGAGTGTGTCAGATCCCCTGAAACTAAAGTTAGACAACTGTGATCCTCCAGATAGGTGCTGGGGAAACCAGGTCCTCTGCAAGAACAGGAAATACTCTTTAACTATTCAGTCATCTCAATAGTTGAAGAATTGTCATTTGTAAATGAAATGTTGAGGTGGGTTTATGAGACGCCTTGTATAGATTTATGATGAAAGAGGAGCAGTAGCTGGGCGGTGGTGGCACACGCCTTTGATCCCAGCACTCGGGAGGCAGAGGTAGGTGGATCTCTGTGAGTTCGAGGCCAGCCTGATCTACAGAGTGAGTTCTAGAATAGGCTCCAAAGCTACACAGAGTAACCCTGTCTCGAAAAACTAACACCCCCACCAAAAAAAAAGAGGAGCAGTAATACTGTTGAATGCAAGGCCACAAACATCCTGACCCTGTGTAAGTACAGTTCATTGTTGTTAATACCTTACTCTTGAGGACACACGCTATCTCTGATAATTTTGATTTTTTAGGTTTTGTTGAAGTTTCTTAAAGGGCAGGTTCTGGGATGGGAGGGTGCTTTCTTTTCCCACATCCCCTTCATTTCTCCTGATTTTCTATTCTGCTTCACATTATTTGCTAGCTTCCTGGTTGCAGCTTTTGTTACTGAAGAATATTATTTTATGTGTATGGATGTTTTTCCTGCATATATGTCTGTGTACCACTTGAGTGCCTGGTGCCCAAAGACGACAGTTGGATTCCCTCCCCTGGAACTGGAGTTCAAGGAGGTTGTGAGCCACCATGCCAGGAATCAAACCCTGGAAGAGCACAAGAAGATTGTGAGCCACCATGTGGGCACCAGGAATCAAACCCTGGAAGAGCAAACTGTGCTTTTGATTGCTGAGCCATTTTATTATTTTAAAATCTGATACTTGGAAATATTTTTTTCTTTGTAACCACTGGAAGACCTTTTCCCTTATAAGGTGCTGTAATGGATACATGTCCATGGTGTAAGGTTTATATTTATTGCTTTTAAATTTCTTCAAACAAGACCCTCACTTTATTTGGCTCTAGATTACTGGTAGATACTTTGCCAGAGGCTCTGTCTGTACCTTTGAATGACATAGTATGTGTGTGCCAGAGTGTGTGTGTGTGTACGTGTGTGTGTGTGTGTGTGTATGTGTGTGTGTGTATGTGTGTGTGTGTATGTGTGTGTGTGTGTGTGTGTGTGTGTGTGTGTGTGGTGTATGTGTGTGTGTGTATGTGTGTGTGTGTGTAGTGTGTGTATGTGTGTGTGTGTGTGTGTGTGTGTGTGTGTGTGTGTTGGGGGGTAGGTTAGAGGATAACCTCAGGTTTCAGTCTTTATCTTGCACTTTGAGATGGGGCCTGTTGCTTTTCTCCTGCATACACTTGGCTAATTGACCAGTGAGCTTCTCTCTCTTCAGTTACCATCTCTCTGCAGAAAAGCTGGGATTGTAAATACATGCTACCAAATCCCGCCTTCTATGTGGGCTCTGAGACTTGAACTCAGGTCTTTATGGTCTGAGGCAGGCTCTCTGCCCACTGAGCTGTCTCCAAAGCCGAGACCAGATGTTTTCAGGTGAAAAGAAGTAGAGCAAACACGCTGTGAATGACAGCTGTTATCACTGTGACCTTTTTTCCTTTTTCAGACAGGGTCTCACTATAGAGACCTGGCTGGTCTGGAACTAATAGAGACCCTCCTGTCTCTGCTTCCTGACTGCTGGGATTAAAAGCGAAAGCCACCACACCCAGCCCCATTTCAACATTCTTAACAAAAACAAATCTATCACTCGGATTTTAGGGTAACGGGGAGACAGTCTATGTTTTAGACCTCGGACTGCCTATGAGTGTGTCTTACTCATTACAGGTAGCTGGTGACCTTATAGAAGGATTCGATAATAGTAGAAATAATCTTTTTGTTTTTGTGAGATAGGGTCTCAGTAGAAATAATCTTCGAATTATTTCATACAATTATAAAAAAGATGACTACAATGAAGGTTATTGTTAACCCTAGTGCTATGTGAATACAGTTTTCGTTAGTACTAGTGGGTTATTGAAAATAATCTTGCGAAGTTTAGCATAGAAAAATTAAATTGAAAGATTACAATTAGGTGGGTAGGAAACTCACCCTTTTGGAAGAATCAGTCCTCAACTTCATTGGCTAACTGAACAAACACCTAATGCTGAGACATGCTCATTGACTTATATGTACCATCCCACATTTGTTCTTGATGATGTGTGGTTTCCTTTGTGAGGTCATGAATGACATTATCAGCAAGACCAATAGTGTTACTGCCCTAAGGGAACCAGCCGTCAGACTCACATCCGCTGGATCGTCAAGCTTCTGTCTATATGGGGTAGGCATGTGTAGGTAAATAAAACTAGGACTCTGATTTCTGTCCCAAGTTGATCAAACTAACCCTCTGATGGTGGCAGACTGTCCCAGGGCCCACACGATTTCTCTTGATCAGACAGGCATCCATGGGAACGGTTGTCTCAGCACCTTAAACAGGGTAAGGCTGTGACAATTGGGTGTCTGCCTTTGACTTTTTTTCCCTTTTTTTTTTTTCAAGACAGGGTTTCTCTCTGTAGTTTTGGTGCCTGTCCTGGATCTTGTTCTGTAGACCAGACTGGCCTCAAACTCACAGAGATCTGCCTGCTCTGCCTCCTGAGTGCTGGAATTAGAGGCATGCACCACCACCACCCTGGCATGGTTTTGACTTGTAAAGAAGATAAGGTTCCGCCTAAGGGTAGCTGAATGTTTGACTTCCCTAACGAGCATACACAGGATCTTCCACAGTTTGAGCAAAAGTGCATGGTTATGTAGGCAAAGTGTCAGTGGGGGCAGAGATGGAGACGCAGCTCCACATTGCTTAAAGCAGCCTGCGGACTTCCCTCAGGCTTTTAGGGATCCCGACTCAAGTCAACACAAGATTTGTGGCTTTGGCCAGAAAAGAATTTTAGTCCTAGTCTATGTGAAATAGAGTCAGAGTTGATTGAAACGAGAAAAGTGCTCAGGGCAAGAAGTGCACCCAAGAGCATGGGTGCGAGCTTCTCAAAGAAGAATTAGTTTATTAACAGACATTTTTATGGGTTTTGAAGCACAGAGGTCAAGAGGGAGAGAGAAGCTCAGGGAACAGATGAGAAACATCCAAGTGTGGCTATGGGACCCTCAAGGAAGAGCTGCCCTTAAGTTCTTGTCATTAACCAGATGCACTGTCTTGGTGACAAAGGCTGCTAAGGAACCTGTTTCTCCCCCTCTCCCCTTCCCCCCTCTCCCTCTCCTCTACCTCCCTGTAAGTGAGATAGTAGAGTGACTCCAGAGAGTCCTTGGACAGGATTACAGTCTACAGGTGAAGCCAAAGGCACCCAGCAAGGAAGTTAGAGCATGTCCTTTTACTGGAAGTGGTTTTTGGTGAGATTGCTGGACAATTGCAGAAGGATGCCTTTAAGCAGATGTTGATTGAGCTGAAATCTTGATTCTCTGCTGCTGAGGGGCTTCAGCTATTCCTGGGGGAGGGTCCCTTTCCCTTCCTGTGTCCCCTGGGTCTTTCCTGTCTCTCTAGCTTGCACCAACAAAGATAGTAAAGAAGAGACCTCCAATGTCAGGGTATTGATATTTAATGTATTAATACATTTACTGTTTATATTAATATTTCTCGAGTAAAGAATGTTAATAATAATAAAGTCATGTTGGAATTTTGGAGTTTGCAAGGGAGAAGGGAATAAAAAATGTTAAGAAATGCCAACTTCTATTTTAGTGTTTAATTTATAGTATTCCAAAATGAGTTCTGTAGAATCTAGTTACCGACTCTACTGAGATTCTTTAATTTAGGAGAGTAGAACAGATATTTTACATCCAATATGGAACCCAACATATTTACATTGAATTTGTGTGTGTGTGTGTGTGTGTGTGTGTGTGTGTGTGTGTGTGTGTTCTAAGTTAAAACTACCTTTAAACTTAGCAAGCTCTTGAGTTGCTCCATATCAGTAGAGCGTAAGTGAGCTGTTCAGACAGGTCTGGTCACCACCCCTACTGGAAAATAGGGTAATGGCTTCCTTGTAAGAGGTGGGTGTGCCAGCTGCTTTTGTGAATGGAGGAAAAGGTTTAGGCGGGTCAAATTATTTGCTCTTAAGTTTAAAAAAAATTAAATAAATAAAGATACTTACACAGTGTTAGCCTTTTATGTTTAACAGAATAAAAGTAGACCAGAGGACTTTGGTGCGATTCTTATTTCTTACAATGTTTTTGGCTTCCGAAGAAGTCTGAAAAAATTTTAAATCCTCAAGAGCAGAACTTAAAAAAAAAAAAAATCCAATCAATCCAGTTGTAGAAAACAAAGGAAAAGAAAGGAAGCTTTCACACAACCCAGCCCTTTATTAGCAACTCACTGTGAACACAAAGCTTCTCCTTGACACTGTCCTCATGTCACTGGCTAGAGAAATACCTCTCTTCACCCCCCACCCCCTTCCTTGTCTTTTCCTTCTTTTCTTAACAGCTCCCCCAACAAAAGGAGTTACAGCGGGTTAAGTTATCATTTTGTCAGAGGACCAGGGCCTGGTGCCTGCTGACTGCCTCTCTGTAAAGTGTCTGCTGTCTTTAGTGAGGGACATCTCAGTGCGTTGGCTTTTGACTTCCAGGAGAATTTCATTAAGAAGGGAAAACTCCAGAAAGTTGTCTCAGAGTTTGACTTGAACATTGGTCTAAGGACCTGAAGCAGGCCTGAGGTTTATTGTCCTGTCGAATGACCCAGGACTTCCACCAATTTCCCTTGTGACAAATTCACAAGTACAGCTTGTAGTTTTGTCAAATCCACAATGACATTTCTTTTCACAGCTCTCTTGACTTTATACTGTTTAAATACCCTGAGTTGTCTCTTAATTTGCATTTCTTCCTTTAATTCCTGTCAGCTCTGAATGTAACGTTTACATAATCAATTTCCTTGTCCTGGTTTTTTTGAGTTATTGCTTTTGAATTGTGGGATACCCATTGGCATGTTACTTTAAGATAGTTTCATAATCTTACAATGTCATAGTATTAAGATTGTTATGCAATGACATTAACTTATTTTCTTTTTTTTCTTTGTAGGCTGAGCAATGGCATTTCAAAAGGCAGTGAAAGGGACTGTTCTTGTGGGTGGAGGCGCTCTGGCCACTGTTTTGGGACTCTCTCAGTTTGCTCATTACAGAAGGAAGCAAGTGAGTAAACGCATGGGCTGATGCGGAAGCGTTGACGGCTGTGTGTGCTCGTGGCTGTGTGTAGGAATGACTTAAAATTCCTCCGTTTACAGAGATCCTCAGAGTACTGCCTTATGATGCCCACGAACTTTGAGTACCTCATGTTTTAAAATGGTAATGTCCTCTCAAAAGCCTCTGTTTTGGCCGGGCGGTGGTGGCGCACGCCTTTAATCTCAGCACTTGGGAGGCAGAGGCAGGTGGATCTTTGTGAGTTCGTAGGCCAGCCTGGGCTACAGAGCGAGATCCAGGAAAGGCGCAAAGCTACACAGAGAAACCCTGTCTCAAAAAACCAAAAAAAAAAAAAAGCCTCTGTTTTGGCTCTTTGATTTAAAAAAAAAAAAAAAAGGCTTCATTTATTTGTGCCAGGGTTTGTTCATTTAGACCTTACTTTGTCCAGCTCATTGAGATGCCTGGGTGCTTTCTCGGCTTCTGCCAAGTTTGTCCTATTAGAAGGCAGGAGGCTGGGAAAGGAAGTGGAAAAGCCAAGGCCCAACTCTGTTGTCAGGTTATATATATTTTTTTTTCTTTTTCTTTTCTTTTCTTTTTTTTTGAGACAGGGTTTCACTGTGTAACTCTGGCTGTCCTGGAATTGTGTTGACCTGGCTGGCCTTGAACTCACAGAGATCCCCCAGCCTTTGCCTCTAGAGTGCTGGGATTCAAGGCATGCCCACAATGCCTTTAGATTTCTTAAATGCTAGTTCCTTATGTATGTGACAAGTACGTTATCTCATGTAAGGAGGGTGATTCAGTGTATCCCAGCACAGCAGTGGCATGAATGTGAACACGGGAAGACAGAGTTCAGTTTCCTTTTATTTTTCTCTCTGTACCACAACCATGCCTTCGTACAGTTAAGGTGGAGAGCAGGAAATAATCTCATTGCAGGATTTTGTTCTCTTCGGCCTTGAGATGCTGTGGTTAGTTTTGGCCTTCTGTTTCCTCTTCTCCCAGTCATCCGGGCAGGCAGCCCTGCTTCAGGAGGAGGGTGGGAAAGCTTGGGTGGCAAGGTCTGTTTGCTGTTGCTCTTCTTTTCTGTGGCTCCCTTTAAGACATCAACTTCCCTACTAGTTCCTTTTAGTTCTTTGTGTTAGGAGATGGTAGACCCAGCTATATTGCTTGGAAGTTTCTATCCTGAATGGGAAATACCACCTTAAAAACATGTATTAAGAAGAATTAATGTATTGCTTTACAGTTGCCTTATCCTTACAGTGAATAAGCTCCTCAGATTTTTTTTTTTTTTTTTTTAAAGACAGACAGGGTTTTACTCTGTAAGCCTGGCTGGTCTGGAACTCAGATGGCTCATGCTTGGCTTCATATTCCCGAGCACAGAAATCCCAGCACTCAGAAGGTAGAGGTAGATGAGTCTCTGAAAGTTCAAGGCCAGTCTGATCTACATAGTGAGATCCAGGACAGCCAGGGCTACATAGTGAGATTCTGCCTTGAAAGAAACAGAGAGAGAGAGAGAGAGAGAGAGAGAGAGAGAGAGAGAGAGAGAGAGAGAGAGAGAAAGAGAAAAGAGGAGAGGAAAGAAGAGAAGAGAAGAGAAAGAGAGAGAAAAGAAAGAAAGAAAGAAAGAAGAAAAAGAAAGAAAGAAAGAAAGAAAGAAAGAAAGAAAGAAAGAAAGAAAGAAAGAAAGAAAGAAAGAAAGAAAAATATAAGGAGGCAATAATTACAGGCCTGAGCCACTGTGCCTGCCCGGGCCCCAAAGCTCATTTTCTATGTGTTTCTTCCTAAAGAGGAGAGGTATTAGAGAGCCTCTGTCACCCTGTCTTTTCATTCTGAACCATGGGCACTGGACCCCAGGGCTTCCCAGGGTGTGTGTGTTGACCATATTCACTGTCTTGCTACTGAGTCTCTTGTCTGTTGATTCTGTTTGATACGCTTTCTTTTCAAAAGTTTCCTTGGTTTCTCCAGAGTAAATGTGAAAGATGCTGCTTCTGCGCAGGCTATTTCAGAAGTCTGGGACAGGGGCATTAGGGATTAGATTACATCCCTCATCTTCCCCCACGCTTGTGTTATCTGAACCGAAACTGAGAAATGCCAGTGCCCAAAGGTCATGATATCTAATAGGTGTTGCTAAATTCGTATGTGGCTTATGTCTTTAACCATAGTAAGCATGTTTTACCATGAAGTTTATGACTTAATGTTATCCCTAAATATTAACTATTACATCTTTTGTAAATTTCCTTTTTAAGTAACTGATCTCACAGAGTAAATTTGTAACAGTGCTCCTGAACAGCGAGTCAGGGCTGGATTTTAGGAAATGAAAGCCTAACAAGGGCCTCCTGACTTCTACCACATTTGCTACTTTATCTCCTTAAGTCAGCCACCCTGACTCTCCTAACAGCCCAGTGAAATGGATACCAGCAGTTTGAAGTCATTTATAACTTTAAGTTGACAGGCTCTGTTGAAAACAAAGCAAACCCAAACCAAACCCACCACAGGCATATTCCAGTCAGTCAGTTGCATAGGAAATCTGTTTTTTCAGTGATTCCTGTTCCTTTAAGATACTGCCTTGAGCTTATAGTGGAGAGGGTAGACAAGTGTGCTGTAGCCATCGAGGTCGGTGGGGTGGGTGTGTGTGTGTGTGTGTGTGTGTGTGTGTGAGGGGGGGGGAGAAATAGACTAACTCCCGTAAGAGGAGACAGTTTATTTTAGTGGCTGACATAAAGTGTCCACAGGCCACCTGGAATACACTTCTCTTTTCCCACAAAGTATGTGATACTGGATGTGTCAGGGTGGTGGTGACCGACTTCAAGAATAAAGAAAAAAAAGAATCATCTACTTCCCGAGCCTTGTGAATTGGCTCTTAAGATGTGCTCCATTTTTCCCCATTTTCTGTGTTGTGGGATGTATTGCCTCATTGTACAGGTGTGTTCATCAGCTGATCCCCACTCCCTGCCCTGCCCCCACCCCAGATTTTCTAAGAGGGTTCAAACTGGAATCCTCTAAGTGTAAGACAGGAGGCGGAGCATGCCTTTAATCCCAGCACTTGGGAGGCCGAGGTAGGTGGATCTCTCTGAGTTCCAGGCTAGGTTGGTCTACATAGCCAGTTCCCAGGACAGCCAGGGCTACATAATGAGACCCTGTCTCGGGAAAAAGAATAAGTACATGTTGAAAAACCTCGACATAGTGATACCCTAGGAACTGTTCATATAACTCTAAGTTCAGCTCATTTGGCTGCATCACTGAATTCTGTCTCCCTGGTCCTGGCTTGTGGATGTACCTTTGCTATTCCCAGCACAGAGCTTCTGTCCCAAAGTACAGGCAGAGTGGTGAGTTAAGTACAAATGGGTAAATGCTGAAAAATTGGTCAATGGGACAAGGTTTAGGCTCTGGCCAGTTCACAAAAACCTTTTAAATTAGTTATTCAGTTCAATTATCTTGTATTTGCAAGGGCAAATAGGAGGAAAATGACTATTGAGACTTTAGAAAGCTTATTAAAGAGAAACAATGAAACTGAACAAGATGTGGTTTTCTTCGTCTTTAAGTCGATTGCCTGTCTCAGGAAGTGGCTGGACTGTTATTTCTAGAAGACAGGTGGAGCGTGAGGTGGTAGTAGTGACTGACTTTACAATATGCCCCGCCCCCCTCCATTTCACATCTGTTTGTTTTTGTGTATTTATCCACATGAGTGTGCAAGCATGTGCCATTACACAAATGTAGATATCATAGAACAGCTGGTGGGAGTGAATTTTCTTCTTCCTGGGACTGAACTCAGGTTGTCGGGTTTGGCCTGTGCCAGCTGAGCCATCTCATTGGCGTTCTGGTGTCTCTTATTGCAGATATAGGTTAATACTCATCTTACCTTTGTCATTGATCACAGTCACTCAACTCAAGCGGAAGTTAGGAAATAGCTCACCTACTTTAGCTCAGCTACCTGAGGCCATCAGGACAGTTTTAGAAGTAATGGTGGAATGCTAGTTTCTTCGCAACTTAGGAACAGGACTATGACTTTCAGTAGAAGTGTTCTTTTGGAGCTGGGAGAGCCTAAATCTTCAGTTACTTTGAGGAAAGGAGATGAATGTGGGCTGATTTCTTTTGACTCTGTCTGCCCAAAGGGAAGGGACTTACAGAAAAAGTATCCACAGGCTCGGCCCGCTTCCTTCTTCCATCTACTGCTTTTAGAATAGTCTTTGAGGGGCCTTTTCATTTTCCTCTCTTTCTGTTTCTTCATCTTCCTATTCCCCTATTTTTTAATGTGGAGGATCAAATATGGTAGGCTTATGCTCTACGGAGATGGCTACATCCCTAGTTGCCTACCATTATTTTAAATCATACTGACAGTGTAGTAAGACAGCTGACAGCTCCCCTTAGGCATAAGGGTGGGTCTGTGTGAACCATAAGCTAATCATCACGACCATTCCCCTGATGGGATCATGTAGATGAATTCCTAAACGGTCTTATTAAATGAAAAAAACACGGAGCCAGATAAAGGGGTGAAAACCTGAGAGATCAGGGAAATAGGGAAAGCCACAGCTTAACCTTACCTTACTGACTCTGCAGCTTCCAAATGTGAGTGACTTCCTGTCTACCCATGCCTATGTGCTTTGCTGTTCTATCCTCTGATTTGCTCTCTCTCTGTCCAGCTACATCACTTCCTCTTCCTGCCCAGCTCTGTCACTTCCTGTCTGTTTGTACAGACCTTCAGACCTTCATGGTTAACTAGTGTTGGAATTTAAGGCATGTGCCACCATGCCTGGCTCTGTTCCCAATGTGGCCTTGAATACACAGAGATCCAGACAGATCTCTGCCTGCCAAGTGATAGGATTAAAGGCGTGTGCTACCATTGCCTGATTTCTTTGTTTACCTATAATGGCTGGCCTTTTACTCTGATCTCCAGGCAAGCTTTATTTACTAAAGCACAAATAAAATATTACCACAGGATCATCTCTCCAACTAAGAGAGCATGCATAAAGTATGTGGACTCACTCCTCATTGGTTCAACCTGCTGTGTGCTCAAAACGACCATTCTCAGTAAAGATGACCTCAATCTCCTTGTAGTTCTCACTAGAAGTCCCTTCAAAAACCATGGGCAGGGGCTGGAGAGATGGCTCAGTGGTTAAAAGCACTTGCTGCTCTTCTAGAGAACCTGCTTTCGATTCCCAGCATCTGTGTCAGATGTATGACCACTGTATGTAACTCTGGCTCCACAGGATCTGATACCTCTGGCCTCTGCAGGTACCCGCTCTCATGAGCATATATCCACATGCAAGATGCACGCATACACATAACTAATACTACTACTAATAGAAGACCACTGGGCAGAGCAGTATATCCTCCCTTCCCTACTTTTCAATACCGAATATCTATCCAGGGTCTCGCACATGCTAGGCAGGCACTCTCTCACTGAGCTGTACCCTCAGCCTCTATTATATTTTCCATTTTGAAATATTTTCTCATTAAATTGCTTAAGCAGACCTTGAATGTGCTATATCTTCCTCAGCTGCTGGTAGTATCCACCCGGCTGAACTCCATTTAAAATCTGCCTTTCTTCTCTCTTTCTTTTTTAAATTTAATCTTTGTTGTTGTTGTTGTTGGTGTGCTTGGGATTACTATCAGAGCCTCACACATGCTAGACCAGCATTCCACCTCTACGTTTAGTTAGTGTGTAATTGTTGGGAACAAGTTGATGGTGATTCATTATTTAGTACAAGTGGGCTTAATGATAAACTTGTAGTTGGAAGGGCCTTAGATGCCATTCTTACCCAGTCCAACAGTGGAGACAAAGGAAGTGGCCTCCTGTGGAAGAGCCTCCACTTTCTAAATCCTAAGCAGCTCACAGAGTGGAGTGGCTTTAAGGGGAAATTGAGTGCAGGAAAGAGAGAGAGCCGTGAAGCATTTCCAGAGTAGGTTTATGAAGAACAGGAGTGGACAGTATTAGACTCAGGACTGCAGGAGCATTCCCTAGGTAGCTAGGAAGAATGGAGGTGGCCATGGAGAAAGGAGCAGAATAGGCTGAACTAGGAGAATGTAATCCAGGACTACTGTAGCCTCTTTTCATGTTCGGACAAAGGCATTTTTTTTTTTCCCCGTAAAAAATAATTAACTCATCATTGATTCCACACCCATTAAGGTACTAACTGGAAAAACTGATGTGACGATGTGGTCTTCTCTCTAACCAACCTGTGGTTGATGTAACAGCTCTGTTTAGTTGTGAGGGGCCCTTCTTGGGTAACGTGGTACATTTGTTCTTTCCATTACCCACTCTGGAGTCAGAGTGGGCTTTGTGAGCTCACTCTTAGGTGAAATTGATTGATGATTCTTTCTTTCTTCCTCCACTCCCAGATCAAACATAAAGCAGGGGTTAGGCTTTGGGAATGAAGGGTCTGTGTAGCTTGGAGTGGTCTTACAAGGATCAGGGGATGGAGATTCTGCTGATGAGTCTTCTGCTGAAGCATGTGCTCTGTCGAGTAATTCCTGCAGCCTGCATTCAGCACCCTCCACCCCCACTGCGTCTGTTTTCAGCAGCTTAGGGATTGTAGACAGTTTTCCTGAATTTTGACCTCGTTTTTTCCTCCCTGTAACAATGAATATAGCAGTAGTTTATTCCTTACAGGACTGGAGAGCAAAGGGATGCATGGGTAATTAAAGCCCACAAGAATGTTAACAGCACCGTTTCAATGTATATTTCAGTCTTTCCCTTTCACTGTGCTATTTGTAAAGTTGTAAGAAAGCAGTGCTTTCTTCCTGGTAGAATGGACACAAAGGTTTTTTTTTTTCAGTAGCAGAAGACAAGATTGGAGAGAACCCAAAAAAAAAAAAAAAACCCACAAAAAACAGAATGATCAACTCTAGTCAAAATAAGTGTTTTATTTTTTTCCTTGTGAAACTGGGTCTCACTTTGTAACTCTGTAGCCCAGTCTGGTCTGGAACATGTAATTCTCGTGCCCCAGCCTCCTCAGCACTGGATTTACAGGGCAGAGCAATACCAACACTGGTAGTAGCTTCATGTGTTCATTTGCCTTTCAAGTGCAGCAGGGTTTTGGTGAACTTGTTGGAATGTGCAAGGTATGAATGTTTTGAGACTTTGATTTTTCATAAAATAAGGGTAAGGATTCCTCCCAGGCTTCCCCTCCAAACTCTCATTCAATCTGGCTGAAGAGGCCATTGGTGCGGCACACAGTAGGTCTTCAGATTCACATGCAGCCTTTTCTCCTTCTCGAGATATTAGATGCTTACATTTGGACCACACTGGAATACCGGCCGGGCGGTGGTGGCACACACCTTTACTTGCAGAACTTGGGAGGTAGAGGCAGGTGGATGGATGTCTGTGAGTTCGAGGCCAACTTGGTCTACAGAGTGAATTCTGGGACAGCTAGTGCTACACAGAGAAATCCTGTCTTGAAAAAAGAAAAGAAAAAAGATGGAATACCAAGCTTCTTAAAGATAATTGCTTTGGTTTACATAGTTTTGCCTATGTTAATGATAGAGAAGTGAGTGAAGATAGAAACACTAGATGGATTTCTGACGACATTTAAATTAAAAAGCTGCTCCTAATTGCTGTTCTGTAGCAAGCATCTTTGAATATCATTCTGCTTTTTAAGCACACTAAACATCATTAAGAATTTAACTTCAGGGGCTGGAGAGGTTGCTCAGTGGTTAGAGCACAGGCTGTTCTTCCAGAGGACCCAGGTTTGATTGCCAGCACCCACATGGTGGCTCACTGCCACCTAAAGCTCCATCTCCTGGCGATCTGATGCCCTCACACAGAGATATGCACATTTAAAAAAAAAAAAAGAAAGGAATTTAACTTCAGTGGGAGAAGCTTCCTAATCTGAGGGTATTTGGAGTTCGAATCAACCAGAATGTTTGTTCATGAGCCGCATTTGTTTATTTGCCAGATGGCCTTGAACTTGTGACCACACTTGTCTGTTCTCTCCAGGTAAACAATTTTCCTCTTACAGAGGAGTTTTTCATAGATTTGCAAGCAGCCTTTCTCTTTAGAAGTCTTACTAACAAATTTTCTAAGTTGGGGATAATCGGTAGATGCCAGAAGATCAGATGTTCAAAGCCAGCCAATGCTTACACCATAGGAGGCTAGCCGAGGCTATGGGAGACGACATCTCCAAAAGGAGGCTAGCCGAGGCTGTGTGAGACCACACCTGCAAACAACATCAACAACAAAACCCTAGACAACAGCAAAAAAAAAACCAAAAACCAAAAAACAAAAACTTAAAAACTCAACAAATAACTCAAGTTTTCCTATTCTGTTATTTTCTTTGAGCTTAACTGAAGTGTTATATCCCTTGAGCAATATCTACACCACCTCCCTGTGTGACAGTGCAGGGTCCTGTTAGCCAGTGTTCTTGGTTTCTGTGTGTTTCACTATTTTAGATTCAGCATCTGAGATCATGTAGGCTTATGTTATCTTATCACCTTATGATAATACCCAACAGGTGACTCAAGGCTGTCACATAGGGGTTTCCTTTCTTTTTAAGCAGAATTCCATGATGTGTATATCTTAAATTTTTCTACAAAGGATGAGGTCTCATAAACTAGGGAAAGATTCAGAATTATGGATTGTATACAAAGTAGGTAAGTTGAATATTGGCTTGCCATACAGATCTTAATTATATTTTTTAAATATTTATTTTATGTGTGAGTGTTTTCCCTGTACTACACACATGCTTGGTGCTCACAAAGGCCAGAAGAGGGAGCTGGATCCCCCAGAACTGGAGTTATATAGATGGTTGTAAGTAGCCATGTGGGTGCTGGGAACGAAATCCATGTCCTCTGCAAGAGCAACAAGTGCTCTTAATTGCTGAATCATTTCTCCTGCCCCCTTACAGTTGTGTGTTAATCCCGGAAGTGAATTGCTGGAATATGCAAGCCAATCACTCTAGCAAGCAAGCCCCAAAACTCATGCTTATAGCAAACGTACTGTCCTTACCATTCAGTGTGGGAAGGTGAGGGACCCATTTTTTCCTGTGGTTCAGGAACTTGTTACGTGTAGGGCTTTGCTGCCTACAATCCCATTTCTCTGGAAGAAGAGAATCATGTTGTTGAGCACCCAGCCACTACATGTATCCTGAATGTCGTTTTTAATCTAGCTGACTAATGAGCTGTTTCTTGTGATGAGGTGTTTTTTTTTTTTTTTTGTTTTGTTTTGTTTTGTTTTTTGTTTTTTGTTTTTCGAGACAGGCTTTCTCTGTGAGGCTTTGCGCCTTTCCTGGATCTCGCTCTGTAGACCAGGCTGGCCTTGAACTCACAGAGATCCGCCTGCCTCTGCCTCCCAAGTGCCGCCCGGCGTGATGAGAGTTTTATTGTTAGGGCTTATACCAAAGGCATTCATCAGTCATTTGCTTCTCTTATTTAGAACCCTGTGCATAGATTCCTGGAAAGGCTGTTTTTCTCCTAGAAATACAACCAAGTGTGTTGGGAATGTGCCTGGTATCTAAAGCTTGATGAGGATTCGGAATACTCTGTATTTTAGATAAGGCCAGTTGAAACTATTCTTAACCGCTCTGTATGGTTAACTGTTTCTTATGAGACACGCTTCATCAAAGCCCTGAAATTATGCAGGCAGAGCTGGGAATGTTCTCTGAAGAGCAACCTATCAGCTTCTCTCTAATTCTGGTTTTTATTTAACACTTAGCCCTCAAAGTGAGGCCACGGCGGCAGCAACTTGTGGTTCTAACTCACGTCGGGCCTTCGAGGAGTCTGGGATGCTATTTTGTCGTTGGCATACAGAATCAGCGAGGTTAACTGTACTTCTGTAGGTCACCCCGTGAGTCAACGGCTGAGCTAGGATTAGCGCTGACAGCTGGTGAGCTGCTAGGCTGTTGCTAACGGAGCAGCATTGACATTCACTTTGATTTGACTTTGCATTTCATTTTCAACTATTTATTCATTTGAAGGCCTTTTAAAGAAACTTTTTAGGGATATTGTGGGACGGAGGAAACTTTCTATAAATGCCCCGGGAGAGCCCTCTTGCTTCTGTCTCCTTCTTTCCCATCCTCCCAGCTTGATAGTTTCATATTTGTGTTTGGAAAGCTTTCTCTAGGTGGTTTTTTTTTCTTTCTTTTCTTTTCTTTCCTACATTTAGAAAACAAGATACTTTTAAGGTTGGTAGTCCCAATTTTACCTTATTTTGTAATCTGAGATTTTTCAACAAAAACTTATGAGGTCTAATTGTATCGTAGCATGCATGTATATATGAGAGGCGCTTCTACACATTTTACATGTATTTGCTGAATTAGCCGCAGAGATGGAAAGTGTGCATCTCAAGTTTGAGCATGAACTATTTCGAGCATAAGGTTCAAATGTAGTAGGCTGGTCCCTTGACTCAATGGGTCAGTACAGTACTCATCTGAGAGGGATGTGGGACCTGTGAGTCCTGTTTCAGTTCTAGGTTAATGCCTTATGGAGAGTTTTAAGGCCAAGTGCTGCTTTGTAGACTCCTGAGTCTTCTCTGTGACTGCACAGTATGGCTGGCTGCAGGCTATGCAGGTGAGCTAGGATTTCTAGAGTTCATTAATTGCATTAAAAGTTTTGCACTGTAGAAGGTGTGTTGTGGTGCTCACTTTCTTTTTTTTTTTGGTTTTTCGAGACAGGGTTTCTCTGTGTAGCTTTGTGCCTTTCCTGGAACTCACTCTGTAGCTCAGGCTGGCCTCGAACTCACAGAGATCTACCTGCCTCTGCCTCCCGAGTGCTGGGATTAAAGGCGTGCGCCACCACTGCCCGGCATGGTGCTCACTTTCAATCCCAGCACTTGGGAGGCATAGGCAGGCAGATCTCAGAGTTTGAGGCCAGCCTTGTCTACTTAGTGAGTTTCAGGATAGCCAGAGGCATGCAATAGAGAGACCCTGTCTCAAAACAAAAGCAAACAAACATAAAACAACAAAACCTTAAACAAACAAACAAAAAGTTCTGCATTCCTTTTAACAAGGTGTTTGGCTGATCTAGGGAGCAAAGATAACTTAGCAGAGCTGAGGATATTCAATCTGGAATCCAACAAATCTGGTTCTAAGTCTCTTAATTACATGCTCAAGGAATAAATTTAGTTTCTCCTCAGGTCAAAGAATACCTTCTGGGACTGGGGGTGTAGTTCTGTGGTAGAGAGCTTTTCTAACATGCTTGAAGCCCTGAGTTCAATTTCCATGACCACATTTTGTTTGTTTGCATTTTTTCTTTCTTTCCTTCCTTCCTCTCTCCCTCCCACCCTCCCTCCCTCCCTCTTTCTCTTTCTTTCTTTCTTTTTCTTTTTCTTTCTTTTTTTGAGACAGTTTCTCTGTGTAATAGCCTTGGCTGTCCTGGAACTCGCTCTGTAGACCAAGTTTGCCTAGAACTCACAGGGATCCACCTGACTCTGCCTCTCCAGTGCTGGGATTAAAAAGTGTGTGCTACCATGCCCAGCTTACATTTAAGAAAAGAAGAAGAAAAAAGAAAAGAAAGGAGGAAACAAAAAGAACTATGTAAAAGGATGCCTCCTTTATGAGATGCTATTTGGGGGCTGGGGTAGCCTAGCAGCTGCTGGACAACCAAGAGTTATTTATGTATCTCTTTTTCTTTTCCTTTCTGTCGTCCTCAACCCCATATTTGCTCTCTAGGCCCTCTGCGTCCCTTTTAGAAAAGTATCTATTTTATGTGCATATGTGAGCACCCGCACACATATGTGTATGTGTACCCTGTGCATCCCTGGTACTTGAGGAGGGCAGGGGGAGGAGATCAGATCCCCTGGAACTGGACTGGCAAGGCGGTGTGGAGCAGCCATGTAGGTGCTGGGAATCCAGGTCCTCTGCAAGAGCAGCCCATGCTCTTCACCACTGAACAAGCCTTTAGGCTTCTAGATACTCTGATTCCAAGCAAAGTAGTATATTTGGGGAGCAATGTCACTCTGAGACCTCCAAACATTTATTACATTGTTTATTTAAAACTATTTATTTGGGGCTAGTGAGATGGCTTCGTAGGTAAACAATCTTTCTGATGACGTGAGGTCAGTCTCAGGAACCCATAGAGGAAGGAGAGAATGACTCTTAAAGATGTCCTCCAGCCTCCACTTGCATGATACGGCATGTACACACGTGCACACATACTAATAACAATAATAAATTCAATTAAGATGAAGGAAATAGATTAAATATTTATTGAAAGCCAATAGGCGGCATGCTCAAAACCTTAGCTCGTCTGGCCACTTCTGGTGTTTATTTATTTCAGTCAGAGCCAACACTTTTCCCATTTTCCAGCAATTTCTCTTGACTCTAACATTCCATTGCTAAAATTATACTATGGGAGAAAGTGATAGCTGTAGGGAGAATAGATTTGCAGGAGACTCTTCTCCCTCCCCCTCTAAAGTTTAGTAATTGACTGTTTGGGTATATTCTGATTGCACAGGGCTCCGTGCATATCTTAAAAGGAATCACGGCCGCTGATGGGTTCTATAGCACCTTCAGGATGCACGAGAGGTCCATTCTCAGTGCCCAGAAAGAGGGCGTATTCGTTAAGATAGTTTGACAGAAGCAACTTAAGGGAGGAAGAATTCACTTCAGCTCCCTGTCGGTTATGATGGGAAGCGGGTGTTGGCTAAAGCAGCCAGCTCCTGATTCCTGGTGGTGGGAGCTAACAGCAGCTTCTGGTCCGTGAGCCACTTCCATCAACCAAGACCCACAGAACCAACCAGCATCACCAGCTGGGATCCACATGTTCAAACACATGGGCCTCTGGGGACATGGAACATTTAAAGTATAGCAATGGACTTGTCTGATTCTCTGTGAAAATGAGAGTTACCTTATATCAACTGGCTATAGAGCAAGCAAGAAGCCCTCGTGAATGCAAATCTGTTTACACAGAAACATGTGACTCACTGTCATGGAAATACGAGAAAGCCCGTCAATTTAGTCACGAGAGGACCCAGGAGGTGAAGATCATTCAGACGTCTGAAGATAAACCAAATGAGGATGGCTGTCACTTTTTGCCTCCAGGAACACACAGACGTTAGTCTTTTTCAGTGGTAACAAAACAGGAAGCAATTTCTCTTCAGTCTAACTGACTCCATTGATTGAATGGCATAATAGGGGCGAGTGAGAGTGAGTGATTGTTGCAGTCTAAAGTGATTTGCATGAAACCTACTTTATACTCCAATTATTACTATACATGATTACAGGACAACCTGGCTGTTAATTGCCTGTGGTCTTTAAATATGCACTTCTTTCAGAAATAGACACTAATTATTAGATCTTGTTTTCGGTCTCACCTGAAGTTGCAAATGTCTAGGATTTTTTTTTTTTTAAATTTGCAAGTCTAATAGTGCTCAGACATAGTAAAACTGATCTCATTCGAAATCCTATTCAAGAGAAATGCTCTTTTGGTAACTTCAGATCGTGAACTTGACTTGCAATTCTATGTAGATGTAAGTCTCTCTTTGTTTTAAAAGGAGATATTTTATTTGTAGTTGTGTGTCTGTATATGTCTATGTGCACCAAAAATGCAGGTTCCCTCAGAAGCCAGAGTCAGACAGATTCCCCTGGAGCTGGAATTACATGGAGGTTTGAGCTACCTAATGTTTATGCTGAGAACCAAACTTGGGTCCTCTGCAAGATCAGTATGTGCTTTTAACTACTGGAGAAAGCATTTTCTCTAAGCCCCATGCAAGTCTCTGTCACATGCTGGAAGAATTTATTTTTCTTTGTAGTACTAGGTATTGAACCTAGGATGTTACAGGTGCTAGCCAAGACCTTTACCACTGAGTTACAGCCCCAACTCACTTTTTAAGACAGGATCTCATTAAGCTGCCCATGGTGGCCTTGAACTTTCTGTCCTTCTGCTTTCCTAGTAGGTGGGACTACAGGCCTCTGGTTTCAGTGGTGAGGTTAGGTAGCTGATCCTGAAACTTGTAGTGCTGGGTTTGTTCTGAGTTTAGGCCTAGGGCAGCGAATCCCATGCCTTCAGTGGACAGGCTGGTAAAATGAAGTGTGAGAGCAATGAGTGAGTGTCCTGGAGCTTACAAGTCCTGCCCTACCTACAGGCCACAGCCGCTAGTACTCAGGGTTCCTTAATCTCAGTTAGGAATCTTGAGATTTATGAGACACTGAGCCATGTTTAAAGTTGGATATGTAAGGCAGATTTTAAGGGAGTAGTGTGACAGGAAAGAGCAGACGTATATATTCTCAACTTAACACATGCTGCTCCTGCTTCCCTTCCCGTTTCACCCGGCTGATGCCCACTACTCCTGACTTGATCGCGCTGGCCTCTCTAGGGAAGCTTGGCCAGGATGGATGAGATGCCTTCTGTTACTGGCCCTTCCTTCCTTCCTTCCTTCCTTCCTTCCCTCCCTCCCTCCCTCCCTCCCTCCCTCCCTTCCTTCCTTCCTTCCTTCCTTCCTCCTCTCCCTCCCTCCATCCCAACCCCCCTCCCTCCTTCCTTCCTTCTTTACTTCCTAGCTAAGCTGGCCCTTAACACTTTGTGTAGCTGAGTATGACCTTGAACTTCAGATTCTCTTGCCTCTAGCAGTTGTTAGGATTACAGGCATGTACTACCTGACTTGTTTGATGTACTATTGTGGATTGAATCCTATACCCAAGGCTTTTGTGCATGCTGGGGGGGGGGGCACTCTGCTGATTTAGCTACACACACACACACACACACACACACACACACACACACAGAGTCCTCCATCCCTTTTAGCCTTTTCTCTGCCTTAAACACCCTTGTAAGTAATATTAGAATGGCCTTCGTATCCTTTTGTCTCCTCGTCTATAGAATGCTTGAAGGACTTCCCAAAACAGTCATTTGTTGAGTGCGTGGTGCTGAGTCCAGCATCTGCGATCTCAAGAGCATTTTGGTCTCTCAGTCAAGTTGGGACATTTTGGATCCATCCATCAGCCGATCTCTCCTCCTAGATTCCTGTCTAATCAAACTGTCAGGCTTGGAAAAGGGAGACCCAGATCTGGGAGGCGGCGTAGAACACAAAGGTCCTTTACTTAAAGTGAGTCATTACTTCCCGCCACTGCTTTATTATCTCTGCCCCCCTCCCCCAGTTCCCTGACATCAACATATTCTAGAGAAGGTGGAGTGCAGATGTGTTTTTGTTACTGAAAGCCGTATGAAGCCAAAATGAGTCTTTCTCCTGTCATAATTCTAAGTAGGGCCTTAGGCTGTGTTTACTGCCTCTAAAATAAGCGTGGTGCTTAGCTTCTCAGTTGCAACACTTTCCAGCTTTTTTTTTTGAAAGAAATAAACAAAAATAAAATGTTATTTTAAAGTACTGTCAAATTAAATAAATCACCCTCAATAGTACTGTGTGTGTGTGCATATAAGTATATATTTTTAAATTGGAGACTCTCCTCAGCACAACTGCTGCCGTAGTCCCCCCCCCCCTTAATGTACCTGATGCAGGTTTACTATGAGGATTCAGTGAGCAGAGAAAAAGCACACGCTTTATAAAACTGCCTAGTGCATAAGTGCTGTAGCCACAGTTGGTTATTATTTTTAAGTCAATTTTATTGAGGTACAATTTGGGGAACAGCTTAAAATGTAGTGAAATCAACTCTTTATAACACACTCAGTTATGTAATCATGAGCACAGTTAAGTTACAGAGCATTTCTGACAATCTCAACGCGCTCCTCTGTAGTCAGTCTTTCCCCAGGACCTGTAATCACTGACCTGTTTGCTGATCCCGTACTTTTTTTTTTGCTGAACATTGTTTATATACAATGGTCACAATCATGTAGTACAGGACTTCCAAGTCTGGCTTTACCCCCCCACCCCCACCCCCCCTTTCTTTTTTGGTTTTTCCAGACAGGGTGTCTGTGTGAGTCCTGCCTGTCCTGGAATTCATGCTGTGGTTCAAGCTGGACTTGAACTCAGAGATCCGCTTGCCTCTGCCTCTGGAGTGCTGGGATTAAAGGTGACGCACGCACGCACGCACGCACGCACGCACGCACGCACGCACACACGCTGGCCAAGTCTGGCTTCTTTTGCTTAGCACTGAGACTGATCGATTGCTTTGTCTGTGTGGGGCAAGCAAGTCAGCATTTTCAGGCCTGTAGGCCGCAGTTTCGTGGTGACCACTCAACTCTGCATTTCCATCATGGGCACTCACGCATGAATTGATTAGGTGTGCCTGTGCCCCAGTACAATGTGGGCTCAAACTTTAATTTGCAGAGCACTGACTTAGCAGAATGCGTTCGAGGCTCATGTGTTCTTTTCATCACTAGTTCTTTGTAAAGTCACCCGTTACTCTCCATGGCAGAGGTCTACCACAGTTTAGACACCCGCCAGGTGTGATGGTTAATCTCAGTTGTGGGCCTCTGGGCATGCCAATGGGGGATTATCTTGATTAGGTTAATAGAGATGGGAAGATCTGAGCACAGGCATTCACCACTCAGCTTTGTGAGGTTGGATGCTGTTGGGCTGCTGGCTACTTCAAGCTCCTGCTGCTTTGGCTTCCTGACATGATAGATTGTACCTTCAAATTGTGAGCCAAAATAAACCCCTTCTTTAAGTTGTGTCGGAGTATTTTGTCAAAGCAACTGGGAAAGTGTCTAAGACGCCAGGTGAAGGACTTTGAGGTTCCACGCTACCCCTTGCTTTGGCACAATTACAAATAAAGTCAATGTTGAACCTCTACTAACAAGTTTTAGTGTGGACACTGGCATTCATTTCAGATGAGTAATTATCAAGGATGCCGACTGCTGGTAGGCTAAAAGAATAGTTTGGAGAGATAAAGTGATGAGATTAATATTGAGACATATACCAGTTTGCTATCTGGGGTTCTACAAATTAGAAATCATTGTGGCATGAAGAGTACTGGATGATATGGAACACCTGAGATTCTCTAGAGAGTTGATAGCCATCTGAAAAGAATGAACAGGGCATACCTAAGAGGTATGGTACTCACTCATTACTGTTGGGGCAGTTGAGTACTATCTAAAGGAAGCTAAGAACGAGAGGTACAAAAAGCAGGAGAAAAATAGTTGTTTTGGATACTGAGTTGAGTGATCAGTCAGTTGTTTGTGATCAGATGTAGTAGTATTGTGGGCATGGGATGTCTTGTGATGAAGAGGGTAATGGTGTGTATGTGAAAATCTAGATAATAGTGAGTTTAGTGGGTAAATACTAAGACTGGGTAATTTAGGGGCTTTTGAATATTTTATGAATTTTTAGGATAAATGTTGGAAACATATAAGATGCTGGAAACATATTCCATACATGGAAATGGTGGTGTTGTTTTGGACAAGGTCTTGCCCTGTAGTCCATGCTGGCCTTGAACTTGTAATGCTCCTGCCTCCCTGCCTCTTGGGCACTGAGATCACAGGCATGCAGCCATCATATAAAGACGAAAGAGGTGTTTTTAACATTAAAATAAGACAGGCTGAGACTGTTCCCACAGAAGGTCAGGAAGCTGACAGGACCTTGTAACCCGTGGGAACGACTGAGGCCCCTCACCTTTCCCCCACTCGCCGAGGAGACGCCTTCATTCAGTCTTCCTGGTTAGAACAGAGTAGGGAGTTCTTAGAATTAACAAGTTCTAATGAACTATACCGTAATATGGTCTTTAAACTTATTTCTTGACTATTTCTAGAAAACTTACCAGGCAGAAAATGTCAGCAATTCTGTTGATGTGTGAAAATGCTCCGGCGGTTTAGTCACTTGTCAGCCCCATGTCCAAGTCTTTCCCATCTGTCATGGCGCAGCTCTTCCTCCCTCCCCACAGTGGCCATAGTCTGCCCCACCCCCCACTCTGACATTTGTTTTTTCCACAAATGTGTTATGTATGTGTGTACTGTCTCTCCGTGTGTTCTCTCTTCCTTCGCATTAGGTGAGGAAGACAAAGACCGTAGCTAGCAGAGTCCAGTCCTTCACAGATCATAGCAGTTCCTTCTATTTGGCTTGTTATACAAGGAAACAGTTAATTAATACATGGATAGGAGGAGTTACCTGCAGAACGGGATGTTGGCATTTGAACTAATAATTTAAAAATTAATGCACTGTGTTGTGAGTACGGAGGTCAAAGGACAGTTTGTTGGAGTCTGCTCTCCCCTCCTATGTGGATCCTAGGGACTGGACTCAGTTGGTCAGACTTCCAAGATGGGTGCAGAGACCCAAGCTGGGCCCCTGTGGCCCAAGACAGGGTTTTCCCAATGTTCTCTAGACTTCTGGCTTTATTTTCTTAGAGATCCAATTGGCTTGATAATAGGTAATCTAGTCATAGGGAGTAGTTTGGTTTATCTGAATTTTTAAAAAATCCCTTATCTTGACTGAGTAGCATAATCTCCATGTAAGAGCAGTAACCACAGCTGGATATGCTGGTGACCACTGTAAGCCCAGCCCTTAGCCAGTGCAGGGCCAGTTTGGGGCCAGTCTGGGCTGCATAAAGAATTCCAAGCCATCTTGTAGATACACGGAGAGACCCTGTCTTGAAGACCTGAGAGCTCCTGTTCTTGAGCAAGCTTGGCCCTGCTCATTCTGAGCTTCATAGGTGATTTAGGGGCGAGTGGGAGGGTGAAGACTCTACACTGTGCTGATCCTGTGAAGGGATGGAGGGAAAGAGAAGTTGTCCTCTTTGGATAACTAAAGGAGCAAGCAACATGGGTCGATTACTCTGCATTGTGGTAAATGAATCTACACTGTAGTGTGAGAAAAAAAAATCCCAAATACCTATTTTTCTGTGTGTTTGACCTTGACTTCTGGTTCTGGCATGCTTTCGTGTGTGTGTGTGTGTGTGTGTGTGTGTGTGTGTGTGTGTGTGTGTGTGTTTTAACAAGTTGTCATCCTTGTAACACAGGCTGGGTCTGTGACTCACTATGAACCCTAGGATGGCCTCTTGCCTTTGTCTCTTCCGTGAGTAGGAATTGTAGATGTGGGGCAGCAGAGAGGTCAAATCCTTTTTGCTTGCAGTTGTCCTGGGTATGGATCAAAGAGTCTTACATGTACTAGGCAAACACTTTGTAAAAATAAACAACAACAACAAAAGGACAAGTATTTTTGATTTGGGCTGATGATAAGTTCTTTATTAACCAAGAAACTTAGGAGGACTATGCCTAGTTTGAATGATATTACTATTAATTTTTCAAAAATCTAAATAATGTACTGTAAATATTAGAAATCTTTACCTTTACATTTGAATATTGATGGGAAAGCCTCTTATTAAAATCTTTGAAAAATATTTCCATTGTGCCTCATAGATTTATCTAAATAAGACACTAACTTCTGCTAAGGAGACTTTTCGATTGTGCTGATTTAAACCAACAAATCACAGAATCTAGAGCATATTTTTGTCCTGAGAATTGAATAAGAAACATACTCATAAGAAAATGCACAATGGTTATAAAGTGCTATTTTCTCCTTAAATTTTATCTGAATGGTTGGATGTGACCGGATAAAATACTTCCTTTAGATTCCTCAGATTGGTTTAGGTAAAACATTTGGGAATTGCTACATAGTGCTAGAAATAATTAAACTTTGCTATATTTAAAACCCAAACAAACATTTGAGATATTGAATTTGAAACCAGGTGTTCTGTGGGTAAATAGCTGAGACCTATGTAAAGAAATAAAGCCCACTCCCACACAGCTGCTCCTGGGACTACGTGTGGACCGTGGGCTAGCTCTGGTAGGCCTCACCTCCATTACGAATTTCTTCATAGTATAGTGTACACTTTGCTAAATTAGCATTCCAGATGTGTGACCGGAACCTGTCCATGTTCCCTCAGGTGAGCCTGGCTTATGTGGAAGCAGCTGAGTGCCTCACAGAGCCTGTGAACAGGGAGCCTCCTTCCAGAGAAGCTCAGCTCATGACTTTGCAGAACACCTCGGAGTTTGACATCCTTGTTATCGGAGGAGGAGCCACAGGAAGTGGCTGTGCCCTGGACGCTGTCACCAGAGGTGAGTTGTCTTCATTGTAAGTGAAGACAGTGTTGACTCCTGAGCTCACGTTTCTCTCGGTGTTCCCCAATTTTCCCTCCTTTGTGAATACTCCTACAGTTTTCAAAAATCTAGGCACTCGCAACAGTTTTAAAATTAAATATAACAGGAAATACATATTTCACTCCAGCAGATGTATTTGAAAATAAAACTCTATAATCCTGAAAATTCATTCATATAAACCTTGTAACCTAAGTATTTTCTGTTTATTCTGAATCATGATAAATTTAAAATATAGACACACTAGAGTCTGCTCTATTATCACATTGACCCCAGTTCTCATCAAATTTCATGTCTCCAATCATAGTGTATAATTTGAGAGCGATTATACTCAAAGATGCTAAGGTAGGTGGGAAGAGCAGTCTACAGTTATCACGAGGCAGCTTGAGCTTAGCTTTCTGGCCAGCCTGAGCAGGAGAGTGGAAAGGGGATATATTTCTATCCTTATGGCAGATTGTGTTTGGAACTGCTCTACTCAAAAGAATTAATATCTTCGCCAGGTGGTAGGGGTGCATGCTTTTAATTCCAGCACTGGGGAAGCGGAGGCAGTTGGATCTCTGTGAGTTCGAGGCCAGCCTGGTTTACCGAGTGAGTTCCAAGACAGCTAGGGCTGTTATACAGAGAAACCCTGTCTCGAAAAACCAAAAAAAAAAAAAAAAAAAAGAAAGAAAGAAAAAAAGAAAAAAAAGAATTAGTATCTTCTAGGTGACAATTTTCTGTGCCAAAGAGATTCCTTTCTCTAGTAGGAGTCAGTCAGGAAACTTATTTTCCCTCCAATCGCCAGTTATTTTCTTGATTTATATAAAAACATATAATCATTCTTTTCATTTCAATTTTGCAAATATTTGGGGTACTTAGTGCATGCGTAGTAGTATACAAGGTACTATAAGAGAATACAGAGATGATCTATGGTCAGTGCCTTTAGCGAGCTTTTGTGTATAGACCACATTACAGAGAATATATGTATCTGTCATTGTGTTCAGAGGCATTACAGAGGCCGATACATATTTCTGTAAGTATAAACTCTCTCTTATTGACCGAGAGTGATCAGGAGCTGAAAAGCTCCTGGCATGTGTAGCAGTTTAATAGGCAAATATTACTTACTGAGAAGGGCCTGGCCCAAAGGAATCTGCTGGCAGAACTGCATGGAATCAGTGCATGTGGGGACGGCAGGGGCTTTAACCTGGAGCACGAGGCCAGCAAGGAAGATGATGAGGAAAGAGTTGAGAGGCAGAAGGTGTGCCAGGTAAAGGCCTTGACTTTCCTGAGCAGGCCTCCTGAGATCTGGGAGACGAAGAAAAGGTTGGTAATTTGGAAGGCGCAGGGATGTCCACAGACGCTCCAGAGACATGGAGACAAATGCCATGGTGAAGTGGGATTGAGAAGAAGACCATCTGTTGAAGGACTTTTAACTTTTTTGTTTTTTTTTTGGGAAGATAGGAGCAATTCCGGGCAGGACTGAAGTTTAATATGCAAGTCACAGAAGAAGAGAGGGTGCAGCAGAATCCTGGGGAAAGATGGGGAAAGGGCTGTCACAGGTGTGCCCTAGTGTGCACAGAAGCTGGTGTTTGTTTCTCAGGGACAGAAACAGGAGTAAAGATTCTAAAATAGAAGAAAGGGACCCTGCACTTAGAACTGATCTAGAACTGACAGAACCAGTGTGCGACATTCCACTTATGTGTGGGAGGAAGGGACTTCAGTGCTGAAAAAACACACCACTGCCTTATAGAGAAGGTAATAGGGAAACACCTACTTCCACCTTATAGAAAAGGTAATAGGGAAACGCATACTTCCACTTTATAGAAAAGGTGATAGAGTGCCCGGCGGTGGTGGCACACGCCTTTACTTTAGTCCCAGCACTCGGGAGGCAGAGCCAGGCGGATCTCTGTGAGTTCGAGGCCAGCCTGGTCTACAAAGCAAGTTCCAGGAAAGGCGCAAAGCTACACAGAGAAACCCTGTCTCGAAAAACCAAAAAAAAAAAAAAAAGTGATAGAGAAACACATACTTCCGCCTTATCGAGGAGGTAATAGAGAAAGGGGAGCTTCTTTGTCAAATTTGGAAAATAGAGATTGTTATCCATCAGGGAGAGGCAGGAGGGAAGTAGAGGGAGACAGAGAGAGACAGAGAGAGACAGAGAGAAGGAGAGGAAGGGGAGCAGGAGGAGAGGGAGAGCATATGAATGTATGTGTGCACACCTAGTATTGCCGAGAAAATAGACAGAATCCTGAATTGAAAATGGACTAGTTATCAATAATAAATGGAGAAAATGAGAAAGGATTTATAGAAGCAGAAGAGACAGATCTGGAGCTGAAGAAGCCAGGGTGGCAGGTAGGGCAGCTTGAGAGCCAGGGTGGTTGGAGGACCGTAAGGGAATCAGAATGAAACAGTCACCATGGGCTGCGTCTTTTCTCCTTTTGAAAAGTGTCACCCTTGTTTTCTTTTGTGTCTCTATTTCTGCTTAAAAAAAGATCAGTTGTAGTTACTCTCCTATAGCGTGCTTTAGTAGTTATGTAACAGTGTATTTAGTAGTTTTTTATGTATGATGTACTGTATTCATTCTTGTCAATGGAAAAATGCTGTTTTATATATTTTCACTAAGTGAATGAATTGTTTTGCTTGCTTCTTTTTGTGAGTGTGTTGTATGTATTTACATATGTTCATTTGGGTATTTTTTTTGTGTTGTATGTTTATATGTACATTTGTGTATGGTTTTTTGTGTGTGTTGTATGTTTGTATGTACATTTGTGTATGGTTTTTTGTGTGTGTTGTATGTTTGTATGTACATTTGTGTATGGTTTTGTGTGTTGTATGTTTGTATGTACATTTGTGTATGGTTTTTGTGAGTGTTCATGTCTACAGAGGATAGATGTTGATGATGGATATCTTTCTCACTCACTTTCCACATACTTGTTGGTGAGACATGAGCTGACTTGGTCACCCAGCCTGGGCTCAAATGTTAGATGCTCCTGACTTAGCCACCCAAATGCTTGGATTTCAGGCGTGTGACAGCGTGTCTGGCTATTTTTGTGTTTGTGTATGTGTGTGTTGGAGACTAAACCTGGCGCCTCAGGCCTTCTAAGTACATAACGACTACACTGCATCTCCAGCCTCATTTTTTTCTTTCTTATTTAAAGCACTACTGTTATGAGTTAAGTGCTGAACAAGCTCTGAGCATACAAGAACTAGTAAGATATGAACTAATACATTTTTTTTCCCTTTGAGCAGTGAAGTGGGCATTTGGTAGTGATCAGGGAATTGTGGGTAGTGATAGTGATGATGGTGATGATGATGGTGATGATGATGGTGATGACAATGACCACAAGGATGATGATTAGAGTTTCCATGAGAATCTTACAGTTAATAACATCTAAGAAAATGATATACATTTAATACTTGGTGACATATTGATCACCACTTTAGAATACTTGCCTGACTGTCTTTTCTAAGTTGATGGTTTCTAAGGGATGGGCATAGTGTTTATAATTAAAACATATAAGGAGGTGCTAAAGGCAGTCTGTGTTTATCCTCTTACTGTGGTTTCTGATTATATCAGTGGCCCTCTGAAGTGTGAAATAACCACGGGCCTTTGGTTAATGAATTGCGCATTGTTGCTGTTCATTCATGGAATTTGCTCTTTTATTATATTTGATGCTTCACTTAACAACAAATTTTGCTTTCTCTGTGTTTGATATGTTTTTACCAAATTATTCCTGATTGTATCCATTAATCTTTAGTCACATTTGACAAAAATAAATTACTGTGATCTTTTAAAGTTACCAGTAATAATTAGATTTTTTTCAGGGCATCAAAGTTTTGGGGGAACCACTAGATGTGAAAGGGCTTGTATAGATGTGTTTACACAAGCTTTTAGACAAAATCTTATGCCTAGATATAATTTTGGTAATGGATAAACAAAGGCTGTGAGAAGGAGAAGTTGTGGGGTCTTTATAATGCTTATTTATTTACATCCTCATCATCTGCATTTTCTCAGGAATCAATTTTCATTTGTTTCATTTGGGAATATTATTTCATGAACATAACATGCACGGTTTGGCTCACGTTCTCCTGCAGGTCTATGATCAAAAGTAACGGCTTCACTGTTTACTACATCTGTGGCCAGTTTCTGGGCTGAAGTATGATCCCCCAGATCCCATGGTGGGGGCTTTGCACCCAAAGAAACAGAAAGGAGGAGACTGATTATTACAGTCTCTCCCTCAGGGCTGTCGAAGGTGTTCACTTCTTTGTCTCTTTTGCTGAGACTTACCTGTGTGTATGTGGGACCACCCAGGACATCTTTGGTTTAAAATCTAACTTACAAAACTTAACTCTATGCTTTTGTTTAAATTGTAGAAAAGACTCTATGGCCAGAGAAGTGTTTATGTAGTTGTCTTGTTTGAAAATGTATATTAGAGCGCCAGGGGTTGGGGTGGGAGTGGGGAGTGTGACTGGTGACAGCAGCATCAGGATTTCAAGGTTCTGAGACAGGTTTCAAAAACCTAAATGCGCCGGGTGGTGGTGGCGCACGCCTTTAATCCCAGCACTCGGGAGGCAGAGCCAGGTGGATCTCTGTGAGTTCGAGGCCAGCCTGGGCTACCAAGTGAGTTCCAGGAAAAGCGCAAAGCTACACAGAGAAACCCTGTCTCGAAAAACCAAAAAACAAAAAAAACAAAAAAAACCCTAAATGCCAGGCGCTGGGGAGATGGGGAGATGGCTCAGCAGTTAAGAGCACTCACTGCTCTTTCAGAGGACCCGAGTTCGGTTCCCAGTACCCAAATGAATGGTAGCTCCAAAGGATCTGATGCCCTCTGTCCTTTCCTGCACACATATGATGCATAGGAACTCACAAAGGCATACACATAAAATAGTAAATCTTTAAAGAAACCCTAAAAACAAAACAGTGCACAGGTACTTTTGGTTTAGAAGTGGTGTATGGCTGGCAACTCTTGAATCTCACCCTGCTTTTTTCAAGTCTGGGCAGTGTAACTCAGTAAAGACACAGATTATGCATATTGGATGAATTGGGTTCAAATTTTAGTCTCATTGCTTATTTATCTCTGACTTTCAGTGTCTTAATTTTACGCAGAACGTCCAGATTTTCAGGAATAACTGGAGGGTAATAGTAACATCCTTTTCTATAAGCGAAGGTTTATGCATTGTAGAAAAAAAATGGCAAAAGGAGAGCCTTGAAGATAGTTCGTTCTAGGGCCTCTAGGCCTATGTGCTTGAGTACTATGCCACCCTGTTCCTGAGGGTGGGGTGCACAGTTAGCTTTTTGGACACAACTGGAGTCACCCGGGAAAAGAGATCCTTAACTGAGGATTTGGCTCCGTCAGACTGGTCTGGGTAGGTCTCTGGAGGGCAGGTAGGCCTAGGCCAGTGATTCTCAACATGTGGATCGTGACCCCTTTGGGGGCTGCGTATCAGATATCATCCTGCATATCAGATTTTCAGATTATGACTCATAACGGTAGCAAAATTACAGTTGTGAAGCAGCAATGAAATAATTCTACACCTGGGGGTCACCACAACACGAGGCACCGTATTAAAGGGTCGCAGCAGGAGGAAGGCTGAGAACCACTGGCCTAGGCTGTGTGTAACAAAGGCAGCTGAGGAAACCAGTCATCAGTGTCTCCTATGCTTCTGCTCCAAGTTCCTGCCTTGGCTTGCTTTGAGGACGGGCTCTACGATATAAAATATTGAAATAGGCCCTTTGCTCCTGTAAGTTGCTTTTGGTCAGTGTTTTGTTACAGCAATAAAGCTTAAACCAGGCCAGTGAGGGAAGCTGCATTGCAAGGGGCGAAACTGCAGAAAGCAAGTTCATTGCTTGCTAGACACTGGAAAGGGTGTAATGTTGCCAGTCTCTGGTCATTATTTTGGAACTTTAACTTTTTGGAGGGTTTTTGTTTGTTTGTTTGAGACAGGGTCTCTCTACATAGCCCTGTCTGTGATGGAACTCACTATGCAGGCCAGACTGTTCTGGAATGCACAGATTTGCCTGCTTCTGCCTCCCCAAGTGCTGGGATTAAAGGCTTGTGACCTATGTCTGACCTTTAACACAGTTTTAATATAGTGATTTCCTTTGTCAGGAGGTCAGGTAGGAGAAACTTGAAAAATGGTGCCAACCCTACTTGGTAAGCAAACCTGTGACATCTAGATTACTAGAATAACTACTGTAAAGTTCTGTGGCAAGGGGATGGGAAGAAGAGCGGGGCAAAAGTGAGGGTTTAGAAGTAGATGTGAAGTTTAGCACAGTGCTGTGGAGTGTTTGCTGGGTACGAGGAAGGTTCTGGGTCCGAGCCTTCACTGCTGCATACACAACAGAACAACAAAACGTTTTCATCTGTAGCAAAAAACAATCAAATAAAACTATAGAAAACTTGGAAAACACTTGTTATGCCAAACAGGGTTTGTTTCAAGTAGTTCATGTGTTTGTGATAGGGATTCATGTAGCCTGGGTTGACTTTAAACCAGCCAGGGAGCAGAGAGTCATTTTGAACTTCTGATCCTCCTGCCCTCTACCTCCTGGGTTCTGGAATTACAGCTGCACACCACCATGTCCAGTTTAAATTTCAGACATTTTCAGTGTTTCGTTTTGTCTATCATTCATAAACAGTATTTAACTAGTCCTATGTATGTATTTATTTATTCCTTAAAAATTTATTTATTTTTTGTTTTATGTGTGTGGATATTTTGCCTGTAGAGGTAAGAAGAGGGTGTTGGATCATCTGGAACTGCAGTTACAGATGATTGTTAGTTGCCGTGTGGGTGCTGGGAATTGAACTTGGGTCTTCTAGAACAGCAGTAAGTGCTCTTAACTGCTGAGCCGTCGCTCTGGCCCCATTTAGCCTTTTCATTTTGCTTCTCTTTCCCCTTTCTGGCTATCATTTAGATTGATTTTGTTTCTTTGAATTGTTAATGGACTTAGTTCTTTGAAAATTTAATACGTGTATGTAATGCATTATGATCATTGTCTCCTCCCATCCTCTCATCTCCACCACTATCAAACCTTCCTCCTCCTTACCCGTTTATTCTTCTCCCAGACTGGTAACTTTTGGTTTTGTTTTGTGACCCATTTCAGTTAATCATGGCTGTGTGAGCACTGGATGGGACTATCCTTTGGAACGTGGTGGGGCCACCAATGAACTAACTCTCTTTTTCCTGAATGATTCTTCTTTTCCCTAATCTATCAGGAAATACTTAGTTTTCTCATCTCTTCTGTTTCTAGATTTAGTTGCTACTGCCTATAAGATCCTCTGGAACTTTTCCTGTCACTGGGTCTTCCACTTGGTGTTGATCTTGACCATCTGCTTTGGTGGTGTGCTAAGGCTCTATTTATCTTCCTGCATCCGGCTGTGACCTAGCAGATAGGTCCCCAGTCCTAGACGGTGGTCAGGAGCAGCTTGGTAACTTCCTGTACAAAGTGTAGAACCTTCTTCAGTGTCTGTTCTCAGGGGTTCATCTGAGTTCCTTGCTTCCACACAGTGAATGGTGGTATGCCGTATCCTTTAGGAACATTTTCCCAGATTCTGAGCCCACCAAGACAGAGGCGTTTGACCGAAACACTCTATTCTACTGCATTGCTGCTCCGTGGAGTATTTATCTTAATTTTCAATCAACCATGTCTTTTTAAAATAGTTTTGTTTGAATAAAGAAAACAGGAGTTGTTCAAAGATGGGTGTGCAACAGCCAGCGTGTTAACTAAATTTTTGCTATTTGAAAACTAACGTATGCATGTGTATATGTATTCACCTCTCTGTATGTGTCTCTGTGTGTGCATGTATGTGAATGCGTGGCCACAGAAAGAGTGCTGGGATTAAATTCACATCATCACATCCAGCTTTTTACGTGGGTTCTGGGGATCAAACCTGGGTCCGAAGGCTTGTATAGTTAGTACGTTCACATCTTGACATACTTCCCTGGACCTCAGAATTGGATTTATAACAGCATTTATAAAAGCAAGATATTGGAGAATGGCTTCATAAATGGGTATTTTAGCCAGTTATAGAAAATCAGACAGACCTGTAAGTAATTGCCAAGAAAATAACCAAGATGTGTTATGAGTTGGAAAAGAATATAATGAAAGAGTGAAAGAATAACTTAATTGCATCTATCTGTCTGGCTGTCTGCCTATCTATCTATCTATCTATCTATCTATCTATCTATCTATCTACCTATCTATTAATCACAAATGAATACAGGCTATAGACTCAAGCATAGCAAGACTATGGTAACACAAAGAAAACATTTTAAATAATGAACCTCACTTTCCATTGAGTATTGTATTATTTTTATCATTTTGTCTTACACTGACTGATACCCCTCCCCCCATTTAACACTGGCCGTTTTTATAATGACAAGGTGAAAAGAAGGAACTATAGTAGCACCTCTCTTATTTCTGGAAACTATATTATTATGTTATAAACACAATTTTGTGACTTTACAATGAATTGTCTATTTAAAACACAAAATATGTTAATGATATACTCAAAGTTAACAGTTATATATTAGTTATATATTCATCCATTTCCTAATATGAGCATAGCCAGATGAATTAGAATGACCAATATCTCATATTTTACACATCTGTACAAAGCCAGTGTTCACTGTTGAGAAATGCCAGGCCGAGCGCTGGATCCTGACCTTGGCTTGCCAGGGTTGCTGCCAGCTGCTCACAGGTATCATCCTAGAGGAAGGGGTCCTTCGTATGAGCATCCAGCCTCTAGGGTAGCCTTTTAGCAACGACAGTGGCTCTGAGGAAACCAAACAAGTGGTTGGAGAGATGGCTCAGTGGTTAAGAGCAATGGCTGCTCTTCCAGAGAACGTGGGTTCAATTCCCAGCAACCACATGGCTCACAACTATCAGAAATGAGATCTGGCGCCCTCTTCTGGCATGCAGGAAGAACACTGCATACATATAAATCTTTAAAAAACCAAACCAAACCAAACAAGTGCCCAAAGTTTTCTCAAGAGAGTCTCACCTCTTTGCATGCAGCATGCTGCTTTGGTGCCTGTGCTTATAGCCCTAAGACACGAAGGCTCTTAGCTTTGTGACTTGTGTTCTTGCCCTGGTGCCTCTGATTATCTCAGTGATGCCGCCTGCTTTCCGTTCAGCAAATCCAGACAGTCATGTTTCTGAAATTTTATCCTAATGAAATAATTACAGATAAAGGGAGTTTAAAGGGAGATACAATCGTGCAGTACAATCTGAAAGAGTGAAAAAAGAAAATAAGCCAGATGTTCAAAAACAAGAAGCTGAATAAATAAGTCATAGTAAACGATTAATGTAATACTTTAAAATGCTTTAAAAATGAAATTATATACAATATTTATTTGATGTACAAAATGTTTACAATAAACAGTGTTAAATGAAAAAAAACTTTAAATATGATCCCGTTTTTGCAAAACTGTACATATGTGATTATATACATGCACAGAAAATGTGACTGTTTAAACACCCAAATGTCAACTGTGGTTATCTCCGAGTGGTGTAATTACAGGAGAGTTTTATTTTGTTCTCTGTGCATCTCTGCATTTATTATATTGAGCATGTTTTCATGCATAATAAGATAATCAGTAAAAGGTATTAAAATATACTTCTGTTCTATTCCATGTTGTGAGAGTTAAATGTCGTCTCGTTTCTCCCTTTAGGTTATAATTATTTCCCTGTATTCATCCAACTGTCTTGATCCATGAGTTGGTTTAGTTGGAAATAGCTAGGCAGTGTCACTTAGACTAGGAGAGACAGAAGAGAGATGCGTTTGGTGCTTGTCCCTCACCCCACCTGGAAGAGTGGTCTCAGTGTGCTAACGCGTGGGGTGAAGATGAACGGAAGTAGAGTTTTCTATAACTCATCTTTCTGCCTGAGATTGCACTCAGCGTGTTATTACTCCATCACTGCTGTGAAATTCCTGTACGAACCCCTAAAATTAATAAGATGCTCAGATAAACTGATGGTAGCATTTGGCATTATTTTGATTCTTCCCAACAGTGGTAGGGGTTATTGCTTTCCATTAATAAATACATAAATAAATAACTCAGCGAAAGGTAAGAAAGGAGGGAGGGGACAAAAGTCTTTCTCATAACGTCTTGAACTAGGTGACTGGAGAGAAGGCTCAGTGGTTAAGAGCACTGGCTGTTCTTCAAGAGGCCCTGAGTTTGATTCCCAGCACCCACACATAGCAGCTACCAACCATCTGTAACTCCACTTCCTGGGAATCTGATCATGTCTTCTGACCTCCATGGCATCAGACGCGCACGTGTTGCATATACATGCATGTAGGCAAATTATACACATGAAATAAATCTAAAAATAAAAAACTTTCACTTAATTACAGGCCTGGGGTGTGGAGATCTGTCTTCTCTGAAGAATAGCCTCCACAGCCTCCTCAGCACTCACTGGAAACATTGCTTTTGATCTCTTCAAACCTGTCTTACCTAAAAATGCAAGGCCCAAGGATTGAGTGCCACATCAGAAAACCATTCAGTTATTCCAGGAGGATAAAAGGGGCCTCTCTTACTTCCTTACCTTATCCTTAAATTAGGAGGCAAAGCTGTTCATTTAAAACCAGTGGTCTTTGAGGAGGGAAAACATTAGACTAAGAAAACAAACCAAAAGATAAACAATCACGGTCCAGTGATGCAAACTTGCGAGCCCAGCCCTGGGGAGGCCTGCACGCACTATACTCTATTCAGTTCCGGGGGGTCCATTTCCAGGAACCAGAGCTTGCTTGGAATTTTTCAAGGCAAATTTTAATTTTTTTTTTTTTTTCTTCACAAGTTCTCAGAGATTGTTTGGAGAAGTCCTATTATGTTTCCTGTCAAGGGAACCACTAAAGTGTTTAAGCTGAAAAATCTGATTGATTAGGGTTCTAGAAAGATTTCTTTGGGTGAGGGGGTAGGGATGGGGCTGGAGAGTTGCCAAGAGCAGACCTGAGACTCACAGTGTAGCCAGGGCTATCAGGCCCTGATGCATAGTACTTTAATGAAGCATGGTAACTAAAACTGGCCTTGGACCTGCAGAGGTCTTCTCAGTGATATTTTTCCTTTGAGGATATCCAGTAATTGCTGTTGTGGCCAACAGTGGCCTTCAGGACAGGATTGAAGTGCTCCGGTGTGTTGTCACCTCCTCTCATGAGATTCTCACATGCCCTGTCTCCAGCCCCCAGTGACAAGCTGCTGTGACAAGGCTAGGCACTTTCAAACTTTTGCCAGTCGCTCGCCCTCCCTCCATCCTTCCCTCTTTCCCCTCTCCTCTTCCGTGGTTTCACTCTACATCTCAGGCCAGCGTGGAACTCCTAATTCTCCAGCCTCAATGTCCTGAGGCTGGAATTACAGGTGATAGTAGTAGGTTCAGCTTGCATCTTTTTTTTAAATTTAATTTAATTTTTTTTAAAAGATTTATTTTTTTATTATGTATTCAGTGTTCTGCCTGCATGTATCCCTGCAGGCCAGAAGTGGGCACCAGATCTCATTACAGATGGTTATGAGCTACCATGTGGTTGCTGGGAGTTGAACTCCGGACCTCTGGAAGAGCAGCCAGTGCTCTTAACCACTGAGCCATCTCTCCAGCCCTCAGCTTGCATCTTTAAGCTGGCCTCTGCCTCCAATAGATCCCCTCTCTCACTAGCCCATCTTGAGCAAGGCTCTGTGAACTCAGACTTCGCTGAAGGCTCCTTCCCCAGAAGTGATTAAAAACTAAATTGGGGTGCCAGAGAGATGGCTCAGCAGTTAAATGTTTACTGCTCGGGTTTGGTTCCTGGCACCCACATGGTAGCTCAAAACCATCCATGACTCCAGGGGATCAGATATCTCTTCTGACCTCTTGTGGTACTGCTCACAGGTGGTGCCTACACATACACTTAGGGACACACCTACACACACACACACACACACACACACACACACACACACACACACAATATAATATGAAGAAAAAAAAAAACCTTAAATGGACATCACTATTCCTCATATAGGAATTTTTGTTACTAGTAAATCCCTTCACAGATTTTAGTGACTTAAACAGAAATACCCGTATCATGTCTTTTGGGAAGGTCAGGACTCATGGTGAACCTCTGATGAGTCTGTGGCTCTGAGTGTCCATTGATAGTGTTTCTTTGTGAAATCACTCATGTGCTGCTAGCAGGGTCCAGGGTCCAGCTGGGGAGCTGTTGGACTGAGGCCTGGACTCCTCATGACCTGTCGTCTGGGGCCTCTTGGTTCTTTACATGTACTGCATGACAACTTGCTTTACTAGAGCAAAGCCTTGCAATGTGTGGTGGGGTGAGGAGGAGGGGGTGGACTTATTGAGTATTGGAAGCGACATTTCTTCTAGGATGCTACATTCTTCTGCTCAGCAGAGGGGCAGTGCACACAGGGCACACTCAAGTGAGGACTGTCTGGCAGGTCTGAGATCACGGCCTGGAGGGCATTTTGGGCTGCTCGAATAGGAAGCAGAGGTTGGATATCTTCATCTTGTCCTCTCAGGCTCACTTTCCTGGTACAGGCTTCTTGATGTAATAACTGTGATGCTAGGGTTTAAAGAGAGGCCTATTTTAAATAATGTGGCTCCTAAATACCATCTGAAAGTCAACTCCCTCGTCTGATCTTCAACTGGAGAGAAAAATGGACTAATTTAGAATGCCAAAAGAACTCTGTCGGACTTACTAAGTGAAGGTGGTGGAGAATGTGCAGAAGAGGCTGGCGAATGGGATTTTGAGGAGATGCAATTCTGGGTTCATGCCCTGAATTCAGGTTCTACGCTGCAGTAAGATGAGAGTGTCCTCCGCTCTGAAGGAGGCCCTAGCGAGCTTCAGAGGTTCTTGGTTTATTTGCCTGGGCAGAGCCACTTGACAACTGGCCATGCCCCGCTCATATCCGGTGTCTGTCCTTGGACTCTCAGTCCTTTTTAAAATATGCGCTGTCTCGCTATTCCTCTCCAACTGTAGCACACCCAGAATAAATTGAGTAATGTTTTAATAATTCAAAGTATTGCAGAACTTTTTCTGACCTATATGCCTAAAACCAGTGATGTGAGTCCATAGTACTTATTATTTCTGTTGTTTTTACTAGGTAGGACATTGATCTTGAATCAAAAATCTCTTATTTTTTACTCTTTTCTTTTTTGAAACAGGATTTCTTTGTGTGTAGCCGTGGCGGTCTTGAAACTAGCTCTGTAGAATAGGCTGACTGCCTCTGCCTCCCGAGTGCTGGGATTAAAGGGGTGTGCCACCACCGCTCAGCTAAAGATCCCTACTTTTCAATCTTCACTGTTTCCAAATATTGTGTTCTTTCAAGTCAAGGGAATTGTTCTGGTCTTACGATGGCATTTCTGTTCAAATTTTTAAACTGTTGAAAGTTATAAAAGCAACCCTTTGATACTAAATGGCTCTGAACTGGATACCTGCTCTTTCTCCTGTCCTAGTATTGGGGGTCCAGTTGCTTCTGCTTGTAATTGTAAATCTAATCATTGTAGTTGGTTTCCATGGTGTTCGTTACCCATTGCCTAAGGGAGTAACCAGCCCTCAGGCATTCCCAATGGTGCCCATGGATGCATACCACAGGTCTTGTGAATTTTAAGAACTCACCTAGTGTATGATAATAATTTGTAGCATTGCTTGTCATCTGTAGTTTTGAAAAGGCTGGGGTGTCTCTGCAAGAAAAGAAATCAGAAGTAGGTTTCCCCCTCTAAGAGATCTGTAGATCTTCAGATAAAGGAGATGGAATGACTTCTAGAATATACCTATCTTTTGTTCAGCCTCATCCTAGCAAGAACATTATCTTGTAAAAATTGTGTGTGTGTGTGTCTGTGTGTCTGTGTCTGTGTCTGTGTCTCTGTGTGTCTCTGTGTGTGTATGCACTTGTGTGTGTGTGTGTGTGTATGCACACACATGTGTATGAACGTGCGTGTGTTCATCTAGGCATGTGAGTGCAGGTTCCTGCAGAGGCCAGAAGAGGACATTATATTCCAAGGAGCTGAAGTTGCAGGCAGTTGTGAGCCACCTGAGTTGGGTTCTGGAATTGAGTTCAAGTCCTCTGCAAAAGTAGCAAGGGTTTCTAACTGCCGAGCCATCCTTCCAGCCCCAAGAGTGTTTCCTTTTTCCATGGATACTCTACACTGGTTCATTTGTCCTAGTTTGTATTTCTTTTTAATGCTGAAATAGTATATCATAAGCAAATGTTTTAAATTACAGTGTAAACTCAAGTAGAATTTCTTTGGTTTCTAAATCTTGGTGTTCTTGTGTGCGGAGTCAGGGGACAATCTTGTTTGAGGTAAGGTCTCTTTTGTTGCTTACCGCTGCATACACCAGGCTATCTGGCTTGTGAGTTTCTAGGGATTCTTCTGTCGCTCTGTAAGAGTGCTAGGATTACAGATAAGTACCACCTTTTCGTACATATTTTTGTGTGTTCTGGTGAATGAACTCAGGTCCTCATGCTTGCATGCTTGTGTGGCAAGCCCTTGACCCAGGGAACCACTTCCCCAGCCCGTATTCTCTTGTTCTACCATGTGGAAATTCCCACCTGCCCGTGCCCCCTATTCCACATCCACTAGATCACTGCCTCCCTCACCATACCCACTATATTACTAGGTCAGGCACATTAGCAAGTAGGAGCCAGCACACAGAGGGGTGCTGGGTTCGTTTTGTTGGTGACTGCATTACAGTTGCACAGAGTACAGGGATGGAACAGTTTGCACTCAATAGGGAGGGACAGGCATGCATGCTGAGGGCTGTGTGACAACACCTATTGAATGCCATGTGGGAAAAGATGATGCCAGACCCCCCTTTGATCCCCTAAATACACCAGAGAGTCTCGCTGCCATGAAATTGTACTGTAATGTTTTCTAGGTGTGATTCATTCACAGTTTAATATGCTTCTAGTTCTGGCTTGACTTTTCCCTCAGGAAGAGCCTAAAATCTCTTCATTATAATATAGACAGTGTACTGCACTTTGAATACAAATTTATCCATGTTCAGACTAATTTTTCCAGTGATTGTCTCTACCCTGGAGAAGTGCCTTTAATGAATTACATACAAATTGTGTAATTTAAGAAGTTAATTTGGTTTTCTGGTTACACAGGACTAAAAACAGCCCTTATAGAGAGAGATGACTTTGCATCGGGGACCAGCAGCAGAAGCACTAAATTGATCCACGGTGGCGTGCGATATCTCCAGAAGGCTATCATGAACTTGGATGTTGAGCAGGTAATTGTGTATGCAGGTTGTTAAACAAAAATTGCCGCTATGCTTTTTCTACCCAATTAAATCAGGCTTTTTTCTTTTCTTTTTCTTTTTTTAAATGGCTTTAAACATTTCTTCCTGTTCAAAATACCTGTTTAGTGTATGCTGCTGGAGTATCTTTTAGGAGAGGTGTGCCAGTTCGTGCTGTGGAGTATTATGTTTACGGGTAATCAGGGGCTTTTTCTGTACAAGCATGTCAAAGTAGCAGACTTCCAGAATCGCTTTTAGATGTGTTGTCTTTGAACAATTGTGATTGGGTTTTTGCCAATGGCCACCAAATTGCTCCTTGGGAGCAGTTTCAGGGGCGCTGTGCTGTAATGCAGACGGAGTGCCAAATTGATCTCTTAACTGTAGCTGCAATCATGCACTCATATTGCCACTGACATATTCTTCAGGAAAAAAAAAAAATGTTCTGAGTCACGCTTTCCGTGTGTCACACGTTATTGTGTCCAGTCTGCCGTCATTTGAAAACTGCCAAGGCACTGTGGAAAGTGACATTTCCCAGAGGGGTGAAAAAAAAAAATCAGCTTCCCTCCATATCTGCTTTTCATACAAGGGAAACACAGCAGCGAGGACTTGCCATTGTCAAGTTTTGAGTCTGGCCCCTTTTCTCGCCTTGACAAGTCAGCTTTGAATCTGTCCCCTTTTCTTATGTCTCTCTTCAGCGTCTGTGATGGATGCCGAGAAAACAGCACGGGACTCATGATCGACTTATTTCAGATGTGTTCTGGCTTATTTTGTCAATATCTACCGCCTTATTGTCATGTGTAAAATTCGTATTATAATAATAATGCTAGCTCTTTAGGCAGGCATAATGAAGGCCACAGGAGTGCAGACAAAGACTTTCCCGTCTGTAAAATAGCAGTCCAGGGCTACATATCATCTTCGCTGGGTTTAGGGAAGGCAAGAGAACTTTCCATGAATTTGAGCAATCTGTTATCTCTTACCTGGAGAAAACGTTCTGGGGAACAGGGAAAGGGGACAATCCAGAGAAAGCAAGATAAATGGTTACAATAATCTTGTAACTCAAGTCAGGAAAATATCTTACACCTGGGAACTCTGACAGCATGTTTTTCTCCTATGCAAATACAGTTAAGGTTTCTAAAAAATCTTTGAGGTTGACAGCATGATGTATTATTAGAGATTTGATTAGGAGGGAGGCTCTCCTCGCTCAGAGGTGGAAGGTTTCTGTATATCAATCAGTTGGCAGGGTGTCTATTTGCCATTTGAAAATATTATGATCTGTTACTGCCAAACTAATTTTCTCTGTTTTGATTTTCAGTATAGGATGGTGAAAGAAGCCCTTCACGAACGCGCCAACTTACTGGAAATCGCTCCCCATTTATCAAACCCCTTGCCTATAATGCTCCCAGTTTACAAGTAAGCCTTTGCTATCACCTGTGGCTGTGTGCTTGTCTCGGGTAGCAGAACAACATGGGCTCTCATGGAAACAGTTCTTTCCTGTGTATTTCTTAATGTGGTTTTAATTGGTTCTAATCTTTAATCCATTCCAAATACTTTCTTTGGTGTATTGAAAAATAAAGTATTTCTTAAATAGTCTCTGTGGACATATGTCTAAGGGTCAGATTTTGAAGGCAAAGGAGGTTGAGTTCTCTGTTTATAATTAACAGAATCTTATTCTAGTTTTTCAGAGTACATAGGTGAACAGCTGTCTTTAAGGCATTCGAATGAGGTTATATGTGCAGCGTAAAATGTAGACCCCCCCTTCTCCTCCCAAATTACCCTGATGCAAAATCTGAAGCTACTGTGTAGAAACTCAAAGCCCAGCTAGCTATATTGGGTTGAAATTCATCTGGGAGGTGTGATTATACACTATCAAACTCATTTCCCTAATGTTAGAACTGTGTGTGAAGTTGCCCTAAGTGGGAGAAAGGCCCAGTAACACAAAAAGGTGGATTATGTAATTCTTTTAGCCACACGGGTGGTGTAGGGCTTGAAACAGATTTGGTCATCTAGGCTGTATTTAGTTACAGATTGCTGAGGGCTTCTTCAACCTGGGTGTAGTTTACATTTACCAAGGCCTCCAACTCTACATTGTTTGAATCTATCTCTAGACCTGTGAGGCCCAGGCACAAGGATTTATTTTGAATGTGTCCTGAAGAATTCTAAGATGCAGCAGGGACCAGCCATGGAGGCGATCATAAACTCTCATTGGCTCTCTTCTGTATGGTGGCCAAGCTAGTGTAAGAAACAGCTACGCAGGTTCTTTTTTTTCAGCCCACTACTTCTAGGCATGACTTTGCTTTTCCTGAATGGCTTTCCTTGTAATTTAAGGTGACATTCTATAATGTTATACTGTGTTTCTAAAAAAAGCCCTCTCTCCCTGCTTATGCTGTAGGTGGTGGCAGTTACCTTATTACTGGGTGGGAATCAAGATGTATGATCTGGTTGCAGGAAGTAATTGCCTGAAGAGCAGTTACGTCCTCAGCAAATCCAGAGCCCTCGAGCATTTCCCCATGCTCCAGAAGGACAAGCTGGTAGGAGCCATTGTCTACTATGATGGTATGTGATACGTCTTTTCTTTGTACGAGGTATTTTTCTGTCCAGTTATGACCCCTGCGAGTGCCCTGACCCTTATAGTACACCGTAGTGATGAAATAGGTTTGCATTCTCACTTTTAATGTTAATCTTATGCAACAAACAAATGTACCCACACACCATTTTTTTTTTTAGTACTGGCTGGAAAACTACCCATGGTGCTTTGCTTCTAAAAATCTTTGTTTTGTTTAATTAATTAAAATAATTTAATTAATTAAAATGATTCCAGGCTGGCCTGGAACTCACTGTATAGTCTGGCTTTACATTTGAGGCAGTTCTCCTGCCTCAGCCTCCCAAGTGCTGGGATTAGAGGTGTGAGTCACGGCACCTGGCTGTTTGTGTTACGTTCTGTTTCCCCTCTCACTTCTACCTGTGCCTCATGGTTGGTTTGGTCCATTTCTCATAGCTGTGAATTTCCCCCACCCTCATGCCACTCAATTTGTTCTATGTTTGGCAGTGAATACTTGCCTTATGAATATATTATGATGTTGAAAGCAGCTGAGGATCTGTTAGATTTTCTCGATGAAACCTCTATTTTCAAGGGGTTATAAACCTAGAGAAAAATGCCCCTTGGGCTGAAATTGACATGTTTTTGTTTTGCATAGGACACGTCATTCTTGACCGTATAATTTATATGTTGAGGGTAGATGAACAGTGCATCTGTGAACCCAAACTTTCGTTTATTATTACTTATTTGCTTGCTGGTAGATTTTTTTCCCCCTTTTACTTTTACCTAATGTCCATTTGCTGTGTGTTCAATGTGAATTCTGTTGTGCATGTACGTACATAATATAATTTGCACATTTTTGTTCAAGGAAAGTAAACAATATATTTCCAGATAGGCCACAGTCAACAGCAACAATACAAAACAGTACAATCAAAACCCATTTATGATCTTCACTGGTCATGTTAAAGCGTGTGTACAGGACTAGAAAATACTGTAAGAATATTCCCTTATTAGAAGCTAGCTGGACACAGGTGAAGGTACTTGTTGAAAAGGCTTAGCAATTTTATGACACAAAGACATTTAGGATTTGAATCTCAATAATCCCCTCCCATTACGTGGTCTTTATATTTGGTGTTAGATACATGAATTCTTAGCACAAAGGATTGTGGTTTTTTTTTTTGTTGTTGTTGTTGTTGTGTTGTTTTAGAGTATTTGATGCAATATTTTATATTATATTAAGTGATACTGTATCTGCCTTTAAGGCCATCTTTCCTTTTCTTCTCCCTCCCCCGCTTTTACTTTGTTCCAGTGTTACCTTTCTGAATCAATTCAGCTGCCTGACAGGCTTTTATATATAAATGCAGAATGTGTATGTGCAGAGGGGGCAATAGGGACCAAACTTAAGAAAATGTCCTAGGAGCAACAATATTAGAGAAATGTTAAGGGTCTTAGACAAACATTAAAAGCTGGAAAATTAGCAGTTTGTAGGGCTTTTTCAGCATCTGAGACACCACAGGGGGGTGGGCACTTAACTACTTTTTTGGTGCCCTTGATGGAGCCTACATGTTAAAGGACAACCTTCACTGTGAATCTGCTTTCTCTGCAACAGACCCTTAATGTTAATCTATTGTAGTTTATTGGGTGATTACTGTAAAGAGGCTTCTGGTCCAGGAGGAGTAGGCATTCCGTAAATAGCATCCTGTCTATACTCACGTGGAAATGCTTGTGGCCTTGCCCTTCTCTTACTTCTTCCTCCCACCCAAATCCTTTCAAATTTCTACTGTTTTCAATAACATGGGATGTGTTAGGTGCTAAGTCTTCTGTGTTAGGCTGTGCATGCTGGAATTACCCACTGAAGAACATTGGTCTCTTAACTGGGCTCATGACTGTTTTAGTTTGAATTATAGATTCTTACTGTGGCGAATCCAGGGAAAATCTGTGTTTTGTAAAGCAGAAGAAACATCCTACTAGAATTAAGAGAAAAAGTCACCCTAATTTAGAATGAATTGATCTTTATACTTGGTTAGAGGGCACAGAAATAGAAATTGAGTAAAATTTATTGAAAACTTTTTTTTTTTTGGTTTTTTGACACAGGGTTTCTCTGTAGCTTTGGAGCCTGTCCTGGAAGTTACTCTTTAGACCAGGCTGGCCTTGAACTCACAGAGATCCACCTGCCTGGTGTGTGCCACCACTGCCCAGCTTAAAATAATTTCAAATTGATGTTTCACAATTGTACAATCTTCCATCATGAATGGAAGAAGTGAAAAATAATTACTCCGGCCATTTGAAATCAAATGTTTGTCTTTCCACTTTGTTCTGAAATTCTTCGGGCTGCAATATGTAATATTTAAGGTGAGGCAAGAACAAAGCTGTGAAAGAGTAGAACTGTTGGTTTGCTCTCCCTGTGTACTCACAGATCTTGACAACTCCTCTTTTATCCAGTATGGTGTGCTGCACAGACTGTGTCCCTGTAAAACAAGGAGGAAGGAAACACCAAGGCAAAGGAATTCAAGGCATTTTCAGAAGCAGGGAAGAAAGCCCTAATCCTTGACTCAAGGCATTTCGAAGAGAAAACCAGTCTTTTTGAACCATGACAACCTTGTGTGTATACTTTACAAAAGGTTCATTACTGAGATGAAATAATCTCTTATTCATAAGTAACCATTATGTGGACTTCTGCACATGGCTCATTGGCTAAGAGCACTTGCTTCACAAGCATTAAAGCCTGAGCTCTCTAGCACTCAAGTAAATAGCTAGGCATGGCCTTCTGTACCTGTGATCTTGGGCAGTAGGAGGGGGGCATGCGCAGAAACAGGGCTTGCCTGACCAGCCAGCCTAGCCTCCCCGCAGCCTCCACCACCTTCCAGAAAAGAAGAAGAACAGCAACAACAAATAAACAAAAACCTATCAGGCTCCAGGCTCAGTGAGAGACCCTATTTCAAGGGAATAAGGTGAAGGCAGCTGAGAAAGATACTGATGTCTTCTCTGGCCTCTTTGTACAGACATGTGTGCCACACACACATGCAAAGGGAAAAGTAAAGAACTATTCCATTACAAGACTGTAAGACAACCCAGTGTGTTTCAAAATGAATTCAGGCTTGAAGGAACTTTAAAAACAGTACTTACATTCATATAGAGTTACCTATTTTAAAGTAAACAGAAACAGTTTTTGTAATTTCTACCTACAGAGAATCTTGATCCTAATGAAAAGATTATGCATATTCATAAAATGAAGTTTTGAGTGATGTCAGAGCTGTGTTAACTACAAACTCTCATGAGTAAATACATCATGGAGCTACATCAGCCACAGTGACTATGATGCCTTGGAAACATAGTGGCCTAGACCAGTCATCATTATCATGAAGTTGGCCTAGGGATTGATACAACCTTTAAGGTCTGTTCAGTACTGAACTGTTAGAGCTTTTTCCCCCTTGCATTATTTATTTATTTACCCATCTATCTATCTTATTATTAAGAAATTTTCTATTCATTTTACATACCAATCACAGATCCCCCTCTCCTTTGTCCTCCCGCCCCCCAGCCTTCTCCCACAACCCACCCCCCATTCCTACCTCCTCCAAGGCAAGGCCTTCTCTGGGGAGTCAGCAGAACCTGGTACACTCAGTAGAGGCAGATCCAAGCCCCTCCCCCTGCACCAAGGCTACACAAGGTGTCCCACCATAAGCACTGGGCTCTCAAAAGCCCGCTCATCTACCAGGAATGGATCCCTACCCCACTGCCAGGGGGCCCCTAAACAGTTCAAGCTAAACAACTGTCTCACCTGTGCATCGAACTGTTAGAGCTTTAAGGTGTCTGTTTAGAAGTACAAACTGTACAAATATCAAAAGATTTTATTCTTATTTTATTTTATTTTTTTTATTTTGAGACAGAGCCCCATGGGAACAGTGTCCAGTGGGTGGCAGCAGTGGTGGTGTGGCCTGCCCACAGGTCTCTCACCTGCTGACCAGCTGCTGGGGTCTGCACCAGAGCTGTAGGGTCAAGACAGTCTCACTCTGTAACTCTGGCTGGTCGAGAACTCACTATGTAGACCAGGCTGACCTTGATCTCACAGAGATCCACCTGCCTCTGCCTCCTGAATGCTGAGATTAAAGGTCTGCTCCACCGTACCTGGCTCAAAAGTTTTTAATTACTTAGGGCCATAGTTAGTCCTAGATAAATTCTGATAGCTACTGCATATGATCAAAGCAAAATACACTTCTCTAAAAAAAATTCCTGTAAGTCATGGAATAAAATTTTCTTGCATTTTGCTTGTTTCTTTATGTTTTCAGAGACATGTTCTTACTATGTAGTCCAGGATGGCCTTGAAATCATCTCCCTGCCTTCCCAGTGCTGGTTTTATAGGTGTGCTCCACCAGACGTCGCTCCCCACATTTTCTGATGTAATTGTATATTCATTTTTGTGTATGGCATAAGTATGACCACCATGGTATTTCACTGTTAACTGTTAAAAGACAAATTGATGCTTATGGAGGAATAACTGCTATCTTTTTAAATGCAGACAGAGTAAATGTCAAGTTTCTCGGTAAAATCCATATGAAATGAAAGGATACAAGTCGCATACCAGATTTTCCCTCTAGTTATAATTCCTTATATTCTTTATTGAAAATATGTAATTCATTCCCTAGCTTTCTCTCTGAACCATGGCCCCATGTCTCCTGTGAGCTCCTAGTCCTTAACTACTAGAGTCTTACTAGTTAGGTCCTGGCTACACGGTGTGCACTAAGAGTTCCCAGGTAGAGAGAGTGGTGACCAAGCCATTGTCTAAGAAAGTGGGAAGGTATCGAAAGCTTCTATGCTTAGATGCTTGGCAGTCTGTTAGATTATGTGGCTGCTGCTGGAGTGTAGCCTGGTTCCTAGGAACTTATTTCCTCTTCTGTCAGCTTTAGTCCAGCTTTGTAGTTCCTCACAGTGGTGACACATCTTGGTAATCCCAGAACATGGGAAATGAAGACAGCAGGATCAGGAGTTCAAGATCATATTCAGCTACATACTCAGTTCTAGGCCTGCTTAGGTTAGATAAGACCTTGCCTTCTCTGTCTGTATGTGTTTGGAGACCACTTCTCACTATGTAGCTCTGGCTGGCTTAGAACTCACAGAGATCAGCCTGTCTTTGCCTCTGCAGTGCTGGGATTAAATGCATGTGCCACCACACCCAAGACCATGCCTTAAAAATAAAAATTCCAGTTCCCAGAGTGGATTCCTGGTGCACTTTAGATGGACTTTAGTCATCCAATCATCTGCACAGAAAATGAGATATAATTAAAAATCATTAAATATTTAAAGCCATTAAATAACCCCATTAAACCTCTGTAAAATGGAATGGGGGAACAAAGTCGTAGCTTTAAATTTTTCCTTTCTGCCAGTCAAGACACTGACAGAGAAAGATGTTTCACTGTATACCTAACAATGCTTGTAAGTGTACCATATGCACATATGAAAATCAAAACCAGAAGAAATCGTATTGGCTTTCCCAGTGTAAATAAAAGTTGGTTACACCCATGTTTCAAAGGGGAAATTAAAGCCTATCGTTCACTAGAATATTCATTTTTATTCCATCTTAAAACTCACAGCGTACAAAGATGCATTCAGCTGGTGAGAGAGCAAAGCCAATTTAATCTCTGGCTCCCCTGAGGTAAATGTAGTTCACGGTCCTGCCCCCACCCCAACCTCAGCTATAATCCCTGGCTCCTGGAGGTAAAAATGCACTGAAGTGAGGAAAATTCTGCAGCAGGATATAATGATCCAAAATGACAGGGACAATAATGACAATGAATTTCATGTCTCCCAGTCATGAGCTGAAGATGCTTGACTAGGCTGACGTATACAATTAAATTGTTACAGGTACAGCAGGGGATTGCAGTTAGCTGTGCGCTTTGGGGAAATGATGCCTCTGGCAAAAGGCAGATTGTAGAATCCAGCCTCTTTGTTAGGAGCAGCCTATTACTCCTTTAGGCATGCACTGAGACCGTACACTTTAATAAAAGAAAGCTCAAGTCAAAGACGAGACGAGTCTTTTAAGGTATTTATCTACTTTTAAAGCTTAAAGGAAAATCAATTACTCAATACCTCACAGGTGATTTTTTTTTTTTTTTTTTTACTTATTGTTTTTTCATTGCACTCTTCCCCCTCGACCCCAAAGAGTTCCTGGAACACAAATGAAATCAAAGTGGTGTCAGTGTATGATACCTATAAGCAATAGGTTGAGCTTTTTTGGGTGTTACCTACTTAAACACAGAGACACCCTGACTTCTCCAGAGTCATGGAAATAGGTTGACCAGATAACCGAACATCGTAGATTTGTGAACAATACCCACTGCCTGTCTTCAAGATTTTGGAGTGCCTTTGCTGTTTAATAGGGTTCTTTTTTTTTTTTAAATCAGGTTAGAATTTTTTTATTAAGAAATTTTTTATTTGTTTTACATACCAATCACAGATCCCCATCTCGTCCCACCTCCTGCCCCGCCCTAGCCTTCCCCTCTCAACCCATTCCCTCTTCCGAAAAGGTAAGGCCTCCCATGAGGAGTCAACAGAGCCGGATACATTCAGTTGAGGCAGGTCCAAGCCCCTGCATCAGGGCTGTGTAAGGTGTCCCACCATAGGTAGTGGGCTCAAAAAAGCCAGCTCATTCACCAGGCATGGATCCTGATCCTGTTGCCAAGGGGCCCATTAAGCAGATCAAGCTAAACAACTGTCTCCATTATGCAGAAGGCCTAGTCCAGTCCCATGGAGGCTCCACAGCTGTTAGTCTAAAGTTCTTGAGTTCCCACTAGCTTGGTTTTGTTGTCTCTGTAGGTTTCCCCATCATGATATTGGTGCCCTTTGCTCATAGAATCTCTCTTCCCTTTCTTCGACTGGACTCCTGGAGCTCAGCCTGGTGCTTACCTGTGGATCTCTGAATCTGCTTCTATTAAGTTACTGGATGAAGGCTCTATGATGACAGTTAGGGTATTCACCGATCTGATTACCAGGGTAAGCCAGCTCAAGCACCCTCTCCACAATTGCTAGTAGTCTAAGCTGTGGTCATCCTATGGATTCCTGGGAACTTCCCCTAGCACCAGATTTCTCCCTATCCCCATGATGTCTCCCTCTATCAAGGTAACTCTTTCATTGCTCTCCCACTCCATCCTTGTTCCAGCTTGACCTTCTCATTCCCTTATGTTCTCATCCCCCATCCCCTACCCTCCACCCCCCCATCCCCAGTTTACTCATGGAGATCTCATCTAGTTCCCCTTCCTAGGGTGATCCAAGCATCCCTCTTAGGGTCTTCCTTGTTAGCTAGCTTCTCTGGAGCTGTTAACACAGTTCTTTAAATTGGAGCGTTGTCTCCAGGTGGAGTGGCTGAGCCTAATCTACTATGTTTTAGGAAGAACACTCTGTAATTCCTTAGATTTTTACTATCAAATTCTTTAGAAATTTTTATTTGTTTGTGATTCACCTGTGTATAGCATATGAGAACAGTAGTCCATGTATGTGGTTTAGAAAATAACCATAGAGGCTGAGGCTATATACTGATATTCACTTTACTTTTGAGGTACTCAATTTTTCATTTTTCAGTCACTGGGAAGGTAATCATTTTTTTTTGATACTTGCTTATTTAAATGTTTTCAAGATAAATATATTTATCAAGAGAAAAAATATTTTGAAAGGTGAACTTTACTAGTGGTCCTTCATTTCTCAAGGTCTGTAAGCTTTGATTGATTGAGATAACTGAAAAGAAACCACACTATTAAGAGGGGTGTTTTCTATGGCCATATTTCTCTGAATGCACCCAGTCTCATCTGGAGTAGAGGGATATCATCTTGGGGACTCAAAATTGCCAAAATTTGGCACAATATAATAAAACTTTGTGAATACTATTTTTATTGTAGTCTCTTAAATGAAAAAATCCATTAAGTTCTAGTTGCACATAATTCCCATGGTTCTTAGCATTTTCAGGTTCTTATTATGTAAAGTTTAAAATTACATAAATATTAACACATAGAATGGGGCATACATATATGTGTAAGTTATAGAGCATAATAATACAGACTCTGGAATTTACAACTAGGCCTAGAGTCCAGAATATTCTCAGTACTGAAGCTGTCTATGACTATTCCACGTGCCATCATTCTTCCTGTTTCCTAGATTATGGATCCTTCTTTTTTTTTAATATCTTAGCACATAGACATTTTTAAGTAAAATACTATTTAGTTTTGTTTTTAAATTTTGTAAAATAGTTATACAATGTGCTGTAAAAGTTGTTACAAACCCTTTGCAGAGCAGATGGATACACAGTGTGAACTAGATCCAGACACTGTCATTGTATATGACCCAGAACGTTCTTACATATGTCCACCAGGAGATATATATAGAAAGGTTCATCAAATCGCCATGTCTGATTGAAAAATGGAAATAAAGGAAATACCCATCAAAAGACAAATGAATGATTTATTTCAATTTACATAGTGGAATTAAACCAGGATTGAAAGTGAATGAACTGTGAATTGAACAATGTGGATGAGTCTTAGAAACAGGATGATACAGTATGCTTAATGTCACCCTGAAGAGCTGCTTTACAATTTTACTGTATTTTCAACCACACACTGTGTATCTGTGAATTTAGGCTGTGATACCAGGCTGGGTGGTGGTGGTGCATGCCTTTAATCTCAGCACTGAGGAGGCAGAGGCAGATGAATCTCTGAGTTTGGGGCCAGCCTGGTTTACAGAGTGAGTTCCAAGACAGCTAGGGCTACACAGAGAAACCTTGTCTCCAGAAACAAAACAAAACAAAGCAAAACAAAACAAAACAAAACAAAACAAAACAAAACAAAACAAAACAACAAAAACAAAAAAAAACACCTCAGGCTATGATACCTAACTTATAGGCTATTTTGAGGTTTAAATAAGAAAATAAATAGAAAAAACTTTATAGACAAGTCACTTTCCAAGTATTGTTATATTTGGGTTGGTTCTATGGCTATCCTACCACATTTCTATTTTTCATTGAAAATATTCTGAAGTGAGTATTAGTTCTACAAGCATCCTCTTATGTATTTAAATTTTCAAGATTTTTTTCCAGAAATATTTGCCAAACCTTTTTAGGGAAAAACATTGTGCCGATGAACATGTTCCAAATAAGAGATAATGTTTATAATCTCCGGATTTAAAACAAGATGTTTTCGAAGAACATTATTTAAGATTATTTGCCTCTTGGATGTCCATTTCAAGGATATTTGTTGTCGTACTCTTCTGTCCGTATACAGTTCTCCACTTCTAAACAGACCACGTAGTTGTTCCTGCTGATCCCCTGCTCTCTCTCCTCCTCCCTGCTGCATTTCTCTTCTGCTTTTCTGTGGGTTACATAAATGAAGCTGACATCATTGCTCATATAGCAGGCATTTTTTTTTTTCTTTTGCCCTCAAATGCTGCCTTTTTGCCATTCAGTGTATCTGGATACCAACTAATGCTAAATGAAATTTGACATATACCCCTAAGAAACAAAACTTACAAACTGTGGCTTCAAAGGAAGCCTTGAATAAATAGGACACACCATGTCCACCCAGGCTAACATCCAGCATATGCTTTGGCTTCCTGATGACGAGGCAGAGCCCCAGAGCCCCCAGGAAACTTGGCAATCGTTTATTGCTCACTTGGCAGGCATGTATTAAACACCAGGCTTTCATTCTCTTACGGTATTTTTTTAAAAAGCACACAGAAGTAGACCTGATCAGGTGTAACACACTGAATTAGCAGATGCCTTGTATATAAAAGTTTGAAAACTGCTGAAGACTCACGAGTGTTAAGGTGTGTATAAAGTGGCCTGAGCAGATAGATCTGGTGGGTTCAAGAGAAGGCTCTCCTCCTCTCCCACTCTTGCTCAATGGCCCTCAGAGGGGGGGGGGAGGAGTGGATCAAAGGCAAAAGCTATTATATTAAAAACCTGGGCCTTTGGCCTCTCAGTTTGCTTATTCTTCCCAAAGTAAATACGGAATCTATTAACAAGTCATTGTATCTGTCAGTAACATAGAATTATGAACCTATGAGTTTTGAGATAATTCACTACATATGTGGCAGATACTCTTCATCCTTATGGCCAACAGTGTTTTTCCTTTTGTTTAACAGTATGCTTTCTAAGTGATTTTCATCAGTCATTTTAGTCAACTCAACCCTATGTATATAAGCTAGGATAGTATTATGATCCATATTTTTCAGGAAGGGAGAATGTAGCTAAATATTTGGGTCAATATTTTGGATACACAAAGTTGTGAAGGTATTTGGTTAGTTGAAATAACATTACAGAATGAAGATTATACTATCATGATTTCTGTCCATCACTGATGTCTTGTTTCCTTTCTCATTGCTATGATAAAGCACCTCTCAAAAGTAAATATAGGGAAAACAGGGCTCATTTTGGCTCACAGCATACTTATGGGTATCTATCATAGCTAGAAAGACACGGTAGGTAAGGAACATGTTGGTGGCAGAGAGTAAATGGGAAGTGAGGGGAGGGCTATAAACCCTCAAGGCTCATCCCCAGTGACCAACCCCCTTCCTGCAGTGAGACTCTCCTAAAGGGTCTGCAAGCTGTCCAAGCAGCACCAGCTGGAACCAAGTGTTTCAATCCTTGAGTCCATGGGGAACATTTTATGTTCAATCCACAATTAGTTTTTGAATTTGTCACACATTAAAAAACATAATGAGGCATTGAAGCATTAGCTGCTTTTTCAGAGGAACTGAATTCCATCTCAAGCACCCACTTGGTAGCTCACAACTGTTGCTAATGCCAGTCCCAGGGTATTTGAGCCCTCTCCTGGCATCCAGGGGCACTGCATGCATGTTGTACACAGACCTACATATAGGCAAAACACCCATACACACAATAATCTTTCTTTCTCTGTCTCTCTCTCCTCTCTCCCTCTCTCTCTCCCTCCCTCCCTCCCTCCCTCCATCCCTCCCTCCCTCCCTTTCTCCTCCTCCTCCCCCCCCCCCCTCCTCCTCCTCCTTCTTCTTTTTTTCTCTGAGATAGGGTGTCTCTATGTAGCCCTGGTTGTCCTGGAACTCACTATATAGACCTGACTGGTCTCAAACTCAGAGATCTGCCTGCCTCTGCCTCCTGAGTGCTGGGATTAAAGGAGTGTGTCACCATGCCCAGCAACATTTCTCTAAACATTAAAAAAAAGACAGTTCAACAAGGCATTTTTTTTATTAACTACAGAAAAGAAATGAGAATAATACAGCAACGGCCACTTTAAAAACTTACAAGCTAACTTATGAACAGACTTCACCTGTGTTCTCTTTGCTTCTTCGCAGAACTCACTTAACGAATGTTAAATCCAAGGACAATCTGTATCAATAGTTCCTTATCTCCTTCCTGGGACTTGAACCCAGGGCCTTCATTGTGCAGCTGTGCAAGAACTGTATTGCTGAGTTATAGCCCAGTCCTTAGTCTATGCCCATAAAGGTAAAGCTTCTGTTTTAAACATAACCACACCATAGAGCTTAACAATAATATTTTAATATCTAGTATCTGGTCACGTTCACATATCCTTTGTAACCTCATAATTTTGATAGACTCTTGAATGAGAATTCAATTTATAAATCAGACAAAATTTCCCAGAGATAATAGTGGCACGTCAATAATCTCAGCGATCAAGAGGTGAAGGCTGATGGTCGGAATAAGAAGCCATCATGGGCAACACTTTTTTTTTCTCTTCTTCATAATACAAAACAAAGCAAGGTGTGACTATAGTTCAGTAGCAGAGGACTTGCATCAAATGTACAAGGACTTGGGTTGGATAAGTCATATCTCTAAAAATGGGAAAATTCTAAAAGGAACCTTCCATGCTATGTGTGCTTGCAATTTCAGCACCCTGGAGCTGGAGTCACAAGGATTAGGACAACCTGTGCTACAAAGAAAGGCCTCCATGTTTCAAAAGGCCCGCCAACAAACACAAAATACAAACAAAATATTAGCTAAAATTTATACTCTTAGATAGACATAGTTAAAAAAAAAAAATGGGACAGTGATTAAGAGTACTTGCTCTGCAGAGGACCTGGGCTTGGTGATACACAACCATCTGTAACTTCAGTTCTAGGGTATCTAACATCCTCTCCTGACCTCCATGGGCAACAGGCACATGTGTGCTGCAAACATACACACATGCACATACATATATGCACACAGGCAAAACACTCATATACATAAAATAAAATGAAGTTTAAAATATACTGAATATAGGTGGCCAAGCTTAGCATCAAGGACCTTCAGCACTGAGCCATCTAATTTCCCCTCACCCCTTGGTTTTTTTTTTCCTGATTTTTATTTTAACAGGGTCTTACTATGTAGCCCTGTCTGGCCTCAAACTCACCGAGATTCATCTGCTTCTGCCCCTGTTGAAAGCTGGTAGCATCAGCTGGGCGGTGGTGACTCACGCCTTTAATCCCAGCACTTGGGGAGGCAGAGGCAGGTGGATCTCTGTGAGTTTGAGGCCAGCCTGGTCTACAGAGTGAGATCCAGGAAAGGCTCCAAAGCTATACAGAGAAACTGTCTCGAACCCCCTAGCCCCGCCCCCCCAAAAGCCTACAGCATCACTCCCAGCCTCCATTTTTTGTTTGTTTGAAATCACTAGATTTCCCTAGCCTTTGTTTGTCTCTTGATAGTTTCCTTTAATGTGTCCCCTGCATTTCCTGTCCCAAGAACTGGTTGCTGGACAGGAAGCGGCATCCAGAGGCAGTGGCTTGACAGACACCACAGTCGTCATTCATAGGCTGGAACGCCCTTGGGTGTCGTCTTGTGGATCTCACCTGATCTTGAATTCACAGTATGACAGCTAGACACTGCGGTTGGGGACTTTCGAAGGTGTCTTCCCGGTTCAGTGTGGGGCCTGGGGAGGAAGGCTGCAGTAACTGCAGTAACTGCATTGGCTGACATCACTCTCCTCGCATGGGCACTCTTCTGTGTTCTCATCCACTCCGTTTCATGGTTCTCATCGTATGGCTAGCCTGGATTTCCTCACAGGATAGTCACCCATCTTCATTGGTAGCTGGCTTACCTCAAAAAACACGTGAGGGACCAAAGCAGAAACCCAGGACTACTTCTCTTGACAGTTAGTTCATTGCCTTGGAGTCACACAGTGTCCCCTTTACACTGTGCTAACTGGACTGAGTCCCAGAGGCAGCCAGATTTGCGGGTTAGGATGATACAAGAGGAAGAAAAGTAGGAGGCGGGGTTTGGTGGGTAGAGAAGGAGTGTCTTTGCTGACGACTTTGAAGGAGGCACAAACAAACTGTTTGGCCAGAAGTGCTCTAGGAGGGCACGCGTGTGTGTCTGCTCCACAGCGTTAGGACCTCACACCCTTCTTCAGCTATCGTTGCTTAGCTAATCGCAGTATTCCATTAGAGCTTGGGGGATCTTAAAATAGTTCTTTCCTAATTCTGTTTTTCCTTATTTATTAACTCAATTATAATTTTCCACTTTCAACCATTTGCTTCATTTAGAAACCTTGTATATAAGTATATTCTGCTTTGCTTCTTAACTTTTATTTATGAGTTTTCAAAAGTAATGGCAAAGTAGTTTTCCATTGTCTTTGTAAATGTATTGAGATTGTTTTAGGGACTACCAGTGTGCACTCATTTAGGTGTGCATATTTGACAAGTCTATTAGAAATACTGTCAGTTCCTTAAGGCGGCTCCTGAGCATTTCTGATATTCTGTTAGTGGCCTGTCATGATGTATGTGCTGTCCTCTAGGTCAATTTATTTTGGGATTATTATGAAACTTTACTATGCTCCTCTTTTTTATAAAAACAAAACAAAACATTTTATTTGTTTTTGTGTGTGGATGCATGCCCTGGTGGCATGGAGGCCAGAGGAAAACTTGCAGGAATGAGTTCTCTACTTTTACCTTGAGGATTCTGGGGCTTGAACTCAGGTCACAAAGCCTGTTGACAGGTACCTTCATGAGATCTTTGGAAGCCATTTCTCCAAGGAAGAAATGTGTGGGGAATGTTCACCAGCAACTGGATATTCATTAATGCTGGTTGGTATTTATTTTAAAGTCTAGATTAGGTTTTGTTTTGCTTTTAGAGATAATCTCTTGCTATGCAGTCTATGCTGGCTCCTACTTCTGTCTTCTGAGTGCTGGGACTATTATAGGCATGTGCCACTATGCTTGGCTTGTAATTTTCTTTAAAGATTATAATACAATTACATCATTTGCCCCTTATCCCTTTCTCCCTCCAAACCATCCCATATACCCCTCCTTGCACTTTTTCAAGTCACGTCCTTTTTCATCAATTGTTGTTTTATAATGTATATGTGCATGCATTCACATGTAATCGCGCACATGCATGCACACACGCACACGCATGCACACACATGCACACACATGCACGCACATCCACCAGTTTTATCTGTATAGAAAACACACACACATTCCTAAATGCATAAGTACATATAATAATTGCTCAGTCTATATAATGTTATTTATACACATGTTTTCAGGGCTGACCATTTAGTACTGGATAACCAGTTGGTGTGCTTTGGCCTGCAGAAGACTGTCTCTCAGACTCTTAGCATTCCTTAGTTGCCTGTAATTCTTTGTGTAGAACTACCTGAGCTTCCCACTATCGGTGTTAGCACATCTATTCGTGTCATCCTTGTTCAATGCTTAGGCAGCCATTTTGGTGAGAGTTTATGGTTATAGTTTCTGACATTTCTAGGAGACACAATCTCACAACAAGCTCCCCGTGCCCCTAATTCTGACAATCTTTCTGCCTCTTCCTCTTCGATGGTCCCTGAGCCTTATGTGCTGGGGTTGTATTGTGCATGTATCCATTGGGACTTGTGTTATGGTCAATGTTGCAAAGAGACGTTTCCTAGATGAATTTGACCCACTTAGCTGTGAGTCAAATTATTAATGACAAATATTTAGACTGTACTTGGAGATTATGCTGGTAGTAAGGTGGTGGTGTAAATTTTTCTCCATGATCCATGACTTCATTAACCCTGGATAGTTGGCTAGATTTCCAGTAGCAGGCATGATTTTCCTCTTGTGGAGTGGGTCTTAAGTCCAAACAGAGAGCTGTTGGTTACTGCCAATGTATTTGTCGTTACCGCTCTCTTAGGGCTATGTTTTGGCTCAGCAAATTTTTGAGCAAAGAAAAAAACACATGGTGAGTTCTTAGATATAATGCAACTTTAAAATTCAAGTGTGTGGTTTTTATTTAATCTCAGCCATCATATTTCCAAAGAAAACATTGTTAAACACAATTTAATTTTGTTTTCAATTATATTATTGTCATTAGGGTATATATATCAATGAGTACAAATAAATCATTCTCTTTTAGAGATACTTCACATAATTCCCGTCACTGTGGTTATGCTACCAACTGAATTAACAAAATTCACTTTATTTTTGCTTTAGACCGTTATAGATATGTCTTCTTAAAGTTACATTTTAAACTTACACAAAATACAAGGCTTAAGAGTTAAAGCCAGCAGTTATTCAAGCAAGGAGAGATTTTTCTTTCTTATTTTACCTTTCCTCATAAAGACAACAATTATTTTGGGTGGGTGTATGTGTGTGTACACGTGTGGTGCATGGGCACATGTATGGGCAGGTATGCATGCCCACATGCACATGTGGAGGCCAGAGGAGGACTAAGATGTCCTGCTCTGCTGCTGTCTGCCTAATTCTTCTGATACAGGGTCTCTCACTGGACGTGTTGAGAATGGTGACCAGGAAGTTCCAGTGGTCCTCCTGTCTGCTTGCCACCATGTTGGAGACACAGGCACTCATGGTCATACCTGGCTTTTTAATGTGAGGTCTGGGGATTCACACTCAGGTTCTCGTGCTTATATAGAAGAAGGTTTTACCTACTGAGCCACCTCCCCAGGCTCCTGGTAATTATTTTTGTCTTAGAATTTTAATGTATCCTTTAATTATGAATGATAGTGGTAGGTAGTTATTATCAGCCTCTGGCCTGTGGACTCAAATTCATAGATGACTGCACTTGTACAGGCAAGTACACACGTGCACAGCATATGCAGTAACCAGGTTAGCTGGTTAGATCAACATGTACACAGTGTTATATAAAGGTCAATAAACCATACAGCTGAGTTATTTTTCATTTGATAAATGAAAACGAATCTTGTTTCCTTTCTTTGGATGCCATAAAAATGGCACATCCACCAGTTTTATCTGTATAGAAAACTTAAAATTAGTCTTTGAGTCTGAAATGCTATTATTATCATTATGTAAAATATACTCTGATTTGTTTAAATTGCTAAAACCTAGTTCATATCATCTGCTTGCACTGAATGCCAATCTCCTTAGTCAGACTCAATGCTCATGCTAATTATAGCCTTTTAAATAGATGGGCTGGTCTTAGACTAATACACAAAATTATATACTTCTTGGAAAAATCCCATTTTTGATATGGATCATATAATAGTGCATTTAAAAATTTTTAGAGATGAAGCTAATTAATTGTAGTTTGAGGTTAAGATTTTAAGATTCAGGGGCTTTCCTCTTTTGTTTTAGAGACCTTGGGGAAAATGCATGGTCAGGTACGGGCCATGCTCAGGGTGCAGCACTTCAAAACCTAATGTAAATTTCCAGTTGTGTTCATCTCAAAGTACCCCTCCAGAAGTACAGTACAGGGCACGTTTAGAAAGAAGGGAAGAAAGAAAGATTTGACATTAAATTTTAAAGACATAATAGAAGATAAGATACTATAATGATTGATTATCAGGAAACTGTAAGGATTGGTCCTTTGGGAACTGATTTTTTTTTTTTTAAACTTCATTGTACAGTTTAATGTCTACTTACCTGTTGGTGGGACTGGAGGTATTCAAGTTCTGACTACTTGTAATGTTAGCTCTAGCAGCCTTTCTAAGTGAACCTTTGTGGTTTTCTAGGAAAATGCTTAGCAAAAGGCAGAAGGCAGGGTGGGCACAAAACAATCCATTTTGGAGTTCTGGGGATGAGTAGCAACTGTCTTAGTGGAACAGAAAGCCATATTAGTAATATGCACTTGGTCTCCTACAAAAGAGCAATAATAGTAAGAGTATTAGTTCAATTAACGACTCTACACTGTGGTTTTAATTACCTTTCTACAAGCAAGCCCTAGAAGCCTAATAGAAAGCTGTGAAAGAGGGGGCCAGTAAGACAGCTCCTCCCCTTGGTGAAAGCTCTTGCCACCCAGTGATGATGTAGCTGGGCTTGATCCCTGGAGCCCACATGAAGGCAGGAGGAGAGAACTGACGCCACCAAGTTGTGCTCTGACCTCCGTCCTTGAACTGTGGCATGCATCCTCTTTACCCCACGATAATAATAGTGAATGAAACTGAGTCTAAAGAAAGTAAATTGTAGAAGAGTCACTGCGACATAGTCCTCGTGAATATGAGAGATCACACTCTGGAACTGACAAGATTATTATTCCCGGATACCAATTTTCAAAGCAGTTTTATTACCGCTTGTAGTACTTACTCAGATCATACTTTACTTTAGTAAAATACTTGTTAGATTACTCACAGAAAGTATGAACCACATACCAACTACTCTTAAAAACTCAGCTTTGTTCACTAACCATGACTGTACACATGCAAATATTGCTAGTTATATGAAATATGTATGTCTAGTATAACATGACCATACATATAAACATGCTAGTTATATGAAATATGTCTGTTATATAAAGCAAGATCATACACATGACCATACACATACAAATATGCTAGTTATATGAAATATGTATGTCTAGTATTTAAAGTAAGGTCAGTGTTTAAAAGAAATTTCTAGTGTATTTTTTCTTATCATACCTTTGGGTAAAATTTAAGTCATCATGCTCTTTAAATATAAACAGAAAAAATAAATTTTTTCACTCAATTATATCAAATTTTAGAGTAGCAGAGGACACCATTTTAAAAAAGCTAAGCATAAACATTATTAACGCAAGCATAATGAAATACATATACAATTTAGAGTAATATTTAAAGTAATATAAATACCTAGATGCAATTAAACACCTCACTCACTAAAGTCTAATTATTTTAATTTGCTGTTTAATTTAACCTTGGCCCTGTCTGCTTCCTACCCCACCCAAATGTGAACAGAATTAATTTATCCCATAAATTTTAATTTAGACTTACTTTTTCCCCTTTTTGTTTCTGTGGCTCTCAGTTCCACCAGCTCTTAACCATACCCAAGTTGCAGCTGAGGGTCCCCTGTGCCAGGGGTCATCTACCAGTCTGTGAGGTCATTCTCTCCTTCCCAGCTGTTCTGGCTCCACCCTCCTTGGGAAAGGTCCTTTTGGTAGATGCTCTTTCCCTTCGATTTCAGACTGTGTACCCATGTTAATTCCCTTTGAATTCTGACATGTTCACCATCATTTTTATAAATACTAGGCCTAAATTTTCAAGACATCGGGGATGGGGTAGGTTTGTGACCCCAGCAGGTCTTATTTGAGATTATTCACTAGTTTAGGGTTTGCCCTGAGCAGTGCTTTCCACAAACTCCATGAAATCCAGTTGGAAATTCCGAGTCTAATCAACAGCCAACAAACAAGGCCATTGAGAAGTGAAGAAAGGTTTGGGAAAGAAGTGACTCCTCTTGGCTTCTGTGGCCTGTGTTTGATTTATACACTGTCTAGGAAGCCGCAGAGCCAGGCATTAGAACTAACTCACGATCTATAAAGCTACAGTGCTTTGCAGCAGGCAGAGAATCTGTCCTCCAGGAAGGCCTCTGAACCTGTTACCTCACCTTTTCAAGTTGTCCTCACCTTCCCCAGAAGGACTAAAGGACTAAAGGAAGGAATGCTGGGTGGGCAGGAGGCCAGGAGGGAGGCTGTACCCTCACTCAGATTGCTTTCACATTCCTTCGTGCCCAGAGTAGAGCGGGCATCTTGTAGAAGATTCCGTATCATCATATCCCAAAGAGCACTTTGTACAATTGTGCTGTTCTTTGTTATATATTTAGTTAGTGAGTTAAAGGGAAGTCATACAAAGGTGAATGAGTTTCCCTCCCCCGGATGCACAAGCTGAGTGAGCTCTAGAGAAATGTTGACTGCCGTCAAAGCAGCATTTGACCTTCAGTCCGGCTTCTGCCGCTGCAGCTGCAGCTCTCTATGTTGCCAGGCTAATAACCAGCCTGTGCCTCACTGTGTGGTCTTTTTGCCCGTAACCATGTCATCTGTGCCTCAGGTTCGATGTTTTCACCCCTATTACCCCAGCCCTTCGGAAGTTTATGGGAAGTCTAGAGACAGAGAAACTCATTTTCACTTGACTATCACTAAACTTTCTGGTATGACACTTGGGGAAAAAAATTGATTGAATGTTGACATGTGATTCTGAATCCAGATGTTTGTCCTTGAGTCTAGTTTACATTGAATCATTGATACATCTATGTGAATTCCAAAGTATTAATACTGTATTTTCTTGCTTAAAAAATTCTTTCATTAAAACTTTATTGTAAGTCAGGCAGTGGTGGCGCATGCCATTAATCGCAGCACTTGGGAGGCAGAGGCAGAAGGATCTCTGTGAGGTTAAGGCCAGCCTGATCTACAGAGTGAGTTCCAGGACAGCCAGGGCTGTCACACAGAGAAACCCTGTCTCAAAAAACCAAAAAAAAAAACCAAAAGAGAAACAAAGCTTTATTATAAAAATCTTGCTAAAAAAAAAAAAAATAAAATCACACACCAAAAAATAACCAGACTCAAAGACTATATGCATACTAAAGAATTTCTATATGGTTAGCGTAGCTATTATCAATACTTTCTAAGGTTTTCTTTTGTTTAATTCTATACTCTATTCTTCAGTAATGGCTTTACTGTATTAGTTTTGGAGTATTGGTATGACTATATTGGAAGCACATTTTTGCATAGTAACTTGAAATACTGTGCACTTTATATTCTCTAGACATGATAATATTCTTGCTTTTTTATATGACTATCAATTTTGTTTGTGGAGTTTGAGAAGATGGCGAACAGAGGCATGGGGTAGCATAGAGGGCTTGGATCACAGGGAAGGTATGTCATTTTGCCAGTTGGGATCCAGAGAATAGAAGCACTGTTTGATAGGCATGTAGGAAACCAGTTTAGGGGACTGATATCTTTGAAGAGACTCATGCTGCTCTAAAGGCACCCTGGTGTAGAAAGAGAACTGAAGAAAATGGGACAAGAAGATGTAAGTCATGGTCTAGTGTGCTCTTTGCTTACATTTCTGTCAAAACTCCGGTGTCCACTACCTAGATTTTCTTATTTAGATTTGATTGGTAGTTGTCTTTGTGGTTTGCCTCTTTGTTTCTAAGTCTACTCTTGCTGGTCTCTTTAAATCTACAGTATGAGAGTGAATGAATAAAGTAATGTCAAGTGTTTCGAAGTTCTGTTTTAAGAATAATCTAGATCTTTAAAACTTCAATAAGGAAAAAAATCTGTGATTGCCCAACTGGTTTATGTCAGCATTTTGGAAAGAATAGTAGTCTTTAGAGCAGTATTAGTGATATAAACCCCCTGGAGAGAGAAGAATGCCTGGTGCATGCTAATTTTGTACTTATCCAGGTGGAAGAAGGAGAGGAATAGCCAAAGCTATAGATAGAACAAAGGCATGTCAGTTGCAACCTGGTCGCAGTTTGGGCTCAGCTCTCCTCACCAATCCCAGAGCGTGACATTGGTAGTTTATTTATTTATTTTTAACCTGTATCATATTAAGATCTAACTTTGACAAATTGCATTTTGATTTATAGTCTGTGCTTTTGGCTTGTGCTTTAATGGCATTAGCCAACTCTAGGCACATACTGAATTCATTATGTACCTTATGTATGTAAGTAGTAATACTTCCTTTTAATGAACATACGGTCACATCAAAGTGCTGTCGAGAGCATTTCACAAAAGCATCTTTGTGCAGTGCTCCTCAGAAGTTTGTCGAAGACTAATATGCTGTATTTTAAGTTGCATTTTAATGGTGTAATATATTATAATTTTGCTCTCTCCTTAAGGTGAATAGTCTAGTATCGTCTGTTATGCTTAAGTTTTTAATTAGAATTCAACATTTTGACATGTAAATTTTATTTGTGACCAGGTGAATTAAGAGTCCACAGAGTAATTTGACTTTGAATCTGTAAACTGAGCTATGTTGCCGACAAAGAGTAGATAAGGTACTTTTTTCGTATTCCCTATCGATGATGAGCAATTCACGGAATTTACTTACACAGCCCTTTGGGGCAGCACTAAGCCTTGGCAATGTCAACTAACAAGGTTCTTTTTTTAGACATTTGTTTCATTTTATCTTTATTTATATGCATGTGTGTGTCTGAGTGTGTACCTTGTGTGTGTGGGTATCTGCAGAAGCTAGAAGAAGGCATCAGATCCACTAGAGTCCCATTGGCTTATAGGTGATTGTGAGCCACCTGGTGTGGCTGCTGGGAACCAAACTTAAGTCCTCTGCCAGAGTAGCCAGCACTCTTGACCTTGAAACCATTTCTAAAGTTCCGTGACCAAGGTTCTTGTCCTTAAAATGTGGACAAATTTTGACAGCATTGGAGGACAGGGCTCTGAAGGCAGGTGGGTAGAATTAGAGAAGTGAGTCAGCACATGGGTTTAATGTCCGTCTGGGCTCTGAGCAGCCTTCCATGGTGAGGAGCTTTGAGTGACAGCCGCCTGTTCCAGCTGACATGGCAACTTTGTGTCCACCCTGCTCATCAGTGTATGGCTCTGGCCAGGACAATAGTCTTTGCAGTGGAATCAGATGAACGATGGTATGCAGCTTTCTTCAGGAGGAGGGGCCTGTGTAGGACACACCAGGTAATCCTTTCAATTGGTGAGAGGCCAGTCTTTGGGAGAAAGACTAGGCAGGATGTCCAGGCTCCAGGCAAATGAGCTGGGACAGGGTTCTAGTCCATGGGAACATGGGGAACATTGAGGCAGAGTTCTAGTCCCTAGGAACATGGAGGGAATTGAGGCAGGGAGATATATGTTTGGTAGTTATGGTGGACTGACTACAGCTGTAGGGATCACTGAACCCCTGCGGTTTGAAGGGAAACAACAGTTTGTGGGCGTATGATAGCTTTGGGTAGGTGGGGGTTCCTTGTACACTGTCAGGTGTGATGAAGGTTGGCCGTGGAGCCGAGCCTGCAGGTGGAAGAGTGCCAAGAATGACAAGAGGGGAAGGTCACCTTGACTGTCCTAGGAACTAATAAGATTGTTTTTTAACAATAAGCAGCATCTCCAGAGAGGCCTTGAGAACTGCCAGGTACCCGGGCAAGAAGCCCTACACACAGACACATAATACTTGATTCTTTTTACTTTTTTATTATAAAATGAAAGTGAAAACATTGGTAAGGGTAGTATGTCCCAGCTTTGTACTTAAAAGTTGAGAGTGAACTAATAAATATGTTTTTAATTTGATGTGGAGTTGTATAATATCTCAAATTTGTAACTCATTTTATAAATTATAGTTAAGTGTTTAGAAGTGTAAGGTGCTAGTTTTGGGTATATATATATATATATATATATATATATATATATATATATTTTTAACTTGAGTCTCATTACCTATTGCTACTTCATAGATAAAGGGAACATTTTTAACATTCGCTGAATGCCTTTCTTTCTTCCTTTCTTTCTTTCTTTCTTTCTTTCTTTCTTTCTTTCTTTCTTTCTTTCTTTCTTTCTTTCCTTTTCTTTTTTGAAAGAGCTATTTGGAGTATTTTGGTTTTTTTTCCCCTTGAGGCAAGGTTCTGCTGGGTACCCTCCATTGGTCTGAAATGTCCAATCCTGCTGTCTCAGCTTCCAGAAATTAGGGTTATAGGCTTGTGCCAGCATTTTAAGCAAGAACTGCTTATGATATTGTTTTATTGTAATTTATGTAATAGTTTATCTGAAAAAAAAGCCCCAGCTTATTTATTGAATTATTTCCTTTGTAACCTCACATAATTATTGAGTGTAAATTCCAAGCTGTAGAGTATTGGAAATGTTTTTTCTCCAGTCCGGGGGAGTATTGATTACATATGTAGTTATTTTCCCCTCCTGCCATCCCAAAGGGGGAAGTTCTATATTACATGTTTACATTATTTTCATCAACATATTTATTTTAATATATGACTATGGAATTTGGCACATTATTTGATGTACATAGTTACAATATTGATACCCTTTCCTTGTTAACTGTGTTGTACATAAACGCCATGTCTTTTTGTCTCGAAGACAATTCAGATATTCTGTTATTAGCAGGGAGTGAAATTAAGCTGAATTTCACAATATTTTCATCTATGCACTGTTTTTGTCTGAACATGAGTATTGGTAAAGGCCCAGAATACCTGATTCTCCATTTCTCTCCCATGATCAGGCTATGGGAAGTTGATTGACATTAGAACAACTCACAGTCTGTAAATTGATTACTTTTAACGAACCAAACAAACAAGAAACAAAACCTCAACACCTCCCTTCTCGCCAAAGACACACTCCTGAGTGGTGGTAGGGCATAGAGTTCTTCCCCTTACTCATTCTTCTGAGAAGCTAAACATCCCATGAGATCAATGACTCAGGTTGCTGTTCAAAAAGAAAGGCCAGAAATCAAACCTATGATAATAATCAAATTAAGATCAGCGTTTTGTCAGTAAAGGTTCAGACAGAGGGCTGAGATGTAGTTGAGTTGGTAGTTTTTTGTTTGCATTTTTTTTTTCCCTGACATATACACAGCCCTGGGTTCATCTCAGCATCTCGCAAATTGGTTGGTAGCACTTGGGAGGTGGAGGCAGAATACTTTTCATTTGAACATTATGTAAAAGGAGAGATAAGGTCAACTTAATAGAATGCAGTCTTTGTTGACTGTGGTAGTTTCATACTTATAATTTTTTCATGTGTTCTGAATTTGGTCAATTTAGAGACTTAGTAGATGGACAGAGAAGTTCCTATTAGCCTTATTTTACAGATTAAAAAAAGATCGAGGAAGGATATGAGCCTGGTGATGGGCAGGGTCCCGACCAGGCATGGACAGTTTTCAGGCTTGCTCTCCCCGGCGGATGTCTGCTCTTGGTAAACAGGCTTTTCAAATAATCTGGACCCTTGGCCCTGGTCAGAATGACTTGATAACAACCCGATAAGGGGTGGAATCTTCTGAGATTAGAGAGAGAAATCTGATAAGAAACTGTCTCGGGACAAAACAGATAAAGGTTCTCAGAAGGCTGCTTGCATGCAGAATTCCCTGGCTAGTCCTTAGTGTGGGATTCCATGTGTTTATTATGTAGGTCACACTCCTGAGTCACCCCTGGGGTTGGCTGTTCCTGCATTTTGCAAAAAAAGTATTCAGACAAATAAAGAGGATGGGTATGCTTTAGTGAAGGAGTTCATTCACGTTGGCCTGTCCTGTGATGAAAGGTGGTTTAGTTACATAAGAGGAATTCTTTTGGCTTGTTCTAGAATTGCTAGTTTTTTAGTTGGTTTATGTTAAATTTGGGAATAGACATTTTAACAAAAAAGTAGAGCTGGGCCATGTCAGAAAAGTCATCTGAGCCTACTCTGTGGCAGGCGTGTAAGAAAGCTGAGGTACAGATAGATAATATGACTTGGCAGTTTAGTGACATGCAGAAAACATTAAGAGAAAAGGAATTTCCTTTTCCCTCTCCCTCCCTCTTCTCCGCCCCTTCCTCCTCCTCTTCCTGTTCCTCCTTTTTTGTGATCTTTTCAGACAGGTTCTGTCTATATAGCCCTGGCTGTCTTAGAACTCTGTATAGACCAGGTTGGCGTCAAACTCATAGACCTACCTGCCTCTGTCTCCTGAGTCCTGGGATTAAAGGCATGCACCACTATGTCTAAACCTTTCTTCTAGCATTTTCTTGACTTTTCTCACTATGTAGCCTGGATTGGCTTTGAATTTGCTATTCTCATGCGTTGTCATCCACAATGCTAGGATTATGGTTTTGACCCACTGTGCCTGGCATGCAAAAGAGATTTTCTTAGGAAGAGCCCCATAGCAAAGGAAATGCTGGGAAGTCGCAAAGGCCTGTCCCGGGATCTGTACTCTCTTCACTGTGGCAAGTTCCCAGGTGCACTTAGCTGCTGGCCTGTCCGTCACTGTTGCAGTTAGAAAACAGACAGCCCTGCCACTGAGCAGCCACTGCTTTTTTAACTAATCTCCAACACTCAGTGGAGATGTCCTGTGACTAGGGAACAAGGCTGGAAGCTGACCTTTCTTCTGTGGGAAGAGAGCCTCTTGGCAAGGCTGAGAGATGAGACAGGGAACCAGGTGGACACTAGGAAGCCAGCCCAAGAAGCCCCACAAGTACCAGGCAACTGCCTGCTGCCAATGGCTGTTTAAAGGGCTGTAACTCAGCTTACCCATTTTAGCCCAGGATACCATGTTTTATAGCTAGTGTTGATTTCCTCTGTAAAAACTGGCAGAATTTCCTGCTTGTTTTTCTTTTTTTTTCTTAAGAGAAAGTGAAGAGCCCTGGATGAAGATTTGATAAGTTTAGTATTTTGAAGCAATCTACTGCTCTGTCAGTATATTGGTCTCATTTTCCTCTAGGTTCAAATCCATTCTTACATCTTCTTGTTTATTTAAAAAAAATCCACGTGTCAGTCGTAGCGAAAGGGAAGTAAAGATAGAAAAGCAACTAATAGGGAAGTGGACTTCAGAGATTTAGAGACGGGCTGCTGCACATTTGATCGAGGGGGCATTTGCCAGCCTGATGACCAGTAAAACTGTTTAGTTTGTGTGTGTGGACACCCACAGGCCCTGATACACACGTGCAGGTCAGAGCACAACTCTGAGGAGTCGGTCCTTGCTTTCCATCTCGTGAGCCCAGGGATTGAACTCAGGTCATCAGGCTTGGCAGCAAGCACCTTTACTTGCTGAACCATTTAAAAGGGAAAAACATTGGTTTTTTAAAAGCATTTTTGACAATAACCATAATTCGTGTTTGAAACACACATCTCACTGTGTGTAGCACTGGCTGTCAAGGTACACTAAGGACTGCTAGGAAACTCCTCTCTTTTCTCTCTCTTCCATGTGTGTGTTGTGTGTGCATGGGTGTTCACATGTGTGTAGGCACACATGTCAGCAGGTGCAAGTAACTCTGGGTGTCTTCCTTGACCTTTCTCCAACTTTTACGTGGAACCAGGGTCTCACTTGAACAGAGAGTTCTTTGGTTGAGCTAGTTAACCAGCTCTCTTGTTTCATGGACCCTGTCTCTACCTCCCCTGCACAGATGCTAGTCTGTCAAGCCCACCCAGTATTTACATGGGTGCTGGGAATCTGGACCTCATGGCTATAAAGCAAGGACCATACCCATGGAGTCATCTCCTCCGCCCCCTTTCCTCTCTTCTGATAAATTAGATGGTAGCGGCAGCTCTAAAGGGGCCTTGGGTGGGATTATAATCAGATAAGGTAGAATCTGGAATCCCTAAGTATTGCCCAAGGGGTTTAGGACATAGCTGTAACTGTAAATGAGTTTTCTGGTGAGGTTCCTAGAGAGCTAGGATTACACCTGGGAAGGAAGAACATCCTTGATTGTGCTGGTGCATTGGAGTCCTCTTTGTCAAGGGCTTCCACCTGACTTTGCTGCAGTGACTCAGGAGTTGGTCTGTAGAGACAGGCTTTGACATTGAACACACGTTCCCCGTGAAAGAAACTTTTCAAGTCTGCCCCAGATTTAGGAGAGAAGAGTTGATATGTCTGGAGCACTGGGTTTGGTCGCATTTTAAGGGGTAAGAAAGGAAGTTTGCTCTGATACGAGGAGCCTGGGAGCATGACAAGACTTTGAGTTTACTCCCTAGCTCAAAGTCCAGGAGGGCAATTGGATCAACCGACCTTTTTGATTTCTGTTTCCACAAATGATGCTTGGGTACCCGGCACAGAGGGAGTAGCTGTTGAATGAATAGCCACAGAAAGAATGAATCTTAAAAATCTTCAGTTCAGTTTTCCTGGGCGCCGACTCTATGCTGGCTGCGGCCTCACTGTCTGGACGGCAGCTCAGTGAAGGTAGATCTTCTCCATGAGAAGCAGGCCTTCCAGGCCCGCCAATCCGTTTCCTGTGCTTTGTGACCCAGGAAGAGTAAAGCAGGGCTGTGAGGCTTCCTAATTGTATGGCTTCTTAAACAGTCTCCCGCCTTTTGACTCTCCAAACTCATTTCAACTAATTTTTGTCATATTGATCTTTCCACTTTTGGTCTCCTAAGAAGTAATGAAAGGAAAGAAGGAAGAAAGAAGGAAAACCAGTTTTAAAAGAACTGCTCTGGCTTGTGCTGGAGAGAATGGATTGTCCTCAAGTAGGCAGGCACGGGGAGTGTTCATTGTACACTAATGTATAGAACATTTTTGTACGAAAATAGCTAATGAATACCCAAAGCATTCTGTTGTTTGCATTTTAAATGAAGTTTCATTTTGTTACTCTAGTTAGATTCCGAAGTGTCTGAGAAGTAGAAAACCCACTCCTCATTAGATTCATTTAAAACTTTTTTCAAGAAAGGAAAAGTCCTGGGGGTAGAGAAACTTTACTTCAGCATGTCATGTTCAGGCATTTGACAATGTTTCCTTTACACGGGGCCAAAGACCCCAGATCCACCCTGATTGCTAATTATTCACACTGTAAATAGCTTATTCGAGAACTTAGGGGGAGACAAAAGAAACACGGAGGAACAAAAGGCCTCGGATAATGAAAAAGATATTGTGAAGAGAAAGGCCAGGCAGAATTATGATGCGGGTCACATCCTGTGCCTGCATTTAATTGTACCTTTGTATTAAATAATAAAAATGATTACATGTTCGGTGCTAACAGGTGTCCCTTCTTGAGAACTATAGTATGGGTAAGTGACAGCAAATTACTCCAATTCATCAACTTGGAATGTTATGCCTTTGATTTTCTCTACTTTATATTACAAGACTATAGTCTATATTAGAAGACATTTTCTGGAAAAATGTACATCAACCCGGGATGATTTAAAAAAAAAAAAAGACAACTTAATTCCTGGTAAACACGTATAAAATATAGATGAATACTTTATGGCGTCAGTAAAAGAAAAGTGTTTTTGTAGGCACTATCTAACATTTTTGAGTCATACTGATACCAGACCTATATTTCTGGTACTTTTTTGCTTTTGCGTAAGCTTTGGGTATCACTGCAGGTTAGCACTGGTGGAAGGTCATAAGTGGTCTTCCTCAATTGCTTTTTTAAAAAAAGATTTTTGTTTTTTAAATATGTTTGAGGGTTTGTCTGCATGTATGTTTATGTATCACAAGAGTGCAGTGTCCGTGGAGGCCAGAAGAGGGTGTCAGGTCCCATGGAACTGGAGTTAGATGGCTGTGAGCTTCCCTATGGATTCTGGGAATTGAACCCGGCTTCTCTAACCAACTCTTAGCCACTGAGCCATCTCTCCAGTCCCTTCCTTAATGCTTTAATTGCTTAAGTCTCACCACTCACGCATTGGCGTTGGTCTGGGTGGCGGCGCCTGTGTTCTTGTCTGGGGTAGGCTGGGTCACTCTCTGCTCCGTGCTAAACTTGAATCTGTTTGTGAGGTAGGTGTTGACGGGGAGTGACAGAGCTGATATGGCCTGGGCTGGGACCACTGGGGCGAATCACACTTTGACTCTTCCCCTGGGTCCTGCTCCACTGAGAATGTCCTTCCTTTTCACAGCATTGACAGAGAGTCCTCTGAAGGACTTTTGCCATGGCTACTAGTATTCCACTGACTAAGCAATTTCCCATCGTGGAGTCCAGAGTAGGAGTGAAAGGGGACACCGAAGACTTATGACAAAAGTCATGGCTACAAGAAGGTGATAAGAGAGGGACAGTATTTGTAATATATTATACAGTTACACAAATGAAACATAATTAAAATTTCTAGACCAGTGAAAAGGATGATTTCTGCTTTTTTTTTTCTTCTTCTTCTTGTTTGTTTTTTTGATTTCCTTGGTGAAGCATTTTTCCCCCTTTTCTCTTTTTTCTTATCTTGACTTTGTCTCATTATGTGGCCTTGGCTGGCCTGGAACTCTCTATATAGACCAGGCTGGCCTCACAGAGATTCATCTTCCTCTGCCTCCCATGTACTGGGATTAAAGGAATGTGCCACCATGCTTGGCTTGTCTGGTTTTTACTGGACATTTATACAAAATATGAGAAGCAAATCCTTGAGAGGAGCAGGCCATCACATGAGCTGTGCAGTTTCAGAAGTACCCAGCCTCTCTGTAAAGGACACAGGACACACACACAAGTTCATTGCCTTATCCATATTCCTCCAGCCAGGTGAGTGATGTCCTCAAAAGTTGCAACCCAGAAATTCCAACCTCAGCATTGCTCCGCACTGTGCCCGGTAATGTGTCCTCTCTGCATTATTCCCTCCGTGTATCCCGACTCCACCAGTCCGGACACCACAAGCCCTTTCAATAAATGATTTGGGAAATTGTGTTGTCCGAGTTGTGCCCGGTAATGTGTCCTCTCTGCATTATTCCCTTCGTGTATCCCGACTCCACCAGTCTGGACACCATAAGCACTTTCAATAAATGATTTTGGAAACGGTTCTCATTTCCACTTCTCCTTTTTAACTGTGCTCATCACATGTACTTAAAGCAGGAGTTAAGAAGCTCCACACGTTCATGTACACACACCTATTTCGCTCAGTTCCCTTTACTCTTCCTTTCAGAAAGTTAAGTTTTAAATGTAATGGCTACATTAAATTAGCTTGACTTTTGTACATTAGCCCAACTGGAAAGGGGAAGCTGCTGGAGAGGTCACCGTGACACCGGCAGCCTGAGACAATGAAGCTTGCTGTGAGGATTTTGTTGGAAATGGGGCTAAGGCTTTAGGAGAAGATATTCTTTCTGGCAGGCACCTGACCCCCTTTGCTCATCAAAATGATTGTGTCAGACTCAGGTCAGGGCATAGGATGATGGGAGGAAATTCTCTTAATTGCAAACTGGCAGTTTGATGATGAAATCATGACAGGTGTTATTTTAATAAATTGTTTTTCTTAAAAGTTAGACTTTTCTGTAATAGTAGTACATGGGAGTTAGGCACACTGGTTTATGCATAGGTCTTTGCACAGCCAAGGATCACTTAAGAGTATCCTGTACTAAAGGGATTGTAGGGGATCATTACAGCATTGTAGAATTGTACCAGCTCATTTGCTACCTTTCCCATTTTTCATATTTAGTTATTCTTCATGTCCTTTATGCATTCCGTGATTTTCTTCCTTCTTCCTTCCCTCTGTCACTTTCTGTCTCTCCCTCCCCTCCCCTGTCCTTCCCCTCCTCCCCCCTTCCTTTCCCCCCTCTTTCTCAGCTGTTTGTCCTTTAACTTAGTTGCCAGACTTTAGTTCTGGGATTCGTGTGTGTGAAGAGTTTTTGTGCAAAGCCTGTCTTTTAGATGGTTCACCCCAAAGTACACATGCTCCCATGTGTTCCTGTTACAAGACTTCCCACCCTTCCGTGGAGGCCGCTGGGAGTTACACAAAGTCTACCCCAGCAACCTGTATTCTGTTTGGTGGGTACGTCTCGTGCCGCTGTCTTTGGACAGGTCCCCTCTGTTCTGTGCTTCTGTCCTTCGGTTGTAAGCTTAGTGTGTGCACATATGTAAGATTTCAAGTGCAAACGAGAACAGAGCAGGAAACAGATTTGCGCAGTTGCCGTCTGGGCCCTTGTGTGGGTGCCAAGGTAATGCTGCTGAGTGAAACGGGCGAGGGTGCCTGCTTCGGAGGAAGTGGGTTGGGGAAATCTAAACTTCGTGAGCAGATCGATTGGGCGGGCATTTTGGGCTATCCCATCCTGGTGTCATGATTGGCAGTGTTGCCAAAACCTTCTTTATCTAGAAAAAAAAATTACAGGACACACAGAGATACTTTTCAAAATGTCAGGAAACAGAGAGGGGCGATGTCGTTGCAAATAATGAACATGTATCACACCTCAAGAAGTGCTCACTGCAGGCATCGGTGTCTCCGGGTGAAGGGCAAGTTGAGGTGAATAGAGGAGCTTTGCTCTGAGTGCTGAGAGGAAAGTGATGAAGGCAATGCCTGGACACAGTATTTCCGGTGGAGACAGGAGCTGCCTGCCTTAGAGAGAAGTCACTTCTGTGCTCCTTAGCTCTTAGGAGCTAATCACAGCTGTGTGTGCTTCTCCACAGAACAAGGGCAACATGTGAGCTAGTCCTTAGGCACACGCTCATAAGCATTGCTCCTTCATTTCCTGTTTATTCGGGGCTGGTTAGTTTGGGGTTGAGCTGAGATTTTATATGTTGCTGGCTTTTCTATTGCCCTCAAATGTCTAGCTATCACTTACCAGCTTCTGAAAATTTAATACCATTTTATTGGATATTTGTGTTGTTCTGAGGGAGGGAAGTGGGGAGGGATAAACATAGGCCTCCCTGCTATGCTCTGGAGCAGGAGGGGGACCCAGTCATTGCAATGGAGGGTCAGTTCCAGCTGGGCAGCCTGCCTTCTGTCTTCCCCATTATATTCCCTTCATTTGTCTCAGTGCTTAGCTCATAAAAAAGGCATGTGGTTTGTTTGTTTTTTTTAAGTAAGAGTTAGCTGGGCCACAGTGGCACAGGTTGATCTCTGTGAGTTTGGGGCCAGCCTGGTCTACAGCGTGAGTTCCAGGACAGCCAGAGCTTCCTAGTGAGACCCTGTCTTGGAGCTCCCCACCCCCACCCAAAAAAAAAAAAAGCAGTTGATGAGATATGGGTGAATACAGTATCAGAAAGACTGTGGAAAAGGTACATGTAAGACATAATGCTGGGCTAAGAGAAAGCGTGCACAATTTCCTTTGAGGGGACAAGATGTGGATAAGGGGGGACTTGATGAGGAGATACAGGAATTGGATCCTAGGATGGTTTCCTGGAACTTCCAGAATGGTACCCAACTGGAAGAGTAATAAGCAGGGCAAAGACAAGAAGGCCTGGATATCAGGTAGCTGCAGATAATTCTGGCAATTCAAGATTATAAGGATAATAGGGGTAGGACTGTGGTGGTCCAGTATTGTATCCTGAAGTGGTCCTTCACTAAATGACAACCCTGAATCAAGGCAGGGTCTGGCTAGGGACTGAAGGGCTGTGGAAGGATTAGGAGCAAGGGGGTGTATTTCCACCCTTTCAACTGCTTTCAGTTGCAGGATGTCTATACCTTAAATTGTACTGGGATTTAGAAGCTAATTAAGGAGGCATTTCTTCACATGGAAGGAATTGATGCTTAATGTGCCCCAATGCAAGCAATGCTTCTATAACATACTCTTACTGCTTATAAAATGAAGTAAAGAAAAGTGGATGCTATCAAAGTCGGCTTGGAGCCGGTGTTGATGGTGGTGTTGGTGGTTTGCCCTGAAAACTCAGGAATGCATTGTTTTGATGCTGCCTTCAAGGTTCGGGGACAATTCTCTTTGAGTTTGGAAGAAAGCAACAGGCAAGCCAAGTGTAAATCCCAGCGGCTGCAGGGAGGAGGCAGAGGGGAAAGAGATGGTGCCTTTAAGTTGGACGTGGAGGTCAGAGCTGAAAAAGACATTGGAGGAAAATGAGAAGTTACAGTTTTTGAGTTAGAACTCAGAAAAGCAAGGTGCCTGTACAGCTGTCTGATCCACAGTGTGGGAACCGGAAGTTCTGTCTGCCTGCATGTAGAGTTTAAAGTAGTCCGTCCACTTTCCGTGCTGAGGCAAAAGTGGCTGAGCCAATGAGTTCCCTTGTGACATGTCGATGGCTTGGCTTTCTTGTGCTACCAAATGCATACCTGTGCCAGGGAGTCAGTTAGGCAGTCCACTGATAAACACTTAAATCACCGGAAAGGTCCATGGGGTGGATCCTATTTTCTATTAATTTCTATTTTATTTTGAGACAGTCTTTATGTAGCCCTGGCTGTCCTCAAACTCACAGAGATCCACCTGCCTTGGCCTGCTGAGTGCTGGGGTTAAAAATGTGCGCCACCGTGCCCAGCGTTCTTGTCATCTCTTGACCCCAGAGAGGACGCAAGTGTACAGTGAGATGCTATTTCATTTCTTGGGTTGTGTGTATTCATCTAGCTTTTGCGCAGCTTATTCTGGTTTTAAAGAACTCACGTTAATCAAGGTTGGCTTCTTAAACTGGACTGTTTTAGGCCGCTTTAGGGTCATGCTGAGGTGAAGGTAATAGGTTCTGCATGTTTTCCCAATTCCCGCTTCACTTATGCTGCTGTCAGTTTTTCTTCTTGGACTGTCAGTCTGTAAGTTTTTTGATACAGTAAAACCCAGTGTAATATTTGAAGGGTAATAAATGGCACAGTTTTGGATAAAGCCATTCCAGAACAATAAACATTTTGCGCATCAGGCCTTAATACCCATTCTTCCCTTACAGTGCGTGTACTCAGGAGGAGAGTTTCTTCCAGGCTGGCATTCTTCAGGCAGTTTTTGAATAAGATGTTTGTGGGGAGGGGCTGCAGGATCCTCAGTCATCGATTCTCTCTTTATAACTTTGCCCTTTTCCCAGGAACAGATGACTCGTGCAGGGCTCCCAGACTGAATCACAAGGAAGAAACTTTACATAAACCATTTATACTACATGTTTGGTATGCTGGTGGCATAAATCAACAACAATATCCATTACAGATTCATCCCTGTATCAGTATTATCTTGATAGAACTGATCCCGACGTGTGGGAATTTGAACTCTGATTCAATACATCTATCCCTGGATAATTAATTATTCAGGGCACAGAGAACCTGGCCCTGCGATGCAGAGTAATTCTTCCTGGTCAGCGTTAACTCCACTGGCAATAATAAATAGGAAAAGTCTCCAGTGATGCCAGTATTTTAAAGTGATTAATCATCTCTTCCCCCTTAGTTTGCTTTAACTAGGATTTTTCAGCAATAAATCTCTAACAACACAGGTAGGAATTGTTCTGTAATTAAATTTTGCCCTGCTTAATTTCTTACCTTTTATGTGCTATTAAAAAAATGTTACATTTTTAAGGAGCCCTGATCAAAATTCAAAGCAAGAGAAATCCTTTTATGGAATACTGAGATTCTCTATGGAAGAGGAAAGTCTTGAGTTTGAATATTAGATAGGCATGCACTCATAAAAAATTGTTCATCAACACCAGTTGGAGTGTCAGATATTCCAAGGTTTTGAATTGCTTCGCTTCCATGTTTATGGCTTCTCTGTATTAGAAAAAGTCTGACACATACATATGTTCCCACATGGAGGGAATAATTACTTATTTGAGAAATAAGCTAAGAACTTTCAGATAATTGAAGTCGGCTTTATAGGAAAGGACTAATCTCGTCCTTTCAATCCTACACAAAGTGCACTTGCTGGAGAAGCAGGTACATGTCGCCCAAGGAAGGCCACATATTTCCAGATGGTGCCCTGTAGAGCTGCCCAGCCATCACGTAGATCCCAGGTGACAGGGACAGATGTGACATATCTGTTGTGACACACTTCTGTACCACCAGTCCGTGGCTCGAGGTGACTCCTGTTCCTCCCCCGTGCTTCTCTCCGCTGCAGGACAGCACAATGACGCACGGATGAACCTGGCCATCGCCCTCACTGCTGCCAGGTACGGGGCTGCCACAGCCAATTACATGGAGGTGACGAGTTTGCTCAAGAAGACAGACCCCGTAACTGGGAAAGAGCGTGTGAGTGGTGCACGCTGCAAGGACGTCCTCACAGGTACGCCAGGGGCCACGAGGGAGGCATTTCTTAGCATTTTGCTGTGCCTCCATAATGACTGAATTAGGATTTTTCTGTCACTTTACTTTCAGTGAAGGCAGACTTCAATCATATTAATTATATTCTTTATTGTCAACAATGCCTGGTTTAACATGAAAATTTTCCCTTGTGGGACTTGCCAATTTTTCCCTTTTGTGTTAAATAGTAACACTAATGATAAGGATAATAATAAATGCCCATAGAACTCTCACAGCTGTGAATGCATTTCATTTCCCTCACAGAAACATGTGATTAATAAAATTAAATCAAGGTGCCAAGTCTTTGAGCATCACTTAGGTGGTACAGGCAGGGCATTTACGTGTCCTTCGAGTCAATCACTTATAACTTAAGATTTCCATTCCTGCCGCTACGCTAACACTGGGTAGGGCAGCTGCAAAATTGCATCATTTCTTGAGCAAAAGCAACACTTGTGAAATGTATTTTCTCATAGTAATGTAGTTAAACATTTGGCTATTTTTTTCTAGTTGAAAAAAATGTAGTGTGTGTGTGTGTGTGTGTGTGTGCGCGCGCGTGTGCGCGCGCGCGCATGCATGCTCATACACACATGCCATAGCTTGAATGTGGAGGTCAGAGGACAGCTTTGGAGTCATTCCCCTTCCATCATGCAGGTTCTCAGGATCGAACTCATGTTGTCAAAGCTTAGTGTCAGCCATCTTAATCCCATGAGCTCGCCAGCTCTCCCTTTCAGTTCCTGTCTCCCTCCCTCCCTTTCCTCCTTTTTCTCTTTGCATTTGGGTTTTAAAGACAAACCATTAACTCATCCCACTTTCTTTGTGTTTAGCACTTTATATGGTTTTTGTTTTCCAGTGCTGGGGATTGAACTCAGCTTTTCAAATACTAGGCAAGAGCTCTACCACTGATCTGCATCTCCACTCTCCAGATCATAGGCACTTTATAAATAGACCGAGAACCACAATGAAAAGGTGGTTTACCTTTTTTTTTTTTTTAAATTTGGACTTGTTTTGGGTAAATTTACTCAGAAGTGAGGCTTTTGTTTGGCTCCTTCAATAACTCTGGATGTTCATGTCACTTAGTGTGGTATGCACTCTACTTCAGCATAGGTTAAGTTAATAGATGAACTAATAATCCAGCACTGGTGAACAGAGAACAAATGGAGTGTGTAATTGATGCTGCTTTTCTTCACAGGGCAGGAGTTTGACGTGAAAGCCAAATGTGTTATCAATGCCACTGGACCTTTCACAGACTCTGTGCGCAAAATGGATGATGACCATGCTCCCGTCATCTGCCAGCCCAGTGCAGGTGTCCACATTGTGATGCCTGGGTACTACAGGTAACAGCATTCAGTTTTGACTCCCATCACCTCAGGAAGAGGCTCACATACACTAAATGTCTTCTATTATGCTCTTAAAACATTTTTTTGAAGTGTTTGCTGTGGTTTATTTAAATTTTTTTTCATTGTATATATTTATGGTTTATGGTTCTGTTACATGAGGGACATTTGCTCACAAGCATTCATTGTACATTGAGCGTGTTCCTCCCATGTCCCCCGGCTTGCTCTTTTCCCCCCCTCCCCGTCTCTTTTGACGTCTTCTTTCATGTTGTATGTACATAAATGATTTTAGAGATCTTTATAAAAATCTAGGAAACACGTGAGAGAAAACACATATTTGTGCTCCTGAGACGGGTGTACCTGGTGTAATATGACTCTGTCCAGTCACACCATCTTCCTGTAAACAACGTGACTTTATCCTTCTTTAGGATGAAAAAGAAACTCCATTGTGTGTATACACCACTTTTCCTCTGTTGTTGGGACACCTTGATTGGTTTCCTATTTAACTATTGAGAATAGTATGACAGTAGCATTGATGTGCAAGCATCTGTCCCATGTTGTTGCCTTGGAGTCTTTTGGTAACTATGCAGGCATGGTATAGTTAGGTCATATGGTAGATCTGTTTCTGTTTTTAGCTTTTTTTTTTTTTTTTTTTCCCCCCCAGAACCTCTATGCTGATTTCCTTTGTGGCTGGACTAGTTTACACTCTTGCTGGCAGTGGATAGGAATCCTCTTTTGTTCATATCCCTGCCAGCATTTATTGTTATTTGCTTTCTTTTTTTTGTTTTGTTTTGTTTTTTCGAGACAGGGTTTCTCCGTGTAGCTTTGCGCCTTTTCCTGGAACTCCCTCTGTAGCACAGGCTGGCTTCGAACTCACAGAGGCCTGCCTCTGCCTCCCGAGTGCTGGGATTAAAGGCGTGTGCCACCACCGCCGTTATTTGCTTTCTTAATAACTGCAGTTCTGACTGATGATTAGTGGCAGTGAATGGTTTTTTTTTTTTTTTTTTTTTCATGCATTTATTGGCCATTTGTGTTTCATCTTTTGAGAACTTTCCATTTCATTGGCCCAGTCAACTTAGTCACTGGCTTGCTTGATTTATTTTTAAAACATTTTATTGCATTTATCTATCTGGTGTGTGTGCATGTTGTATGTGCACGTGAGAAGGAGTGTTCATGCACAAACATGCACATACACAGGTGTGATCATGTGCAGGTGTGCATGCATGCTGCGATAGCATGTGTGTGGAGGTCAGAGGACAGTTTGTGTGAGTCAGTTCTCTCCTTTTATCTGGGTCCAGGTGTTTAAAAGGTCATCAGTCTTGGCAGCAGACAACCTTTACCTGCCTCTGATTTGTTTGTTATTTTTTGAGTTTTTGTATATTCTAAAAATGAGTATTTTGTCAGACATATAACTAGCAAGAAATTTTTTCCATTCTGCAGACATTTTTCTCTGGATTAACTGTCTCCTTTGCTATGCAGTTTTCAGTTTCATGAAATCCTATTTGCCCATTGGCGGCATTTACTGAACTACTGAAGTCCTATTGAGAATGTCCTTGCCTGTGCCTGTATCTTGAAGTCTTTTCCTCCTATAGCATCAGAGTTCCATGTCTTCCATTAATGTCTTTGACCTATTTGAGTTGTTTTGTGTATTTGGATGTCCAGTTTTACCATTTGTGGAAGGGGCTCTCTTGTCTCTCATGTATATTTTTGGCATTTTTGTCAGAGATCACATGGCTGTTTTTGAGTAGGTTTTTAGTCGTGTTCTCTATTCTCCATCTAAATTATTGTTACTAATTACCATTAATATATAAGATATCTGTGGAAAAAAGTATCTAAGCCTATGCTAAGAGTACAGATCATCTAGTAAGTAATAATTCTTCATGAAATGTCTTACATACAAAGTTGTTCATTTTGACATTATTGAGAAAGATTAGAAACTACTTCAGTTCTACCTTGGAGAAATAAATAAACTACAGCTTATTTACACAAGAGAGTATTATATACCATTAAAAATATGACTTCAAATAACTTTAGTAGGCTAGAAGTACACTAATGATACAATGTCACTTCAAAATACACACCTAGAGCTTGTGCAGTAGGGTCTGAGAAATACATGTGTCTACAAATTTTCTGTAAAGATCAGAAACATGTTGAACATTAATCTCTAGATCCCATGGTTTGGGATGAAAATGTTCTATAAAGGTTTTAAATATCTGAGGAAGTAGGCACCTAGGAACACCATGTGTGTTGTTTAACCACCCATGTTTTTCTAGTCTGTTAGCCTGTTTACATGGTGAGAACACAGATGCAGCTTTTATCCTCACTGCTGAGATTTTTCTACGTCTGTTTCCCCCCCTCTTTCCTCCTTGCCTCTCTGTTCTTTTTATTTATTTTATATTTATTTATTTATTTATTTATTTATTGTTTTTTTTTTTTTTTTTTTTTTTTTTTTTGAGACAGGGTTTCTCTGTGTGGTTTTGGTTCCTGTCCTAGATCTCTCTCTGTAGCCCAGGCTGGCCTCGAACTCACAGAGATCCACCTGGCTCTGCCTCCCCAGTACTGGGATTAAAGGTGTGCACCACCACTGCCCGGCTCTCTGTTCTTTTTAAATGGAGTTTCATCTGTAGACCAGACTGGCTTCAAACTCTGGATCCTGCTGTCTCACCTTCTGGGATGGTCCTGGGATTGCAGGCCTTCTTTCTGTTCAGTAGCCCTCGTAGGTCTTACGTTTTCTTCACTGTTATATCGCTCACCCACAGAGGTCTTAGGTTAATGCTGACGCTTTATGTAGCATGAATCTTTTTTTTTTGGGGTGGGTTTTCGAGACAGGATTTCTCTGTGTAGCTTTGCGCCTTTCCTGGAACTCACTTGGTAGCCCAGGCTGGCCTCGAACTCACAGAGATCTGCCTAGCTCTGCCTCCCGAGTGCTGGGATTAAAGGCGTGCGCCACCACCACCCGGCTGTAGCATGAATCTTAAAAGTTCTTATTAATAAAATCAAACCTGAGGCCAGTTATTGGGGTGAGTGCTGGAAGGTCAGAGAATCAGAACAAGCCACAGCTATCTCACCTCGCCGGATCTTCAGGTGGTCTTGTTTCCTCAGACTGGAGGCCTCTGAGTCCTCATCCAGAATGGGTCTCAGCTGAACTGTGCTGCTAGAAGCCTGAAAGCTTAACCAGCCAAAATGCTTAACCAGCCAAATGCTTAACCAGCCAAATGCCTAACCAGCCAAATGCCTAACCAGCCAAATCAGCCAAATGCCTCTAGTTTCTGGTCTCCACACCTTATATATCTTTCTGTTTTGCCATCACTCCCAGTCATGTCTTTTGAAGCAAACCTGATTTTCTGAACCCTAGTTTCTCCATTATTGGAAAAGGACTTACCATGCTCTTGTAGAGTGATTAGATAAGGAGAGGAAGTTACCACACTGACATTGAACTTCCTGCGTTGGCTACTACTTTAGCTTCCTGTCAGCATGGGCCCCTGATGAAGCTACTGTGAACTTCTGATTCTGTATCGCCTTAGCATATCACTTGTGTACAAAGTTTGGTAAGGATCTGTTTTGAGACAACATCTAATCTGTTGTCCAGAATGGCTTCAAATTCCTACATTCCTTTTGACTCCACCTCCTAAGAATTGCGATTGCAAGCATCAGCTTTATCTGTTTTGTTAACTGCTATGTCTTTATGTCTGATTAGTGTAGAAACTTGATGACTTTAGTAGCCATAGATTTTTGGAATGTAGGCTGGTAGATAGAGTTAAGGTTGTATGTCCACTGTTTCTTTTTGGGTTATTTGCAGAAGTATCTTTATGGAATAATAAAATTTGGTATAATCCTAACACTCTAGTAACAGCTTTTAGGCATGTGTTTGGGGGAAGTAGGGATGGTTAGTAATAGTTTTTAGAGATTTATTTTCTTTCATCTGTATTGGTGTTTGCCTGCATGTATGTCTCTGCATCACATGCATGCTTAGAGCCTGTGGAGTCAAGAAGGAGGTGTTGGATTCTCTGGTCTTGGAGTTACTGATGGATTCGCTACACTAGGTACTGATTGATTCGGTACACCGTGTAGGTACTAGGAATCAAACCTGGGTCCCCTTAAAGAGCGTCCAGTGCTTTTAACCACGGAGCCATCTCTCTAGCCCCAGAAGAACTATTTTAACTTCAGAAAACGCTATATACAGAAATCATTTTTGTAAATTTACTCCTAAAATCCAATTTTTTGATTTAAGAATTTTCCTCAGAATTGTGGTTTCTTCCAAAAGCAACACTAGCACTCCAATTGACTGCAGCACGTGAATGTAATCACCTCTTCCTTTCAGGCTGCTTTTTACTACTGACAAGAGGTCAATTTTTTTCCCCTGTAATGTGTGTACATACTGTTAGCTCTAACACTGATTGCTAAGTGGTTAACAATAAATTGATTTCAGTTTAACTAAGGGTTCTTCAGGAAAGCAATGGTCTGCATGAGAAAAATGTTCATTACCTTTAATCCTAGACACACACATAAATTAGCAAGCTTCCCTTGCTGATGCCAAATGAATCATACAGATTGAAAAGCGCCGTGCGCCTCTCACGTTGTACTGTCACTAGAGCTGACTCTTTGGGGTGACCTTGCAGAACTAATCCTTCATAAGAAAACAAACTTTTCCTCAAGGGAGACTATGAATTAGGTAATTTAGAACTGATGAAAGATACTTCCAAGTGGATTCTGAAAATTTTATACCGTTTCCGAGTAGTTCTGTCTTCCCTCTGTGCTTGTTAATTTTATGCTGGGCACATATGTCTTCGCTTAAGGAGCTGATTCTCTACAGGTTCCAGGTACATGTCGCCTGGTAACTGTCACCTTCACCCTTTCAATGGCTTTTATTGCAGTGGAAGTTTTTGAGGGTCTAAGTAGTTGTACTTTTCCAACTATACTTCCTACCCAGGTCACTCAATAGTAGAATCTTATACGTAAGTTTATCATTTGTGTTATTTAAAACCTGCCATGAGTTTTCCAGTTTGTGAGATAGTTGTATGTAAACTATGTCACCATGAAATTTCTCTGACATTTCTCACATGTTTTGTTTCAACAAAAGGCCATTTATCAAACCATAGCTTGGAACTTGAAGTTAGTGTCCAACCTAAAGTGACTGGTGGTTTAATCTAAGGGGACATCAATTTGGAGCCCCCTCCAAAATTTTATAAGACATGAGATTGACTAGGAATTGTTAAATCCTTTTTTAGAGAGGAAAAAAAAATATTGGACACTAGTTTTCAGCATGTTAGGGTGAAATTTACTTATCTGGGACCCTGGCTGGTGGTAGGAACCTTAGGGAAAGGATAGATTTTGAATGAGCAGTACTCTTCCCTGGGCTCTTTGAATTTAGAACGCAGAGCTATGCAGGGCTGGCAGCCTTGCAGAGAAAGACTGGTCCTCCCCATAGTTTACATAAAGAAGAGGCACTCATGGAGCTGATCAGAGATTTCTGTTTTATGGAAAATATTTTTGGTTTGCTTTTTAACAGTTGTTAGCCTCTCATCTCCCTACCCATTTGAATAAATCTTTGAAATGTTTTAAGGGTATAATAAACATAAGAAGTCTACTGCATGCTCTTTAAATACATTTGTGTAAGAGAGATTTCTTGAAAATCACTTAAACCGAATGTGATTGTTTCCCGCCTAAGGAATTTCATTGCAGAACATACCTTTAACTCTAGCTCTCTGGGAGAATTCAGTCAAATGTGACAGCTATGTAAAGATTTCTACTACTCGATTTGAATATGATACTTTTCCGGATCCTTTCCACTTCTTTGACAACTTCACATTTTCTTGAAAGTGTACATTCAAACAATAGTTTGTAGACAGCGACCCAAGGATTTTATTTTTTAATATGATTTTTTTATCTTAGGCCGGTGAGTTTGTTGTCTGCGAGTGTGTCTATGCACCTTGAGCATGCTGGTACCCAGGGAGGTCAGAAGAGGGCGTCCTTTCCCCTGGAACTGTACTTATCTATGTGATGAGCTGCCACATAAGTACTGGGACTTGAACCGTGATCATCTGGAAGAAGGGCTAGTGCTCTTAACTGCTGAGCCATCTCTCCAGCCCCATCTACGGGTTTTATTAATGTTTGCTTACAGTTGCCCATTCTTTCAAGAGTATTTGTGTTTAATTTGTACAGCATATGTTAGTGAAAATTCTTGGCTAAGATTTAGAAAGATTTTTGTATCTGTGTGAGGGGCTTGTCTTTCACTTTAATTATTGGCATAAAACATTAGTGTCTTCTGTTTGGAAGATTCTAGTTGCTAACCTATTCCTCTCCATTTGGCCCGACCAATAGCTGCTATTTAGCAAATAAGCAAAAACAAACAAACAAAAGACCACCCTCTTTTTTTCTCCATACACTTGTTGACACTCCTGTCACTTGGACAAAGTGGCACAGGTTCAAGTCAAGGAACAAAGGCCTTACTTGGTGATTCCATTTTAGTTTCCAGAAAGTTTGGCTTTGCTTTCTCATGTACTTCTCAGGTTTTCTACCATGGATTGTGCAAAATGTCAAGTGTCCCAGGAAAATACTTTTCATAGACTCCAAGAAAGGTTGAAGAGTCATCGTTAATTGGCCATAGTAAAAGAAATTATAGGCATTTATTCCACTGACATTATCTAATGTGAGTGGTCCAAAGTGTAAAAACCAAAACAACTGAAAGACGATTAATGAGCCTTGCATTGTTAGATGGAGATGGTTGCAGGATGATATTACCACATTTGCTCAGTTCCTTATTTTTTACCGATTTTTAAAATTTTAGGAATGTCTATGGATTAGGATGGAATAATAAGTAGTTCACTTCTTCTTTATTTTGCTTATTTGAACATTAATGCCAAACAGAAAATAAATTAGTTTCTTTTTACTTCAGCCCTGAAAGCATGGGACTTCTTGATCCTGCAACCAGTGATGGGAGAGTTATTTTCTTCTTGCCTTGGCAGAAGATGACTATTGCTGGCACTACTGATTCAGCTACAGAACTCACACACCATCCTATTCCTTCAGAAGACGACATCAACTTCATCTTGAATGAAGTGCGCAACTACCTGAGTTGTGATGTTGAAGGTAACGTAAGTGTTCCTGTAATGTTTCTTCCCTCTTTGATAGCTACCAGACTTTTCCAGGCCTTTCTTGCCTCTAGCCTGAAACATCACTACACCTTGAATGCTATCATCCTTAGCTTTCCCTTCCCTCCCCTCCCCTCCCCCCCTTCCCCCTCCCTTCCCCTCCCTCACCCTCCCCCATTAATCACTAATTAAGAAAATGCTCTATAGGCTTGCCTATAGCCCTTTCTTATGGGGGCATTTTCTCATTTGAGGTTTCCTCCTCTCAGATGATTCTAGCTTGTGTCAAGTTGACATAAAACTGGCTAGCACACCTAGAACACCATGCATCCCTTTTCCCATTTTATCTCTCTGGCTATTGGCCAGTTTTATGTCTGTACCTCCTCCTATTCCCAGACAGAGTATTATTGTGTAGACCAGGCATGCTTTGAACTCATAACAATTCTCCTGTCTCAGTCTCTCTAGTGGAATTATAGGAGTATGCCATCACATCTGGCTCAACTGTGTCATTTCATACTTAGACAGTTGGAAGTGGCCCTTAAATGGCTTCTTTGTTTTTATCTAACCCCGCCCCCTTTCCATGTGTTCTGTGGTCTAATGGTTGTATTATTTATCCTTACCAAGTTAGGCAATATACATTTAAGCCCTTGTCCCTTTGTTTCAGTGATGACTTCTGAGCTTTCCTTTGTATCATCACCGTATCTTGGCATAATATTTATACTTCAGGACATCACCTGTCTTTCAGGGGCAGCGGTTATACTAGCATATCACAACCATATGTTCCAGCACTAGTCTAAGATGTGTTCTTGGAGCTCCCCATGGGAAGGGAGTCTTCATCTACAAAACTTGTTAGCTAGTTGACATGTTACTACTCATGACTCTTTTGGGCAAAAGTAAATTAGTTAGCTGTTGGTGGTTTTGGGGGATTTTATTTTACAATTTAATAAATAGTTCTCTTTGATTGCAGATATTACAGCAATGGTAGATTCAGTAGTTTAATCAGCTTGCATTAAAGAGTTGTCAAATCAAAAAGGCCACGTTCTATGTATCCACATTTCCAAGACTGTTTGTGGACTGGGCATACTTCACTTCAGTAGCTATACCTGTGGTAATGACACTCCAAGGTATATATAGTGGGCATGAGTGAGTCTTTTCACACTTAGTTTTGGTAGGGAGAAGATACCTCTCAGCTCAGTATGCATTGCCATGGGCCGTCTTGAAACATAAGCACATTGATCCATTGAACCTTTCACATTTAGGTGGTTTTCTTGCAATGCCCTTGCCAACAAAGCAGATTTTAGTGACCATCTTCTTCCATGCTTTGTGTATATATGTGTGTGTGTGTGTGTGTGTGTGTGTGTGTGTGTGTGTGTGTGTGTGTCTTGTTTGATTTCTTCCCGAGGACGAAATCACTTTCTCACTTTCTCTTTTTGCTTATGCTGAACTATGTTGGGAAGGGCACTCTGCCTGTGGTAGAGCTCAGCCTTCAGAACTAAAGTTACTTTGGGACTTCTTTGAATGTTCGTGAGTCTTTCCATTTTTCTTTTCTTTCCTTCATTCCCTCTCATGGTAATCCAAATGATCTCCACAGCATTCACCATGTAGTTCAATGTTCTCATTCTGTGGTAGTGATAACCACATAGCCATTGGCTGCAGCCTCCAGGCTACAAAAAAGCTTTCAACATTTGGGGTCTCAGAGACCCACTCACTGATTTGCTGCACCTCAATCAGGAAGCTGAGGATTTGGTAGTGACATTACTTTTGCCATCTTTCCGTGATCAAGGAGATAGATGGCTTAATGGTTTAGAAAAACAGTCTTCATCTATTTGTATAAGTGGTCTTACAATGTTGGTTGGCTTCAGTGGAGGAAATACAGACACCATTTTTTTTTTTTTTTTTTTTTTTTTTTGGTTTTTCGAGACAGGGTTTCTCTGTGTAGCTTTGCGCCTTTCCTGGGACTCACTTGGTAGCCCAGGCTGGCCTCGAACTCACAGAGATCCGCCTGGCTCTGCCTCCCGAGTGCTGGGATTAAAGGCGTGCGCCACCACCGCCCGGCCAGACACCATTTTTATCTGGATGCAGCTCACTAGCATTTACGAATCCTTCTTCCCTACATTGTTGTTCCATTGTATAATCATGTATTGAACTAGTCAAAGAGCTCTAGAGACTGGTTCAGATTATTGTCTTAGTTTAATGGATTTGTCCCTATTGTATATTATTAGTTATTTCTAATTTAAAGTAATGTATATAATTCTACCCTGAATAGAATCGCTTTGGATATTTGCAACAATAGCATACAATTATTAAATAAATGTGATTAATTTTTACAACCAGTCTCTATGTTCAACACTTACTACCTGGAGGCAGCCATGCTTTGTTTAACGTCTCTATTTAAGTATCTTAAACCTCCTTGTTATTTAAACTTAATCCTTTGCTTGTCCATTGTAGATCTGGATGGAGCTTAGATGTCTGGCTATGATTGTGTTTCAATATGATAATAATTCCCCACTCCTTTTTGTATTTGCTTGTATATAAAGTTTGTCAAGAGTAGGGTTATAGGTGTACTCTAAGATTGTGAGAACAAAGTATAGAACGAATTCAAGAGGAGACAAGACTATGGACACTTTCTTAGGCCTTCCCAGGTACATGCAGTAAGGACGAGAAACCCGGCTGCTTACTGTGCTGTCAGGTTGGCTGTGCTAGAGGCAGCGGTGGGTCCTGGAAAGCCACTGTGTCCAGGATGAATGTGAAAATCTGCCCCATAGGAGCTTTGACATCTGACAGAGGTGGTGGCACTTTTACTCTACCTATAAGTAGAGAAGACTTGGCCGTTCCCACTAGAGTCCTCTTCAAATCCCTTATCCTGTGGTTATCAGGGAAGTGGAGAAACTCACAAAGATGACTTCTTAATTCGAATGTTTACAAAAGTGGTTGAATACTACTGAGCAGGCTTTTCCCTTGGTGGCTTGGGCACCATCTTGATGAGACTATGTATGTGTCCTTTAGGTTTAGTATCCAGGAGGTGATAGCTCTGTCAGCTGTATGCACTTTTGCTCTTAAATTTACACTTTAAAATTTAATGAAGAGTCCTCCTTCACAGTTTCTTTGCATTCTCATTTCCAATTGACTGGACTCCCCATATTTGAGAAATCATACTTAGACCTGATAAAGGGGAGCAGTTGGCTGAAGCTCCCTGTATCTTACAGTGAAGACTTTCATAGTCGTGGGCTTTCTCTAGGTATTTTGGTGGAATCTAGTAGCCTCTTATGTACTAATGAAATGTGAAAGAAACAAGCATTGTCATCTCCAGACACTTTTAGAATTGTCTCTTTGTGCTGTCTTTCCCAGCTCTGCTGTCACAGAGTATTGTACGTGTCAGACACACTGCTTTTCAAGCATGTTGTCAGTCTCTCCCTCCTTCCTTCTAAGAGAGATGTAATGCCTTCATTAGTTGAAGCTGAGGGACAGTGACTTTTTTTTCCCCTCCCAGCTTGATAGTATTGGGGTGTGATGAGTCTTAAGGAAATCTGACTCTGATATGACCATCTAAATACTGTACAGTACTTTGGTTAGTGGTTCTGGATTATACGATGTGATATGGGGTCCGGTACAGACTGGATTAAATAGTTTTTCTGTTCATTTTAAGGAAGCCATCAGATACCTTTAGGATGATGTGTGCCTGCATATGGCATGTGTGTGTGTGTGTGTGTGTAGGCACAAGTATTGAGGGCAGAGAACCACTTGGTTAAGTTCGTTCTCTCTGTCTCCCTTTATGTGGGTTGTTGGGACCAAATTCAGATTCCCTGGCTTGCACAGCAATTGCCTTTACCCTCTGAACCATCTTGGTAGCCCAGAGCTGCCGTTTTAAAATGTTTTACATTCATTGCATTTCATATGATATAATCATATGAAAAGTTTTTATTAAATGGATAAGTAAGTTCTGATAGCAGTTTCTGAGTCTCCTCAAATGGCTCGATCCTTAAGGGAGAGAGGGAGGAGAGGAGCGTCAAACCCTCACACTCCATGGTGCTCACAGCAGCTGGTGCACTTCTGCAGGATGCCTGGGAACAGTTCTGCAGAGCATCTCGCCTGTTGCAAATAAACCTGTGTCTTCTTTTACAGTTTAGAAAGCTTTCTATTCGCAGGCTGAAATTTCTAGATGACTTGTTTGTTCCTTGTTGAAATGGGTAATTGATAGTTCTGCAGTCCATGTTGAGTTAGGAAGAAAAATGATCTTTTGAAAAATGTATCATTAAGTTACTGTGCAGAGGTTAATCAGAGGGATGCCATGATGGGGACCGAGTTACAAGTGCAGTGGACAGGGAGAAACAGAAGATGTGCTGGGCACTTCCTCCAGGCACACAGTGTTAGGGTGCTTCTCGAGGCTGCTTCTGCGCTTGCACATGTACAGTTAGTAGTGTTTATAGATTGCCTGTTATTCAATTAACAGCCGGGCTGGTCATATCAACTCACTGCAGACCTGCCTTTTCCCTGCCAGAGATTGTACTCGGGTTATCAACTTACACAGGCTTGGCTGTCTTCCAGCTGTTTAATTAGAGTGTCACACGCCTTGCTTTTTCTAGTTTCATTAGTTTATAAATGTAATATGGTATCTTATTTCTGTGATTAACACTTCATTCCAGCAGGTTAAACACGCTGCTAGAGAAGTATTGATTTCTGACACTGTTTCCTTGTACCCATTTAGGTATTTTCACATGGTTCTTTGGGATTTTTTTTTTTTTGAGAGTGGTAAGCATGAGAGAGAACACCCCGAAATGCATACCTAAATGACTAATGCCAAGCAGAATCACATGCTTAGGCTTAATTGTCCCTTCCTGTGGCTTTCATTTTTTATTAATTTTAAAACAAACACTTATCTTGCCAAGGATATGAGAGGAAAAGTATTTATTATAATCTGAAACAATCACTTTGAGTTTTTCTGTTTTCAAGGAGCTGTGATAAGCTCTGTTCACCTTTACTATTTCTATTTTATTCTTCAGATCATAGAGTAAACCAAGTGATTTATTGACGGTATAATAGAAATGAATTTGATAGGGTCTCCCTATCTAGCATGGCCTGGAACTTTCTGTATAGACCAGGCTGATTTCCAGTTCAGAGACCTACCTGCTTCTGTCTCCTGAGTGCTGGGTTTAAAAGTGTACACCACTGCTCCCAGTTATCTGTTTATTATTTTTTAGCCAGGGTCTCATTTTGTAGCCCAGGCTAGTCTTGAATTCATGGTAGTTCTGTCTCAACCTCTCAAGTACAAGGATTCCATGCTGGAGACACCACTCTGGGCTGCTCAGAGAACCATATTAGTATTCCAGCAAATATTTTATAACTTTTACTTGGCACATTTAGAATGCTGAGAGATCTCTGAATCATTGCTGCTAAAGACAAGCAACACGATGAGGAAGAGATGGAAGAGTAATGAAGTCTTGCTTACCTGTGGGAAGAGAATGAGTCTGAGTTCTAAGACACCAAAGCTCCAATTTGCTATGTTTTCCACAGATTTTCTCCTTTGGACGCTTTGGCAGTTCTCAGTCACTACCTTCTCTTGGTTACAAATGTATATAATAGGACCAGTTTCAGAATAATAATTTGAGAGGAAGTGTCTTAGTTCGGGTTTCTATTGCTGTGAAGAGACACCATGACCATGGCAACTCTTATACAGGATTTTTTTTTTTTTTTTTTTTTTTTTTTGAGACAGTGTTTCTCTGTGTAGCCCTAGCTGTTCTGGACGTCTCTCTGTAGACCAGGTTGGCCTGGAACTCATAGAGTTTCACCTGCCTTTTCCCAAGTGCTGGGATTAAAGGTGTGCACCACCACTGCTCTGCTCAAAGGAAAACATTTAATTGAGGCTTGCTTACAGTTTCAGAGGTTTTGTTCGTTATCGGTATGTTGGGTAGCAGGCAGGCAGGCAGACGTGGCACTGGAGAAGGAGCTGAGAGTTCTACATCTTGATCCATTGGTAGCAGAATCAACTGTGTGTTACACTGACCGTAGCTTGAGCAAAGTCACAACTCCTAATAGTGCCACTCTCTTTGGAGACCTTTTTTTTTTTTTTTCAAACCACTCCATATAACTATTTTTCATTTCTTTGATCTCACGAGGCTAGTAAGAAAGGGGGATTGTTTAGGTATGAAAGTACATTTTTCTGAGCATAGCAAGTTACTCAAATGTCAGTGGGTGGCTGTGTCTTAGAGATGAAGGCAAGGTAGTTTTGATGTGACCAGCCATCTTGGTGATCTAATGGGATCAGCCTGCCTGTGTTCTAGGGAGCTTTTAGAGACATGCATGTTAGCTATTTAAATGAACTGCAATTTCACTTCCTTAGTTACCTAAATCACATTTCCGAAGAGTAGCTGCTGCCTGCTGCTGCAGTTGGCTAGTCAATTAGACCGTGCCAATAGCAGACTTTTCCCACATTGCAAAAACAGTTGCAGAACTGTCCTGCTCATCAGAGTCAAGAGCATTTAAATATTGTAGAGAAGGAAATGCTCAGGGTTAATGGAGTCCCTGAATTGAGGGAGGAGGTTCCAACTCATCATCTTCTAAAGCAGGAATTCAGATAGGAGAAGGCAGAAGTGGTTAATTTAGTGATTGAGCTATGACTTAGGTAGATGTTAATCCTCTTTGTTCCACCACCTCTAAGGATTCTTGCCCTGTCCCTAGGACTGTTTCCTTCCTGGTTACAGCATGGCTGCGGAGCTTGCAGAAAATGAGAAAACATGTCGGTGACTCGTTAGCCCAACTGTCCATCTCCCCTAGAATCTCCTCCTTTACTGAACTTTCATTTGGCTTTGCTTCACACTTGTGCAAGGTTTATATGTTGCTTAAATAGATCATCAAGGGAGATGTCTGTCAGCTTCAGTTAGCTGCCATGTCTTTTCCTTGAAAGTGAGAATTAATGTTTCTGTGTTTAGTTGTTCTGTACTCCCTGGACAGAGCACATAGCTGCAGCTGTGAGCTTGAGCCAACATTGCTGAGTTTTCGTGGTAGTGGGCTACAGACTACAAACTTTTTTGAGCAAATAACATTTTGAGTAATCCATAAGAATTATTGTGTCAAGTTTGGGGGGGTGGGCAGACAGAGGGTAGGTAGGTAGGTAGGTAGATAGATGGATGGATGGATGGATGATAGATAGATAGATAGATAGATAGATAGATAGATAGATAGATAGATAGGGAGATAACTTGACTTTACTCTGGCTTAGTAATGTAAAAGTCCTGTAAGCCATACAGAATACTTCATATTTCAAGTAAATTTTTATTATCCTTAAAGTGTATCTTAATAATTTAATTCTCCATCTGATAAATTTTCTTTTTTATTTTTTTGTCTTGTTTTCAATCTATATTACCTCCTTTTTTTTTAAACTTAGATTGTATTTTTTTGAGTATTTTATACATGAGTATAGTAAGTGCATTATGCTACCCCATTCTTCCTTGAATGCCTGTGTACCTTACCCACTCCCTCTCAAAATGATGACATCTTCGTGATAAAAATTTCAAGCTAAAAAAGCAAATACTAAGATACAGAGTGTAAAGAACTTTCCTGGTTGTGAACTCTTTCTTCTTGATGATGAGTCTGAGGACCAGTGCCAGGAGTAAGGATGGAGGTGAGATTAATCTGTTGACTGTTTTCCTCCACGCTCCTTCATGAGTGATCTCCTTGAGTATCTCAGGTTCCTCTTTTTTTTTTTTTTTTTTTTTTTTGGTTTTTTGAGACAGGGTTTCTCTGTGTAGCTTTGCGCCTTTCCTGGAACTCACTTGGTAGCCCAAGCTGGCCTCGAACTCACAGAGATCCACCTGGCTCTGCCTCCTGAGTGCTGGGATTAAAGGCGTGCGCCACCACCGCCCGGCAGGTTCCTCTTTTTCAGACAGTATAGCCTTGGGTGTGTGTTGTGTTTGTCCATTAGCGTGGAAGTGGTGAATCCTTGGCCAGATAACTGCTTTGCATGTGCTTCACATTTATTCTGGAACCCCCAATTTTCCCTAAAATACTTAAGAATTTAGTCATGGAGCTTCAAGATTTTAATCCAGATTCCTGATCAGTGTGGCTACCAAGGGAATTTCGCAGACACGGGAGGGACTGACTGTGCACGGATCACAGTGACATTGGAGGTGGTTTGGTTGTTTTATTTTTGACTCTGAGAGCTGTGTAAACGCTAATGGAAATAATAGCAATGCCCTAGTTAGGTATTTTATAGAGATTAAAGCGCTTTACACTATTTATGCTAAAAAATGTTGAGACTTGTAGAACTCTGTGAAGCTGGGTTACCCAGGCCACAGAAATCTCAGGATCTATTTGAGAAAACAGATGGCTCACAGAGACTGGAGTAGTAATCAGGGAGCCTGCATGGGACTGACCTAGGCCATCTACACATGGTTGTATAGCCTGGTGTTCTTGTGGGACTCCTAACAGTGGGGGTGAGGGCTGTCTCTGACATTTTTGCTGACGTTAGGGACCCTTTTCCTCCTAGTAGGTTGCCTTGTCCAGCCTTAATATGAGGGTTTGTGCTTAGTGTTATTGTAACTTGTTATTGCTGTGTGGTTGATATTCCCGGGAGGCCTGCCCTTTCCTGAAGGGAAATGGAAGAATGGATCTGGGGAAGAGGGGAGGCGGAGGGGAGAGACTTGGAGGAGAGGAGGGAGGGGAAACTGCAGTCGGGATATAGTATATGAGAGAAGAATAAATAAATGAAGTTTTTTACACACACACACACACACACACACACACACACACACACACACACACGTACCAGAGGGCTAGACCTGGGGCAGAGTCCTGGCATAAGGGCTCATGTTCTTGCTTCCCTTGATCCAGCGGAGCTGTTGGACGTCCATTCCCTCTTTCAGAGCCGTCATTTGAAGACCGGCCCTTAGTCAACGACATTAAACTATGGCACATTTGCTTTAGTTGAATTAATCTTTACCGGAAAGCTAATTCGTGTTTGAAACAGGATCTATGTAACCACTACTGGCCTGAAACTTAATATGTAGTCCAGGCTGGCCTCTAACTTGTGGTAATCTCCCTGCCTCAGCTTCCTAAGTAAGGATTACAGGTGTCCCTGCCCTGATGGTAGACACCACTGATCTGTGTCCCTCACCCATTGTTAGATCAATAATAAATGCTTTTCAGCAGTTCTCTGATTGCTTGGTATCAGTAATAGTATTTTGCCAAAGATAAGAGAGAATGATTTTATAGCATCTTGAACACTGAGGGAGCTTTCACACCTCACAAGTATTACATGGCTACTGGGAGGAGCCAATGTGCCCATCTCTGGGTCAGTTACAGAGGCTAGGGTTGAGAAGAGAACAGAGAATAGAAATTGTCAGCAGTTGAGGGACACCTCAGTTTGAGGAGTAAAGCCAGAAAGAACCAAGTTTGATGCTGTCATGAAGATCTTTGTAATTCTGGAGGAGAGAGCCAGGTTTCTTCTAGAAGGAAATGTACTAGTTTATAATGTCTTCTTTTCTCTTGATGGTAATCTTTTTTCCCTGTTGGGGTTCGTGACATTGGCTTCTGTGGCTTTCTCTTTGACACCTTTGCTTGTGGTCTCCAGGTCCTTTGCTCCCTCAAGCAAATTATTTTTGTGCCGCAGACTTCCCACCTTCATAGTTAGTTGTTCCACTTCAGGTTACTTTCTCTGCCCTCACCTGTGCCGCTATACTCCTGCTGAATGCTTTCCTACGCATTCCTACTTTTGTGAAAATGTTTTTGATTTCTACCAGTGAGAAGAGGGGATGTCCTGGCAGCATGGAGTGGTATCCGGCCCCTTGTCATTGATCCCAACTCTGCAGACACTCAGTCCATCTCCCGAAATCACGTTGTTGAAGTCAGTGAGAGCGGCCTCATCACAATAGCAGGTATTGGGGGTGGTGGTGGTGGTGACTCATTCTTTGGATTGTCCCCCTTCACTCTCATGAATGAGTATTTTGATTTTATGATTCCTAGTAGAACCTTTTTGCCAAATTTCCTGCCAAGAGGTGACTGTTGTCATTATTGGTAACTGGTTAATTATCAGAAAAATTCAGAATGCCAGCTTAAGAGCTTAACAATCTCTCTCATAGGTGGGAAGTGGACGACGTATCGCTCAATGGCAGAAGACGCTGTGAATGCAGCTATCAAGGTTCACAACCTGAAGGCAGGACCGTGTCGGACAGTTGGGCTGTTCCTCCAAGGAGGCAAAGATTGGAGCCCCACACTCTACATCAGGCTGGTCCAGGACTATGGACTTGAGAGTGAGGTTTGTGTGCATTGCCATACTACCTTGCTTTGATGCCGAGATCACATTCAGTAGCCATGGTGTGGCCTCTCTGATTCAGAGTGACCTTTTGCTCTGCTTGTCACTCTTGTGTTCCGCAAAAGAAAACAAGAAAAGATGGCCCAACTTTATTATAGTCGCCTAAAGCGATGAACGTTGGTTTCTCTTTGAAATCTGCAATTTATTTGGTTGGTTCCTAGTGTACAAATTCCCCCCACTTCTTGAGTGTGAGAAGGGCTGTTCCTCAGGAGGGCCAACATGAGGCTGAAACTTCATCTGTCACTGATCAGGTACTGCATGAATGCCGAGTCAGCGCTGGCCTAAGCATTCCGAACCCAAGTGGTTTCCTCCTACAAAGTCCGGACCTAACCTTCCCTGAGGACTATTAGTTACAGGCTGTGAGAAAGCTGACATTAGAAGGATGTAGTGTTGTTTTGTTCTGTACCTTAACGGAATGACTCCCGAGTGCCCGTCTAATGCAGTGTTGTTTCTGTAGGTGGCACAGCATCTTGCCGCCACCTATGGCGACAAGGCTTTCGAGGTGGCCAAAATGGCAAGTGTGACTGGAAAGCGATGGCCTGTTGTTGGGGTGCGTCTTGTGTCAGAATTTCCATACATCGAAGCAGAGGTATGTGGTGGTCACAGGAACTGCGCTCTGCCATTCACCTGGTCGTTCTGTCTTTAGCAATTACGGACTGCTAAGTTTTTAAAGCACACATGTCAGCCAAAATCTGGAGTAAAGTCTCTGGCTTTCACAAACCTTTCACAGTGATGTTGGTAATGGTAACAGTATGAATGCAAATTCCAGAGTTCGTTCAGAGAATCACAAGTCTGCAAATTTGGTTAGGTTGTCTCAGAACTCATAGCTCTTTTAAGTTCGCATCCCTTCTTCCATCTTGACTGGTTCCTTGTCCTCCTGTTTTGATAATTTCTTAGAGATTTGTCTTATTTCTCAGCGTGCTTTCTGATGCTATGAAAGCAGAGACCATGCTTTGTATATTTGTAATTCCTTATGCCTTAAGTCAGTGTCCCGTAAGCTCCACTTGGTGGTCCCCGAGGCAGAAAACTTGACAGCCTAAGGAGCTGACACTGTAACTTTTCTGTCCTCATTGCTTGCATAGTCAGCCATGAAAACGAATGTTTCCACTATGCGTTAGCAAAGAGAAGTGATTCCTGTGGCTGGTGGGAGATGATGCAGTTTGCATGCCTGTGCCTCGTTCTCTTTAGAAGAAGGCATTCGCTCTTATCCAGCTCACCCCATTTTCCAGCCTACTGTGGTAGGCAGACGAAGGGCTTGTGCTGTGCCATAAGCGTGCCTGCGTCTGATGGAGAACCCAAGCAGCTAGAGAAAAATATCAGCTTTTCGTAAAGCATTTTTTAAAAAAATTTAAAACTGGACTATTTTAAAAAAGAGTCAAACTAGCAATTTTTCTTTAATTTAGGTGAAATATGGGATTAAAGAATATGCCTGCACTGCAGTTGACATGATTTCACGTCGCACTCGCCTAGCCTTTCTCAATGTCCAGGCTGCAGAGGAAGCGCTGCCCAAGATTGTTGAATTAATGGGCAGAGAACTGAACTGGAGTGAGGCTAAGAAACAGGTACTGTATAAAAGTCTTTATGACCACAGTTCCATTTATAAACGTGTAACAGCCTGGTCTGTTTGTAAAGGATTGCATAACTTTTGATGATGGTTTTAGGTTTCCTGCTAACGTCTGTATATACATTTTTAATATTGCTAGGTTTTAAGAAAATGAAAGATACTCATAGGATAATTTTGTTGTTATAGAAATCTAGAGAATGCTTTTTTAATCCCTGGTCATAATTCCTGGGAAAGAAAGATATGAATAACGGTTGGGTGCAGCCTTTTCTAAGTCTCATTGAAAACACTCTTAGAACATGATTAGTAGAATTTCTGCTCTTGATAATCCTTTGATAAGAATAGTGGTTTCACTGCCTGACCACAAAGGGCTTATTATTTGTATCACTTAATATTTTGAAAGATGAGAGACCTTTACAATATGAAGAAAGACCAAAGTACCATTTGATGTCTTATATTTATTACCAAATTAAAAAAATAATTCCAGAGATGCCTGGATATGCATGAGGGCATAAACATATACACACATACACACATATATAAACCCACGCCCTTCCGCTCCCCCCCCCCACACCTGGGCTTGTGGTAATAAATAGAAAATCATCTTCTCCTTCTCCTTCCTTTTTCCTCCTTCCTTCCTCCTTCTTTCTCCTCCTTCTTTCTTCTTCCTTCTCCTTCTTCCTCCTCCTTTCTTCTAACCCAAACTATTTTCATTTTTATGTGCAGAGGGATCACATTACTTTCAAATACTGAAAAAATATCTTCTTCATTTACTGAACTCTGTTCTTTCTTTAACTGAATCTGTACAACTTTCTGTGATATGTCCCTGTTTAACTCTGGACGAACTCACCAAGGATATCCACACTGCATGACACGATACACTTGTCAGCTCGTGGTGCTCACTTTATTTGGCCAGGTAGTTACATTTGGCACAGTTGATTCAACGCTCCCTCTTGAATTGAGAGAGTTTGCAATGTAGTCCAGGCTGGCTTTGAGGTCTCCATACTGCTTTTACCTCTGAGGTACTACGATAGTAGGTATATCCATCAACCCTGGTTTGAATCCTTTTTTATACTCAGGAAGAATATTTCTTTTGAGTGTCTTCATGGCTCCTTCAGGTGCTGTCCCTAGAGCCCTCTCCACATCTTAACAGCTCATTGCCCCTCAGTTGCTCAGGTCTCAACTTTAGCATCACACTTCGTGTATTCACTCATATCTTGTCTAAAGCCACTCAATCTTCCTGTAATCATCTTCACATCATGATTGAGACTCACCCTTTCTTATCGCATTCATTATTGTCACCTTGATATAGGCTACTGGTATGTCTCATGATCATTGAACTGGCTTTGGGGATTTTATGAGAAAATAATCCATACTTACCATTGGATATATCCAGAAGCCATAGCAGAATGTACATTTTTAAATTGGCTTTTGATATATTAGATACATTTGGATATATTAGATATGATCATCAAGGACTTAATGCTGGTAGGTGGGGCAAGTGACTCTGACTGAGATTAGGCTAGGGACACTGCAAAGTATAGAAACTGGAGGAATAAGGAATTGTATAGAAGAACTAGAAAAGAATAGGTACTAAGGTTGGGGGAGTTTTAAGAGGACTAAGAGAGCTGTGACTCAGAGGATAACAGTACATTAGGACTACTGCAACAGAATACTGCTAGTGGGATGCTTCAGATAGCAAACATTCATTTCTCAAAATCATTTCTTTACTTTCTAACATGAAGTCTAGGATCAAGGCACCAGTGGGTCTCCCCACCTTTTATGGTTCACGGACAGAAGGCTCCTTGGCATATTCACATGTCTAGTGAATGAGCATTATCGAGCATGCGTTGATGATGCCCACAGGATTGGGCCTATAGCCTAACTAACCTTCAAGTGCTCATATTATGATGTAGATCCTAAAGGTGGAATTCCTGGGAAAGTGGGAGAAAGGGTAGGTTCATAGGCTTAAGTTTAGTCCATTATAGTCATGTATGGGATTGCAGGCATGTACTGTCATGTTCAGCTGCAAAGGGGTGTCCTTTACCCAAATTTTATAATTGAGAAAGCAGACTCAGTTTCTATAAGCACTAAACTGTAGAGCTGGGTTCAAAACCTGTCCCCTGACCCTCTCCTGCTGCCTCCATACTGCCTTATAACTCTCCCAGTTTTTGAGTCTTAGCTTTTCATGGAGACAACACAAGAATGTCACTGCCTACCATTTTTCTCTGTAGAAGAATTGGGGATATATGTTCTTATAAAAATTATGGTTGGAATGATTAGATAGGCGCATATTTTGTGCTAAGAGGTAGGAAAGAGAAAATTCTAAAAACCGGTTGTGCTTAACATTTCCAGGTAAACTGGGACTTAACTTGATTTCAAACTTTGCGAGTAGACAGACATTCTTAGGAGCACTCCTAATCTCTTTAAAGTAACAAAGACTAAACAGCTAAAGATATTATTCAGTTTCTGAGGCACAGCAGCTTAATGAGAACAGTGGACAGTCTGGAGAGCACAAAAGAGAAGGAAAAAAGAATTAAAAGGTTAGAAAGTTGTACTTCTGAGAAAAGGTTAAAAGCTTTGGGATTATTTAACCTGCAAAAGCGAAAGAGGAACAGGGTGATAAATAACTCTGCATAGATGAATTGTGTTGTTTCTACGGTCAATACCTAATGAGTGACCCGTATACTGAGCATAGTGCCAAGTAGTTTAGGGGAATAATAAATAGCTCATAGTTTCAGGGACCTTGAACTCTAACTGGGTGGATACCGCACATGCCTATGTCAGAAACGCATGTGTATTTTCAAAGTTTACAGATTGTCTTAGAGACGTCGTTCTTCAAGACTGAAAGTCAGCTAACATGGAAGACTAGAGTAGCACTCTCTGTTGAGTTGGGGGGTGATCGAGGAACAGGAAAGGACACGAAGGGAAGTGCCATTGCCAAACTGTGTACTCCTGGTGGTGAATTAATGTGTGGGAGAAGATGACTCCATGGGCAAGCAAGGGGACTTGGCGTCACATAAATAAAAGAAACTTCCATATAAGGCACATTTTTATTTTCATTGTGAGACTTTAAATTTCAAATTTAAAACAGACAGAAGACATAGTCAAATAGGAGGTGACTCTCCATAAGTTTTATTCCAGTCAGGGAATGCAATACCAATTTCAAAAAGCAGAAAGCAAATACGTCTTTGTGATCTAGGAACGGTCTTCATATTGATCATGACTGATTTTCTAAATTATGTTCATTAATTTTGTTATGTTCACTAAGTTTATTATCATTTAGCAGGAAGTGTGGGCTATGGGAGGCTCATAAAGGGTCACTAAGGAAAAATGTTTCATACATGTCATTTTCATATTAGAGTAAGGATTAGATCAGGAAAATGCTATAGAGGATGTGTGTGTGTGTGTGTGTGTGTGTGTGTGTGTGTGTGTGTGTGTGTGTATGGAAGTTCCATAAAGCATTTCATACAGCTTCATGAATCTTTGCGAAACCAGTAGTTTTGTAGCTAAATCGCCAGTTTGGACCTCTGAAGAGGTCTCTGACAGCAGGTTGTAAGCACTCTGTCCCTTTGACCTGATCTTTGTTTCCAGCATTTATGTTACAGTGCTAATGCTATGCTTCTTTGGTGTGCCAATAAGCAGAGAAGTAAATGGATATTTGACGACAACATGAAATACTAGCCCAAAGTGTACCAAATGGTAATTCTTGTACTAAGTTAGGCGAACTTCCTTTATTCAAGCTAGGTTTGATGGGCCTTAGCAGTATAGCACACATGAAAAAGAAGAGTGACTTCAGTTGACTGTGACTGCCAATCAGTTAACAGTGGGCCATGATTGTCCCCTACTTAATGTATTCTATAGTCGTGTTAATGTAGGTTATGAAACTAGAGAGATGGAATTGATTTCTGCTCCGTCTAGGTACTTTCACATCTCCCTAGGAACTGTTTTGTTCTGACAGTTGGATTATATGATAGAATTTGTGGTCTAGAAGAAAGCATCCAACATGGCATAGGGCTTTCAAGTCATGCTTCTGCTGAAGTTCTTGGCTAACAAATCTCTAAGGAGTAAAGTACTTGACGCCGCTTTCAGTATGTGACGTATGATACAGAAACATAATAGGTTGGTTCTAGTGTAGCAAAGTCTTGGTCATCCCAAGCTAGCTGGAAGAGTTGGAAGGAGGTGCATTGAATCTCAACATAAAATAGGCACACCATCCTTTCATGGGCCACTTTGAGTAAAGTGATTTAGACAGACACCTTGGCTTCTATTTGCATGATCTATAAATGAATGGAAACACGAAGTTAGGGAACACATTGAGAGAGACATAGATGGAAAGATTTCTTCACTCTTTGAAACATCATGGTTATTTGGTGGAGTGTGGATGAACTTCATAAGCAGTGATGGAATATGAATTGAGTAAGAGGTCGTCATTGGAGGGAAGACTCAGAGGCAGCATGTCCAAGGACATGAATTTGAGAATAGTGTATGTCAAATGACTGGAAATGACTGATCAAACAAGAAAATCCATGTTACAACCACGACTGGAGAATTTTCTTAGGTGAAGAGAGAAGTCTGCCAGTGTAGAATGCCATTGGAGATAGAGACTTCATGTTTTATTTAACCACACAAATGTTGATGTAGATACATTTTTCGTTTTTAAATTCATCATTATGTAGCATTCATGATGTTTTATTTCTTTTGCTGCATCTATTTCTGAAGAGAAAGGAGATAGGAAAGGAATAATCTCAAAAACAGCTTGTCTTCCGAAGAAAACAGAGTGCCAAGCCTTGGTATTGCCATTGTCCACACGGTGATGTAGTTTCTCAGGCCTTGCTTCATGGGCATTTCAGTTTCACATTCAATATTTGGGGCCTGCTGAGTTTGTAACATTGTTTGATGTGAAGTTGAGATTGAAGATATATATATTTGCTTGGCTGGGTCATAGTGCTTGACAACCTCTCAGTGGTTTAGGTGACTCGGCTATTAAGAGGGCTTGTAGAACACCCCACCCTCACCCTGGGCAGCTCACAACTTGTGTCACTCCAGCCCCAGGGAATCTGATGCCCTCTTCTGGACACCTTGGGCACCCCACACATGCATATACTTCCCACACATATAGGTGTAAATAAAAATATAATATTAATAAATGTTAAAATCAATCTCAGTGGCTTAACACAGCCCCTTTGCACGTTTGTTTTTGTGACATGTTCTCTCTATGTAGCCCTTGCTATCGTGGAACTCCATATGTAGATCAAGATGGCCTCAAACTCACAGAGATTTACCTGCCTCTGCCTACCTTAGCCCGGTGATCAAAGGTGTGTGCCACCATACCCAGCTCAGCCAGTATTTGATGTTTTTCCTTCATGTCTAGATTGACTTGTGTCTGTCTAAACCATGGTTATTCTGAGGGAACAGGAACAAGAGAGATAGTGAAAGCCAGGATTTCTCTTTTGAAGCTGTCTCTCAAAAGTGCAGTATCTTGTGTCTATTCATGTTCTACTGGCCAAAGTAAGTCACATGGCCAAAGCTCGTAAAAGTGGCGTTAAGAAATATATATGCATGGGGGAAGGGTGTATGTGTGTGTGTGTGTGTGTGTGTGTGTGTGTGTGTGTGCGTGCATGTGCATGCACATATTTATTTATACATGTGAGGAAGTTACTAACAGTATACACTATAGTATAGTCACTTGAGGTACTGAGACGAGAGTGACAGAATGAGAGCTAAGGGCAGTGCTTGTTGCAGTAGCTGACTGGGGATACTGAAAGCAGTGAGAATGACTGGAGAGCAGGCCATGATGTCTATGTTGCTGTCACAGGCCCCTGACAGAACTTCCGCATAGCTCACCATACATAGGCACTGCAAGCCACGGTAGAGGAGATATTCAAACCCTATATATTTTACTCTTCTTTTCTTATCATCAGGCTTTAGGAATTCACTCTTCTTGTAGAATTTGATAGTCAGGAGCACACAAGAGTACACTACCGTAAAAAGAAACATCAGCGCTACAACGTTTAGAACAGGAATCCTTATATTGTGGGGAGGCAGTCAAACACAGGCGGTGTGACATGCTCTCTGACATTTAAGAAAAGATGAACTGAGCCCAAGGCCCCCCCGGATGGTCCCTGGAGCCAGACAGAGGTCAGGGAAGAATCAGAAAATGCAGGTGGGCCTACCAGGTGTGTGAGGTTACAGCCATATTCTGTATCTGAGCATATTAGACTGTGTCTTAAGTTGCCCAACTAGAAGGAGTGCTAGTATTTCACTAGAACTGCGTGCTGGTTCAGTGAGAATCAGTTTTGGGTGAAAAAAGAGAGAGAGAGAAAAGTCAATAGCTCCTGCAAGTCTGTGAACTCTATGTATGTGTCTTTTCTTTTTCAGGAAGAACTTGAAATAGCCACCAAGTTTCTGTACTATGAAATGGGCTCTAAGTCTCGATCAGAACAATTCACGGATCGTACTGAAATCAGCCTGATGCCTTCAGACATCGATAGGTACCTCTCACAGCTCTTCCTCCTCCTCCTGCACCTCCTCTTCCACATCCTCATCCTCTTTCTCCTCCCTCTTTTATGGAAGTCTGTTTGCATTATTCAATTTTGTGTTGCAGGTATACAAAGAGATTTCATAAGTTTGATGCAGACGAAAAGGGCTTTATTACCATTGTTGATGTTCAGCGTGTACTAGAGGTAATACATGGGTTTCCTTTGTTATTATTATCAGCTTTAGTATAAAAGGATATAAAGATACTATTTGTTAGCATTTTCACAAGTCATATTTTTTTAACTTTTGCATAGTCTAGTCATATTAGAAGACGGCTACACATTATTTTTAGTTAAACCTCATTCCTCTGTTGCTTTTCTGTCTAGAGTATCAATGTGCAAGTAGATGAAAATGCACTACATGAAATGCTCAGGGAAGTGGATTTGAACAAAAATGGACAAGTTGAGCTCAATGAATTTCTGCAGGTGAGTTGTGATGAGACAGATGCATTTGTCTTTGCATTTGCTTGTCCCCATCCTACGAATGGGATTCTTAAATCTACTCAGTAATCACTTCATCCTGAACATGTAGCCAGAGCCAGCAACAGTTGATCTGTCTGCCCTTGAGGATGAGGCTCTGTTAGTGCCTGCTCCTCTTCCTTCTCTTTATAAGAGGTATCAGTTTTCTTGGCTATTTAGATTAAATCCAAGTTAATTGTGGCTTACAGAATTGCACAAGAAGTATGCTTTTTTTTTTTTTTTGGTTTTTCGAGACAGTGTTTCTCTGTGTAGCTTTGCGCCTTTCCTGGAACTCACTTTGGAGACCAGGCTGGCCTCGAACTCACAGAGATCCGCCTGCCTCTGCCTCCCGAGTGCTGGGATTAAAGGCATGCGCCACCACCGCCCGGCTAAGAAGTATGCTTTTTAAAGAATGATGCCATGGAATATAATGGCTGGACCATTGCTACACTGAGAAGCAACATAGTACTTCTAGTATGGAAAGTCATTGTTTTTTTTTTTTTTTTTTTTTTTTAAATAAGAGAGATTATAATCTATAGTTTCATTTATTGAAGAATCATATTTACTTAAGAATGTAATTATTCAATTCTTATATTTTGATAAACCAGAAAAGCAAATGAGAAGAAAGGTATGGTCTGGAGTCAAGATGGCAAATTTAAACATTTCCATTTCTGATGTTTAAGTAACCAAAGTTTCAATTGTTCAATCATTATAACCGCAAAAGAAATACAGTTTGTTACTGTAACTTCCTACTAGATGCTCTGCATACTGGATGCTTCTCAGTTGAGTTCTGTAAAGGAAAGAAATTCAATACTTTATCCCTAGCTGTCCATAGGACTCTGCTCATTTGAAGAATGCACTGCTTTCCAGGCAGCCAGGTTGTTTTCTGTAGTGTTTCTTGGGCAGGTATTTCAAGTGAATGCCAGGTCTTGCTTGCACCGTGGCAATGATGAATGCTGAACATGAAATAAATTAATGCTGGGATTTTGGTCAATGTCAGCCCTTTCTTCACTGTGTCAAGTTAAACAAACAAGATCAAGGCAAAGGAAATGGTAATTGTCTCTCTAGAGATGAGCTGCAGATAAGAGCATTGTTGAATCTAAATGCAGAAATTTTTCACAGGTTGTGGCCAGCATGACAAAAAGAATGTTTAGTTCTTTAACTAGCTGTTTGACTAAATGCAAACTTTAAATCGCATTTGAGATTTATGGTTAGGAATTAGAAAACATTTAATGCCTCTTTTTGTATAGTTTTTCTGGGGAATATTTTATTGTCTCAGAATTTTCGAGAACTCTTCTTCAAAGGAACAGCTTATGCTTCATTTCCTGTGTTTTGTAAATAAACAGCAGCATTTTGACTTGAAAATCTCAGGGTTCTAGAAACAATAAGAACCTAATTTAATAGATGTGCTGTGTGGCTTGGTTTTAAGTAACTTTCTTGAATGCAGTAGAGTTAAGCACATAGAAAATAATTTAAACCACCTGCAGGTTTTCTTGTAGAGTTTTTAAATAATTGAGTATTTCCTGTCCATTTCTAAATGAATGCAACCATTCATGCCTTCAGTAAATACACAGCATAATTTCCAAGTTATAAAACACTGGCTCCCTTTCTTATGAAAACTAGTCACACCTAGATATTATTTTTTCTTGCAATATGGTTTTCAGATACACATAATACTTAACGAAAAATTTTAGTTTGTTGAGGTTGGTCCAGGAAACACTGTTGGTGGCTGAGAGAGATGCCCATCTTTGACAGTTGTTACCTCTGATAAATTCCAAAGGTCTCCCAGAATCAGAAAACAATAAACAGAAAATTGTTCTGTCTTTAGATGCCAGCAGTCCTTGGATAAAATATTTCTCAGATGGAAAGCGTGTTTGCAACATTTGATTGTTTAATGAAATATTGTCCTTTTCTGAATATGAGGAGCCCACATTTATCCTGTTAAGGGTCTGCTTTTGGATATGGGTGTACATTTTCAGTCATTATAATGGGAGGATCACTATAGAGACTGCCTGGTTGTAGGACTTTGTTTCAAGTCTGAGCTTAATGACACTTGTGCATGTAGGAGTCCATCTCTCATAAGTAGTCACTTGTGAAGCAGCTTTGAATAAGGTTAGGAGATTCAGATCCAGCCCTTGGGCTCATGCCCAGGCCTCCCATGTGGAGCACTTTTTCAAAATGTATCTCTTCCACAGGCTAAAACCCTAACTCTGAAATATTTTAAATATTTTCATATGTACCTTTAAAAAAAAATAACTAACTCTATTGAGTACATTTTTTTTTAAATAGAAGAAACTAGATCAAGAGAAGTCAACAGTTCAATATTGATGTGAAGGAAGGAGCGAGCCTTATACTAAGAATTGTAAGATGCTTTCTAGATTAAAGGCCTTTGTCTACTCCCTGCATGCAATTTTAGAACTAATTCTAATTTATTTATTGGATAAAAATGAATTAGCTAAAATCTAGGTAGTATAGTACTTTCATTCTTAGGGAAGATCTCTCATTCCATTTTCAATGACTGATATATAAATTTGTTTAAAAAGACTAAGGAATTTGAATTTAGAAGACTTGAAGTTGTCAAGTACAGTAACACTGAAAAATCATAATTAAATGTAGGAGGTCATGGTTTGTCTTTGCTCTATCCCTGAGATTCCTTTTTAGGATTTAAAAATAGAATTCAAGATCCAATATTTGAAGTTAACTTTTTTAAAAAGTGACCCAAATAGCACATTACGGGCAAAGATGTTCATTAAATCTGCTTTTAGGGTAGCCTGATCTACTTAGCAGGTGCCGTCTCTGTCAGCAGTGTGAAACGTTTCCTTTTGAACTGTTCAAAAAGTTGAGTGTGTGCTCTGCATCTGATGGAGCGTTTCAGTTTGCCTCTGCCTGGCACGGTGGGAACGGGTAGGTGCTAAGAGTAGTGAAAGCCGGCCCGCTTGCTGAGTGTGTCCTGTATTTTCTTTTAAAGCTCATGAGTGCAGTTCAGAAAGGAAGGGTTTCTGGAAGCCGGCTTGCCATCCTGATGAAAACTGCTGAAGAGAACTTGGACCGAAGAGTTCCAATTCCTGTGGATCGTAGTTGTGGAGGATTGTGAGTCTGACCAGTAAATCCACAGCCAACAATCATAGGACAGCAAGTACCATGTACCAACCAGAGATGACTTAAACCACTCTTAATAGTGGCTATGGTAGCGTGTTTTTTTAAAAAGAAAACACTGGAAAACATTCCAAAACTTTTAAGATGTTGGTGTATTTGCCAACTTAATCTGCCAATCCTTTATTTGTATTTTCCATTCAGTCTAGCTTCTAAAAAGTGTTTTTCTCATTTTTTAGTGCACATTGATTTAACGTTTTGTATCCATTTTGTAACCTGCCAGACTTGACTCTGCCTTTCCAACCATTCACTCAAATCAGTTTTAATGGCAGACCCCGCAGGATTGGAAAGAAGCTGGAAAATGTTGTGAGCACCCAGAGCTCCGGAACTTGAACTTGTAGACAGCATTTTTTTTCTTCTTCTTAGAAAAGTCTTTGACCTGTTGACATGGCCATGTTTTGGGAGACTTCTCAGCCCTTTCTTGCTACCTCCCCTTCCAAGCAACACTGCACCCTTTTCTGTCTAGAGTAACACTGGTTAATCTGGAGAGGGAAGACAAAGTTTCAGTCTGGTTGAGATTTGGTTACATTTCTAAAAGAAAAGCTCTGAACGCTTCCAGGATCACAGGAGAAAGATAAAGACAGCATTGACATTTGCCGGGAGGTAGTGAGAGTTGCTTCTCAACAGTTCATTTTTTTCCCCAGGCACTGCTGGCTTTCTTTGACTATTATAGTTGCCAGAAAAAAAATCCTTGCTTTTTTTACTTTCAAACCAGCATTTGAGTGGCAAGTTGGATATAATGGGATGAGACCAAATCTTTCCATTCCTTCAGGGAGTAATGATAAAACACAGTTTTCAATCCCACAAGTCCTGAGTCTTGCAGCGTGTGGTATTGTCAGGCCTGTTCTTGTTGGGGTGGGCAATAGTCTTAGTATTTGCAAAGGGACAGTAAGAAAGAATTGGGCAGACTTTAGTTAACTTTAATTATAAAATTAAAATAAGGCATCCCACTTTAATATCCAAAGACAGTGTGCTTGCCGAAAGCCTTTCTCTTTGTGTACTCAATGGGAAAATTCTGATTCTACCAAAAATAAAAAAATAAATAAAATAAAATAAATCAAAGGAAGATAACACACACACACACACCCAAAAATCAAAACTGACTGTGCACTGAGCTAAAAAAATAATGCACCTAACAGAGATGCCAGTTGGAGGATGCTTCTGTTATATTCTGTTGGCATTATAACTAGTAATCTTAATATTTATTAAATGTGCTCCCTTTCCTGAAGCTACCAATAATTGGTTTTCTGTGCATCCTAGGAAGCGGAGCCCTTGTTCCATACTTCTCTCCTGGCAGGCTTTGTTGTGCAGACTATGTCCTGGCTCTGTGAGCTGGTACAGAAAGCACCTTCCTCTGTGCTGCTGTTTCTGCTTATACTATGCCTTTCTGCCTCGTTCAGTATGGGTTATGAGTCCGCATATCGTAATATGAACTGGGAAGTTCACTTACAGAGCCCCCTGCCCTCCAACATGCAGAAACTGTAGGGAGAGACAGCCCAACTCATTTTGTTATTAAACAAAGTTTAGATACTTTACTTATGTAGGGTAACCTGACACAGAGCAAGTGATGTCACAGCAGGTGCCACTGAAGTTTTTCTTTCAAAGCGTGAACATTTTACACAAGTTTTTATTATTATGTTTTTAGTAAATGGGATCACGTGGATTTTCAATTGAGTATTTTTCTATCATGACAATAAAATTCACTTTATACCTAGTGACATTAAGTTGGCAGAAAAGCTGTCCTTTAAGACATCCCAAATGACATATCACAGTATTCTACATCTGTACTCCCCTCCTCTCTCTCTCTTTCTCTTTCTTTCTAGTTAGATCAAGATAATGATGGCTTGTATCACCCCTGATTCTCTTACAGTAGGGACTGGGCTTAGAATGTGACTTGCTCAGGCCGATCTGTGTTTGGAAAGCAGGTCTTGTTTGTACATGCTTTGCTATGAATGAAGTTCCTTTAAGGACAAAGAGAAGTGCACTTTTCTTCATTTGAGCATATCTGCTTTGGCTTCAAAATCTGCTTGTTCGGAGACACCCTCCTTCACCAATCCCAGAGACTCGTTTTGGAAATGAACTACTTTCATGACATTCCTGTAAATAAAGCACCCCAGCTTTTGCATTTTCCTGTGAGTTCCTCATTGAACCTGGACAGTTTGTTTTTTTTTTTTTAATTCCAATTTAAGCAAAGGAGAAAGGAAATAGGGGAACAACCCCCTTTAAAACACAAACTCATCCAGAGAATAAAACATTTTTTTCTTTTCATATAAACCTGGTATTTGTTGACTCTGTTCGGGTGTGGGATTGGGTGTGTGGGGATTGCCTTTTATTATCAAGTGATTTATTTCAAGAGCCTCAGAGGGGATTCAGGTGAAGGAATTGCATCTGTGCTGGAGGGCTGTGTAGACTCCTTTAACTAGCCTTCGCCTCTGTCATAATAACAGTGATAATGCTGGATTACTTGTTTAGCTAAGCTTGTCTGCCTCATATCCATCATGCTGCATATTCTTGCTCTCAATCTGTTTGTACTGAGTGTAACTTCAGATTTCTGCCATCAAGTGCATGCTTTGTACTCTGCCTTAGTTTATGGCTTGATTTTTGTCAATTTCAAAATATGTACAACAAAAATGTTCATTCTGATTTTAACTCAATACAGCATAGGGATTGTCACTGATTTTTTTTTCTTTACCTCTTTTTTTTATGCATTTGTAAAAAGGTCTTTTGCATATGAATGTAATCACATATCGATGTCACTGATGCTGTAGACTTTCACTGCACTTTACTCTAGGGAGTAAAAAAGCCCTACTATGTTTTAAAAGAATATCAAGTCTTAGTCCAGTACTGGAGTGGACATACTCACTGCATGCTCTCATACTGTCACACTTTTCTGTATTGTGTTTGGGTTATTGTTCTAGACTGGACTGTTAAATGCTGTGTTTGAGGCTGGGTTGTCATTTTTATAACTGTCTTGGTATTTTATCACCATTATTTATTACTTTTGATATACAGAATGAGCTGCATGCATTTGTAGAGCAATAAGAAGATGTATTTAATGTGCCTTGTTTTTAACTGAGTAAGAGCCGAAAGCGTAAATCAATAAAGCTGATTAAAATGGTCCATTTGCTGGCATCTCCCTGTTGCTTGTTGGTCAGACAAATAACTTTAATTATTGTTGAAGTTTTGAAAAGTTTGAAGATATTTTCAGAAACTGTATTTTAAATGACACACATTAATTCTTTTACATTAGAATCTTGTCATTTTATGTCAAGTGAAGTGTCTGTATAGACAGATCTTATTTTATGAGACTACCAAAATTATTTATTAATTTGTTGCTTCAGTTTTACGTGACCCTAGTCTACATTTATGCCATTACAACTCAATAGAATTCCTTTCCTCTCTCTCTCTCTCTCTCTCTCCCCCCTCTTTTTTTTTTTTTTGGTTGAGCAGAAGCTCTCAGCCTCCACGTTTCCAGGCATGCTGATGAATTTTATCATAACTAAAATCAATAGAAATGAATGGGAAAGATTACATAATCCATTTTGATCATCTTACATGTCAAGTTAGTGCAGGGTTGCCAAGCGTTGATAAATGCTCTGACAGAAAAAAAATGCTATATATTTTCATTGTCAGTGACTCAGTAGAGCTGTTATCAGTTTAGCACTGGCCAATTTTCTAATGCCCGTGTTATTTTATAGGTTTTAATTTGCACATGTACAGGGAGTGCTTTCTCCATCTGTGGTGGAGAAGTGCTACCTCCAGGTTGAGCGGGCTCGGAGGCATTTGTGAGTTTCTTATAGTCCCTCGAAACTGTATCCCAAGCAAAGGTGCCCTCCCAGACAGGCCTTGGACAATACACCATTTGTTCAGTGTCTGGAAGAAAATACAAAGCAGCTCAAAACGTTTTCCATTGATCTAGCTCATGCAATTTGATAGCACTTAAATAAAATTTGTCAAAATAGTGTTCCTGGATTTCAAAATATGTAAAATTGACGGTCACTTAAAAAAAAAAAAAAAAAAAGAAACATGATACTGGCCTCGATATTTTGCGGTTTTTGTCAACAGTCCACTGTCACTGGTGTCACATCGCATCTGATGACATTTGACTTATGAAGAAAAGAAGCAACAGGAGTTTTAAATTGATCTGGCACCCTCGTAATGAGACAAGTTCTGTATGGGAGGCAGAAATGATGAGCCTTTTATGCCTGTACTTTGTATTTTAGGTCTCTAATTAGCTACCTAACTTGTGAAATGCAGGAACAGAACATGATGTATGTAAGCCTTGAAGATGCCACAGACAGCCCCAAAGGCCCTGTGCTAAAAGGTGCAGTGCAAAAATCAGTCGCCGTCTTTCCATCTCTTAAGTACCTGCTCAGGAACTGATGTGATCTAAGAAAAACACTGCCCTAGCAGAGCCATCAGGACCACCCCTGTTCTCCACATTTGGCATTGAATCCTTTGCTAAGCACATGTCACCACCAGAAGTGTTCACGTTGTAGTTACTTGAGCCTAGGGGAGGGTTGTGTGATGCCTTCTTTAGGAAGGTACTGGATTGTATTTCAGTGGAATCAGGGGAGGATTGAAATGTATAGAATGTGCCTTGGATGCTAGTGTATGGCACATGGTACAGCTGGTTTGTTCTACAAGCTTCTGAGCCTTTGCAGATCCACTGCCATGCGTCTTAAGCAAGGCATCCCCGCACTCATCTACCAGGTAAATGGCTCCTGTAGGGCAGTGTGCATTTGCTTCTTCAGCAGCAGCTGCTAGCTTTCTTTCATTGTATCAAAGAGTGGGGAAGTGGGCCATCGCGCGTGTGTGCGCGCACACACACATACATACACAACACACACACACACACACACACACACACACACACACACGCCTGTAGCCCTCATCCTCAACGTTCTTTGTTAGCTTTTAGCATACCCTATACAATTGGGTCTAATTTTTATTAGCTTTTTCTTTAACTCCAATTTAGACTTACTTGATTTTGTTTGTTTAAATAATCTAAATGTAATAAACTCAATTAACATAACACTATTCTTTCACCTGACCTCAGTGCCCTCTTTTAAACGAGGTCTTCTGCCCTTACTCGCCCCTTCCCCCAAGGGTTAGAGTAAACAGCCACTCCCTTCATATGTTGCTAGTTAGATTTTCTCACCATTCCTTCACTATCCCGTTTTTTTTCCCTCCATCCCCATCATTAATTGATTTACAATTCATTTTTATGCATATGGAGTTTTTCCTATCCAAGTTAAGAAGCTGTAAATCTTAGATCCATTGAAATGACAGTGAGAAATATTTCATTTTATCTCATGAATCATTTGCCATCCTTATTGCAGAAAAATGGCAAAA